>NC_091984.1:147192918-147504960 GCF_044704955.1 Pristiophorus japonicus
ACTAATAAGGATTTCCTTCAGTTCCTCCTTCTCATTAGACCCTCGGTCCCCTAGTACTTCTAGAAGGTAAACAATTTGCAGGGCTACAGGGAAAGGGCGGGGGTGTGGGACTTGCTGAAGTGCTCTTGCAGAGAGCTGGAACGTGCTCGATGGGCCGAATGGCCTCGTCCTGTGCTGTAACCATTCTATGATTCAGTGAGTTGTGAATGGAACTGAACACTGTGCAGTCATCAGTGAACTCCCCACTTCTGACCTTATGGTGGAGGGAAGGTCATTGATGAATCAGCTGAAGATGGTTGGGCCTAGGACACTGCCCTGAGGAACTCCTGCAGCGATGTCCTGGGGCTTAGATGATTGACCTCCAACAACCACAACCATCTTCCTTTGTGCTCGGTATGACTCCAGCCAGTGGAGCGTTTTCCCCCTGATTCCCATTGACTTCAGGTTTAATGGGCTCCTTGATGCCACACTCGATCAAATGCTGGCTTGATGTCAAGGGCAGTCACTCTCACCTCACCTCTGGAATTCAGCTCTTTTGTCCATGCTTGGAACAAGGCTGTAATGAGGTCTGGAGCCGAGTGGTCCTGACGGAACCCAAACTGAGCATCTGTGAGCAGATTATTGGTGAGTTGCCGTTTGATAGCACTGTTGATGACACCTTGCATCACTTTGCTGATGATTGAGAGTAGACTGATGGGTCAGTAAATGGCTGGATTGGATTTATCCTGCTTTTTGTACAAAGGACATACGTGGGCAGTTTTACACATTGTCGGATAGATGCCAGTGTTGTAGCTGTACAGGAACAGCTTGGCTAGAGGCGCGACTGGTTCTGGAGCACAAATTTTTAGCATGACAGCCGGGATGCTGCCGGGGCCCATAGCCTTTGCTGTATCCAGTGTGCTCAGCTGCTTCTTGATATCACGTGGAGTGAATCGAATTGGCTGAAGACCGGCTTCTGAGATGGTGGGAACATCAGGAGGCGGTCGATATGGATCATCCACTTGACACTTCTGGCTGAATGCTAGGAGAGAGATTAAAAAGCAACACCTCAAAGGTAGTAATCCCTGGGTTACTGCCAGTGCCACGTGCTAGTGAGTACAGAAACAGGATGATAGAGAAGATGAATACTGTTGTGTATCTATAAAGCATGCACGCCCACGTTCCGACACCAGGGAGCGCATCCCCTGAAGTCCCAAGTGATCCCAGCATCCCTTGGGAGCACTGTATATAAGCCGGCCCTAAGGCTTGTTCCTCACTCTGGAGTGTCTTAATAAAGACTGAGGTCACTGTTACTTTAACCTCCTTGTGTGCAGTCTCATCTGTGTTTGGAACACAACAACTGCCGACGAGTATAAGAATCCAACGCAAAGATGCAGAAAACTGTGAGCATCCTGGAGACGTTCTCGGAGGGTGAGGACTGGAAAGCCTATGTCAAACGGCTAGACCAGCACTTTGTAGCCAACAAGCTGAAGGGAGAAGGAAGCGCTGCAAAAAGGAGAGTGGTCTTCCTCACAGTCTGCGGGGCACCGACCTACAGCCTCATGAAGAATCTTCTGGCTCTGGTGAAACCCACAGATAAGTCGTATGAGGAGCTGTGTACACTGGTTCAGGAATACCTTAACCCGAGGGAGAGATATCGGTTCTTATTGTGCCAGCGATCTGAAGGTCAGGAAGTGGCGAGCTACATCGCCGAGCTAAGGCGACTTGCAGGACAATGTGAGTTTGATGGCTTCCTGGAGCAGATGCTCAGAGACTTTTTTGTGTTGGGCACTGGCCATGAGACCATCCTCCAAAAACTTTTGATTGTAGAGACACCGACCCTCAGTAAGGCTATTGCAATAGCACAGGCGTTTATGTCCACCAGTGATAACACCAAACAAATCTCTCAGCACACAAGTACTAGCAATGTTCATAAATTAACTGGAACTGTGTTTGTGAGTAGAAATGAACAGGGCAGAAAACACGAGTCTGCAACTGCCAGCAGGCCTCAGGTGAACCAGATGATTCAGAGTCCGCAACACCTTGTTGGCGTTGTGGAGGCTTCCATTCAGCCCATTCATGCCGCTTCAAAGGGTATGTTTGCAGGAGCTGTGGAACAATGGGACACCTCCAACGAGCTTGCAGACGAGCTGCAAGCTCTGCAAAACCTGCTAATCACGTGGCAGAGGAAGATCGGTCCATGGTGGATCAAAGCAATTTTGAGCCTCAGAGAGAGGAGGCAGATGCTGAAGTACACAGGGTGCACACATTTTCGACAAAATGTCCATCTATAATGCTAAATGTAAAATTGAATGGCTTACCCATAGCCGTGGAACTAGACACTGGCGCTAGCCAATCCATCATGAGTAAAAAGATGTTTGAGAGACTGTGGTGCAACAATGCACTCAGACCAGCCTGGAGCCCCATCCACATGAAACTGAGAACGTACACCAAAGAGCTCATCACTGTCCTGGGCAGCGCCATGGTCAAGGTCACCTACGAGGGCATGGTGCACAAACTGCCACTCTGGATTGTCCCGGGTGATGGTCCCACACTGCTTGGAAGGAGCTGGCTGGGCAAAATCCGCAGGAACTGCGATGACGTCCGAGTGCTATCACATGTTGCTGAGGCCTCATGTACCCAGGTTCTTAACAAATTTCATTTGATTTTTGAGCCAGGCATTGGAAACTTTTCTGGGGTGAAGTTGCGGATCCACTTGGTCCCAGAGGCACGACCCATTCACCATAAGGCACGAGCGGTACCTCACATGATGAGGGAGAGAGTGGAAATCGAGCTGGATAGGCGGAAACGCGAGGGCATCATCTCCCCAGTGGAATTCAGCAAGTGGGCCAGCCCGATTGTTCCAGTACTCTAAAGTGATGGCACGGTCAGGATTTGCAGCGATTATAAAGTAACGATTAATCGTTCCTCATTACAGGACCAATTCCCGTTACCTAAGGCAGACGACCTATTTGCAACGCTGGCAGGAGGCAAGACGTTCACCAAACTCGACCTGACTTCGGCCTGCATGACGCAAGAGCTGGAGGAGTCTTCCAAGGGCCTCACCTGCATCAACACGCACAAGGGACTGTTCATCGACAACAGATGCCCGTTTGGAATTTGGTCGGCTGCAGCTATCTTCCAGAGAAACATGGAGAGCCTTCTCAAGCCGGTACCACGCACGGTGGTTTTCCAGGACGACATATTGGTCACTGGTCAGTACACCGTCGAGCACCTACAAAACCTGGAGGAGGTCCTCCAGCGACTGGATCGCGTAGGGCTGCGGCTGAAGAGGTCAAAATGCAGCTTCATGGCAACAGAAGTGAAGTTTTTGGGGAGAAAGATCGCGGCGGACGGCATTCGGCCCACAGATGCCAAGACAGAGGCTATCAGGAACGCGCCCAAGCCACAGAACATCATGGAGCTGCGGTCATCCCTGGGACTCCTCAACTATTTTGGTAACTTCCTACCAGGGTTAAGCACCCTCTTAGAGCCCCTACATGTGTTATTGCGTAAAGGTGAGAACTGGGTATGGGGAAAAAAACAAGTAATTGCTTTTGAGAAAGCCAGAAACATTTTATGCTCCTACAAGCTGCTTGTTTTGTGCAACCCATGTAAAAGACTTGTGCTAGAAAGCGATGCATCGTCATACGGAATCGGGTGTGTATTACAACAAGCTAACATTGCGGGGAAGTTGCAACCTGTTGCCTATGCCTCCAGGAGCTTGTCTAAGGCCAAGAGGGCATACAACATGATTGAGAAAGAGGCATTAGCATGTGTGTTCGGGCTAAAGAAAATGCATCAGTACCTGTTTGGCCTCAAATTTGAGTTGGAAACTGATCACAAGCCCCTCATATCCCTGTTCGCTGAAAACAAGGAGATAAATCCGAATGCCTCAGCCCACATACAAAGGTGGGCACTCGCGCTATCAGCGTATAACTATACCATCCGCCACAGGCCAAGCACCGAGAACTGTGCGGATGCTCTCAATCGGCTATCATTGCCCGCCACAGGGGTGGAAATGGCGCAGCCTGCAAACTTGTTGATGGTGGCACAGCCCGCAGACTTGTTGATGCATGAAAGCATTTGAAAATGATAACTCTCCTGTCACGGCCCGCCAGACTAGGACTTGGACCAGCCAATATCCTCTGCTTTCCCTAGTAAAAAACTGTACTGCATGGGAGCTGGGCCAGCATCCCCGTTGAAATGCAAGAGCTAATCAAGCCGTTCCAGCGGTGAAAGGACGAGCTGTCCATTCAGGCAGACTGCCTGTTGTGGGGTAACTACGTAGTGCTACCCAAAAAGGGCAGGGAGACGTTCATCTCGGATCTCCACAGCATACACCCGGATATAGTAATGATGAAAGCGATAGCCAGATCCCACATATGGTGGCCCGGTATCGACTCTGACTTGGAGTCCTGTGTACGGCAATGCAGCATGTGTGCTCAGTTGAGCAACGCGCCCAGAGAGGCACAACTAAGTTTGTGGTCCTGGCCCTCCAGACCATGGTCGAGGATCCATGTCGACTATGTGGGCCCGTTTCTCGGTAAAATGTTCCTGGTGGTGGTGGATGCTTTTTCAAAATGGATTGAATGTGAAATATTGTCATGAAGCACCACCACCGCCACCATTGAAAGCCTGAGGGCCATGTTTGCCACCCACGGTCTGCCTGACATACTGGTCAGTGACAACGAGCCATGTTTCACCAGTGAGAATTTAAAGAATTCATGACCGCAATGGGATCAAACATGTCACCTCAGCCCCATTTAAACCAGCCTCCAGTTGGCAGGCAGAGCAGACAGCACAAACAATCAAACAGAGCCTTAAACGAGTCACAGAAGGCTCACTCCAAATCCACCTGTCCCGAGTACTGCTCAGCTACCGCACGAGGCCCCACTCGTTCACAGGAAAAGGACACTTAAAACCAGACTCTCGCTGGTCCAACCTGCATGATCAGGTAGTGGGCAGGTGGCAGCAACCAAATGGAAACGATGGTCGCGCCACTGTGTCACGGGAAATTGATCTGAATGACCCTGTGTATGTGCTAAACTATGGACATGATCCCAAGTGGATCGTGGGTACGGTGATAGCTAAAGAAGGGAATATGGTGTTTGTAGTCAAACTAGACAATGGACAAATTTGCAGAAAGCACCTGGACCAAACGAGGCTGCAGTTCACAGACTGCCCTGAACAACCCACAGCAGACACCACCTTTTTTGAGCCCACAACATACACCCAAAAGATCAACGACACCACCCCGTACCAAGAAATTGAACCCATCATGCCCAAGAGCCCAGCAAGGCCAGGCTCACCCAGCAACCCTGCAGGGCCAACAACACACCAGCCCAGCGAGGGCACAGCCAACACACCAGAACAGACATTTGTACCGAGGCGTACCACCAGGGAAAGAAAGGCTCCCGACCGCCTCAACTTGTAAATAGTTTTCACTTTGACTTTGCGGGGGAGTGATGTTGTGTATCTGTAAAGCATGCACTCCCATGTTCTGCCACCAGGGAGCGCATCCCCTGAAGTCCCAAGGGATCCCAGCATGCCTTGGGAGCACTGCAGATAAACCGGCCCCTCAGGCCTGTTCCTTTCTCTGGAATGTCTTATAAAGACTGAGGTCATTGTTACTTTAACCTCCCTGTGTGCAGTCTCATCTGTGTTAGGAACACAATAAATACGTGGCTGGAGAGCTGGTGCAGGAGGGATGGGCTTTAGATTCCTGAGGCATTGGGACCATTTCTGGCGGAGGTGGGACCTGTACAAACCGGACGGGTTGCACCTCAACAGAGCCGGGACCAATATCCTCGTGGGGGGGCGGGGGACGGGGGGTGGTTGCCAGTGCTGTTGGGGACTTGGCAGGGAGACGGGAACCGGAGAATAGATTCAGTGGGGAGAGAAGTAAAGCTGAAATTGGGCAGCACAGAAGTAGAAAGTGAATTTGGAAGACAGAGGAAACAAGGGCTGGAAAATAGAAAACAAGCGACTTTGGTAACACTGAATGGTATATACTTCAATGCAAGGAGTATAGGGAATAAGGCAGATGAGCTGAGAGCACAGATAGACACTTGGGAGTACGATATTTTAGCTATTACTGAGACATGGCTGAAAGAAGGGCAGGTATGGCAGCTCAACATTCCTGGTTACAGGGTTTTCAGACGGGATAGAAAGGGGGTAAAAAAGGAGGGGGTCGCAGTATTAATTAAAGAAACAATTACTGCTGTGAGAAGGGATGATATGTTAGAGGGGTCATCAAAGGAGGCCATATAGGTTTAATTGAAGAACAAAAAAGAGGCGATCACACTACTGGGAGAGTACTATAGACCCCCAAACAATCCGAGGGAGATAGAAGAACAAATATTTGGGCAAATTGCTGCAAAGTACTAAAACTATAGAGCTGTAATAGTGGGGAATTTCAACTACCCGAATATTAATTGGAGAAAAAGTCGTGTGAATGGTACAGAATTGCTAAAATGCATTCCGGAGAACTTCTTTAGCCAGTATGTAACAATCCACCAGGCAGCGGGCAGTCGAGGGGGTCATTCAGCCCAACTGCCTGCCTCTCTTCCGCGGTTACATTCGAGCCAGAGTGTCCCTGGAGATGGAGCACGCAGTGTCCAGCGGTACGCTCGCGGCCTTCCACGAGACGTGGGCACCGGAGGGACTGGAGTGCATCATCACCCCCGGCAACCAAATTTTCATTTTTAAGAAGGGGGCACTTAATTCATCGTTTCTTCAAAAATAGTTGTAACAAGTCCAACAAGGGAGGGGGTGGTTCTGGACTTGGTTTTGGGGAATGAAGAGGGGCAGGTGGAAGGGGTATCAGTGGGAGAGCATTTTGGTGCTGGTGATCAGAATTCAGTTAGATTTCGGGTAGTAATGGAAAAGGACAAAGATAGGCATGGAATAAAAGTTCTCAATTGGGGAAAAGCCAATTTTGCTAAGCTGTGATGAGATTTGGCCGAAGTGGACTGGAAACAGCTACTTGATGGTAAATCAGTGTCAGAGCAGTGGGAGGCATTCACGGAGGATACCTCTGCCACCTTTTCAGGCAGTGAGTTCCAGACCCCCACCATCTTCTGGGTGAAGTAATTTCCCCTCAAATCTCCTCTATACCTCTCCCCAATTACTTTAAATCTATGCCCCCTGGTTTTTGACCCCTCTGCCAAGGAACAGAGGTCCGTCTTATCCACTCTATCCAGGCCCCTCATAATTTTATACACCTCAATCAAGTTTCCCCTCAGCCTTCTCTGTACCAAAGTAAACAACCCCAGCCTATCCAATCTTTCCTCATAGTTAAAATTCTCCAGTCCAGGCAACATCCTCGTAAATCTCCTCTGTACCCTCGGTTTAATGTCTCATCCGAAGAAAGCGTACTGTTAATTAAACACGAAAAGCAAGAACTTTGAAGTGGTGGGAATACTTGTAGAATTTACAATATTTTGCAAAGATTCCTTGTACCTTTCCCCCGCAGAGGAGAAAAATCCCTTTCTGGACTTTTAAAATGGAAGGAAAAACCTCGGGACACAAATGAGTTTAAAGGGCAGATGAGGCCTGCAGGGGATAAAAGGGGATGCATTCATGGAGACCCCTCCCCGCCAGTGTTTGAACTCATAGGAAAGGGAATTTAATTTGGAACTCGATGACGATTTTGGTATCCTTGAAAAAACTCTGAGGAAGATAGCTAAGAGCTTTACAAGTTTAAGATCTCTATAGGAGCATGTTGGAAGAGACTGCCAGAACAGAGGGTGGGGGACTTAACTCAGGAATTGGGAATTTAATTTGTCTGGGAGAATGAGTCGATGGATAACTAACAAGAACTGTGAGACATAAAAATTCACTCCCTAGTGAGAATAAACACATCAAGTGCTATCAGGCTAATCACCGGAGACCATTATTGGTATGCATGTGCAAATAGACCGATCGAATTCATGGGCTCAGCCCAACGGCCCAAGAGTTTAAACACTGCTCCAACAATGCCAACCGGTGATTTTCCACATTACCACATCATAATCAAATTACTGCTGAACAAGCCCGACAAATTCTGACAAAGAAGAGGGCTCAAAACTAATGAGCAGCCCCCTTGAAACAAAGAGCTGGGCCAGATTTGGTGGGAGATAAGGAAGCCTTTTTGGGGTATATCTATTCCCAGTTTTACAAGGAAAAGAACGCAAGCAGCAGGCGGTGGGGAGTGAAGAAATGGAGTAGTGGAGAAAACTACAAGAAATCATCAAGGACCGACCGAGCACGAGGCCCATGAAATGGAAGGTTGTCAGCAACCAAATTGACAACCCAGGTCACCACAACCAGCGAAACGACCAACCAAAACCAACTCAGCAAAAACCGAAGAATCGACATTTATTTCTGCTCTACAATCTACTTCTGAATGACCAACGGGTGAGAAATTACCTAAAAGGACTAACTAAAACTATTCCTAACCAAAGAAAGTGGGCACTTACCCCACACATCCAAAACGCGACTTACCCATCTTCGGACTCACCCCAAATGAAGACTATGCAGTCGGAAGTGCTCTCCTCCGTCCGGGGTATGGCTCGCCTTGAAAGCCAAGTGCAGTGAACCCCAAAAACGCGATTCACCGGCAACTGTCAAAAGGGATTGGTGAGCATAGCTCCTGAACCCCCAGAGCTATAACTTAGTTAGTTAGGCGAATTGGGAGGGGGAGGCTGGGATAACTTGTGTGCATGTATCTACATTCTCCTCTTTACCCCATTTAGAGTTTAAGCTGTATTCTTTTCCCAACAGGCCGTATGTTGACAATTTATTCAATGTGTTTTATCCCTCAGGGTGTATTGGTATTACTATTCTGTGTGTGTTATTAAAGGTGTGCCCTTTTACTTCCTTTAAGACATAATAAAGCCGTACCTGCTTCCTGCCTTGAAACCGATTGTCTGTTCAAGTCTGTCACAGTCCCTTCATAATTCCAGAGTCTGGAACCAAGAATGTGGGAGCGATTCAAAACCGCTCTATAAGGTCAGAAGGAAAAGCTGACACCCCATCGAAAACCATCCCTTACATAATGGCGACCACGAAGGGACTCTGGGGCAAGGGATGTAATAAGAGAGAGACTGGTTTCAGGAAAAAAAGCAAAATGGAAGAGGGGATTTCCTCGCATGTGTTTAAGAGGGTAAATGTGGCTAAGGAGTGGGTACTCGATCTATTGTATGCTGAGCATCCAGAAGATGCTGCAGCTCAATGGACCAAGAGCAAGGACCATAAAAGGTCGATAGAGAAGGTCATTTGGCTAATTTGCCTTCAGCAACAGATCCGGTTTCTCGATGAGGAGAATGAGAAATTAAAGGGAGTATTGAGACAGGCAGACGTGAGGTCCAATGCAAGGGCCACAGTCGGGGAAAGGCTGTGAACAGAGGTGGGGCAGTTAAAGGAAAGTAGAGACCTCACTAAAGAAAGGCACAAAACCCAACTGGACCTTTTACAGTGTCAGATTATTGAAGCCAAGAATAGCGAACTGGCGTTGCGAGAAGAGAATTCCTGCCTCACCAAGCAAGTTAAAGAGTACGGGGAGAGGGTGAGACACATTCAGGTAGCCTATAAGGTAGCCAGTACCAGGGAATTTGAGGCAGGAGACCACGGCCCCTGCCAGCAGCAGATCCAAAGCTTGAACCTTGCTCTATCCCGGCTAAAGGCATGGTGTGCCTGATAAACCCGGGTTTGGCCCAGGAACACCTGGTAATGCAAGCAACCCCTCAGTCACTGCCTGCAGCTCCCGGGAATGGCCCGGAGCAGCAGGGATGTCAGCCAGAGTGCGGGGCAGGCAATGATTGCGAACTACCAACACCGGCGGTCCCGAGTTTTAACTCGGCTTGGCAGCAGGGGGAAGCGGGCGAGCCAATACAAGAAGGGCCGGAACCAGGGCCAATGCACCCGGTCCGGCAGCAGAGGTTTGGCCCGCCTGATGCCAATGGGGCAGCAGGACCCCTAGAAAACAGCTTCGTAGTCCCCCATGACCCCCAAAAACTAAGGGCTAAGATAGGCCACCTAAGTAAGCTCACCCAACAGGGGGATCCCTGGGTCACTTCCTGGAAGTGGAACACACGGGATATTAACGGGTGCGATGATTCGGAGCAGGCGAAGCTGTTGCTGTGCCATTCCCTCTCTGCAGACAGCAGAAAGGGGCGAAACACGTACGTTACGGTTAAGGCGGAGGTTCTAGAGGCCATGGGTATGAACGACAGGAGTCCTTTCTCCCGAGTGGAGAAAACAGTGCAGCTTTATGGGGAGACTCCACAGGCTTTCGCCGACAGGTTGTGGCCAGTCTACGAAAGGGCCTGTAGTGGGGTTCTTGACCGGGCCCACCTGACCCCTAACGAGCTGGCTCACTGGCTCTGCAGCCTGGTGGCAAACAGTTTACCTGGAGTAAAGGCAAAGGCCGAGGTCTGGTTCGATCCAAGAGATCCCAGAACCACCGAGGAGACAGTGGTCAGGCAGTTGACCCTGGCTTACCGGAATGGTGGAGGGACAGAGGAGCTCTCCTCTAAAGGGAAGGTCCATGACACTAAACCCAGCCAAGGCAAGAGAGAGTGGCATCAGGAAGATGGGAATCCTCCCCACAAAGGGGGCGAGTGTTTTGGGTGTGTGAAAAGTGGACACTGGAGGAAGGACTGTAGGAACCCCTGGAAAGAGACTAAGGGAAAGGCTGCTCCAGCCCCAGCCCGTAAGGCCGGGGCAGGAATACCCGACTCATATGAGACATGTGTAGCTGTCCTACAGACACTCATAAACGGACAGGGAGCAGTAGCTATCGCAACCGGTGCAGTAACCGGTACGGTAAAACCCTCTGCTCCAACCCACCCAGATGCATGACTAAAGCCAGCGCAGCCTGTGTACATGTGTTCCCTAGAGTACGATGCCTGGAAGAGACCGTGTATTAAGATGGAGGTGGAGAAAGTGAAAGGGACCTACCTGCTCGATACTGGTGCTTCCAGCACCCTTGTATATGCAGATAACCCAGCTACCTCACCTCTATCAAACGGGGTCCCGTACAGTCTCGTAGGGTCCACAGGCAATGAGCAAACTGGTTGGTTTTCCATCCCGCTCACCATTTAGTTAGGGACACTCAAAACCAAATGGAAGTGTGTCCTGATGAAATGGGAGCAGAAGGGAAAAGGGATCCTGGGAGCTGATTTTATCATTAGCCATAAATGTAGGAAAGGAGTTTTTCCTGGAGGTGGCAGCCAGCAGGGACAGTTTGCGCTCAGTGCTGCTTCAAGAGCGGCACGGCCAGCTAAGACCGGTGGTTTACTCCTCCAGGATCCTCACAGATGTGGAGAACGTGTACTCCAACTGTGAGAGACACCACCTAGCCACACATTTGGAAGTGAAAATGTCATGTTTGTAACCTCACATAACTGTAACCTTTATGTAACAACATTCTACACTTTATACACCTGAGAAATGCACACCTTGACCACAGGGGGTGAACTTGTGGGAGACACTCCTCACCTGGTCATCCAGGTATATAAAGGGAGGTCCCACACAGGGTCATCACTTCCTGGTCCTGTGAATAAAGGTACAGGTCACAGAGTGACCTTGTCTCCAGTATGTGCCTCGTGTTGATTTGCTGTAGTATGTAAGGACACAACATTTGGCGACGAGAAACGGGAATCAACGACTCAAGAGAATGGCCACCGGCAGCACGGAGGAACGGTGCTGTGTTGGTGAGGACTGGGATGATTTTGTTGAGAGGCTCCAGCAGAGCTTTGTCGCGAAGGACTGGCTGGGAGCGGCAGCGGCTGACAAGCGAAGGGCACATCTACTGACCAGCTGTGGACCTAAGACGTACATGCTGATGAAAGACCTGCTCACCCCCGAGAAGCCGGCGGACAAGACCTTCGAGGAGCTCAGTAAACTGATCGGTGAGCACCTCAAACCGGCGAGTAGTATACACATGGCCCGACACCGATTCGATATGCACCGATGTTGGGAAGGGCAGAGCATACCGGACTTCGTTGCGGACCTTCGGCGCTTGGCCAGCCTCTGTAAGTTCACAGAGGGGGGAGATGTTACGGAATTTCTTCATTGAGGGCATTGGTCATGCCGCGACTTTTAGGAAGCTAATTGAGACCAAGGACTTGACCTTGGAAGCGCTGGCGTTGATGGCTCAAACCATCATGGTGGGGGAGGAGCCAAGATCATATACACGCGCAACTCTGCTCCCAACGTGGCGATGGAGCAGGGAGTAAACGCGACTCAGGACCCCACAGGAAGGCAAGGGCAATTCAACACCAACCAGGCAGTAAACAGACTCTAGGGTGGGTCCGCAATAGAGCCAATGGCAGGTTGAACGGACATTTACACCATCACAAGCGACATTACGTCCCGGGATGGGACCACTGACACCGACAAACAGATTGCTCAAGAGTAATCAAAGAGACAATCAGAGTGGAATGCCTGGTAACAGCTCTTTTGTTCACAACAATCTCAGCTCAAGCTGGAGGTGCGCAGGCAGACATGCTGCGAAGACCTGCAGGTTTCAGCAATTTACCTACAGAAATTGAAACTTGAGTGGACATTTAGCCAGGATGTGCAGGAAGCCCGCAGCGAGGCTGGTTTACGAAGTGGATGAACCACAGAGGGGTCTGCAAGGCAGGGGTATACCTGGGACACAGCAATGGACGCTGAAGGTCAGCGGGTCCAGGTGGCAAACATCCACAGCTCATACACAAAAACGCCCCCTATGATGATGAGGGTACTGTTAAACAGCATCCCGGTACGCATGCAGCTGGACACAGGGGCCAGCCAATCACTTATGAGTGTCCAACAATTCGAGAAACTGTAGCCAGTCAGAGCTAGCAGACCCAAACTAAAATGCATTGACACACAATTACGGACATACACCAAAGAGATCATCCCAGTGCTAGGCAGTGCAATGTTGGTGGTCACACATAATGGATCTCAGAACCGGCTGCCACTCTGGATTGTCCCAGGAAATGAAATGGTCCCGCGCTTTTGGGGAGGAGCTGGCTAGCCGAGATGAACTGGAAATGGGGGGGATGTGCATGCCATTTCATCTGTGGAGCGAAGTTCATGCTCACAGGTCCTACAAAAGTTCGAGTCATTATTTCAACCTGGAGTCGGGACTTTCACAGGCACCAAAGTAGTGATACGCATCACCCCAGACCAGTGCACCACAAAGCCAGAGCTGTGCCATATGTGATGCGGGAGAAAATTGAGAGTGAGTTGGACAGGTTTCTAAGAGACGGCATGATTTCGCCTGTTGAATTCAGTGACTGGGCAAGCCCCATCGTCCCTGTTCTAAAAAACGGTTGGCTCGGTCAGGATCTGTGCCGACTACAAGGCCACCATCAACCGAATGTCCCTTCAGGACCAATACCGCTTCCGAGAGCGGAGGATCTTTTTGCCACGCTGGCAGGCGGCAAGCTGTTCACCAAATTGGACCTCACTTCGGCCTACATGACCCAGGAACTGGCTGAAGAATCCAAGCTACTGACCACCATCACCATGCACAAGGGGCTGTTTGTCTACAATAGGTGTCCATTTGGCATTCGTTCAGCAGCCGCTATCTTTCAAAGGAACATGGAAAGCCTGCTCAAATCCATCCCTGGAACAATTGTATTTCAGAACGACATCCTTATCACGGGTCGAGACACCGAGGAACACCTCCACAACCTGGAGGAGTAGCTATGCTGACTGGACCGCGTAGGCCTGCGACTAAAGAAGTCCAAGTGTGTGTTTTTTGCCCCAGAGATCGAGTTTTTGGGCAGGTGCGTTGCCGCAGACGGGATCTGGCCCACCGATTCCAAAATGGAGGCGATCCGTCGCGCGCCCAGGCCCGGCAACACATCAGAGTTGCGTTCATTTCTGGGACTATTGAACGATTTCGGGAACTTTCTACTGAACTTAAGTACATTGCTGGAGCCGCTACACGTGCTCCTGCGTTAGGGTTGCGATTGGTTTTGGGGGGACTGTCAGGAACGGGCTTTCAATCGGGCGTGGAACCTGCTTTGTTCCAATAAGTTATTGACCCTGTACGATCCCTGTAAGAAATTGTTTTTGACACGCGATGCATTATCCTATGGGTTTGGGTATGTGTTGCATAGAGGAATGATGAGGGCTGACTCCAACCTGTGGCTTATGCCTCCAGGTTGCTCTCCCAAGCAGAAAGGGCGTATGGGATGGTTGAAAAGGAAGCATTCACATGTGTCTACGGGGTGAAAAAGATGCACCAGTACCGTTTTAGAAGAAGGTTCGAGTTAGAAATGGACCACAAGCCGTTAACATCCCTGTTGTCTGACAGCAAAGCTGTCAATGCCAATGCGTCTGCTCGCATATGGCAATGGGCTCTCACGCTGGCTGCATATGACTACACCATACGGCACCGGCCAGGCACCAAAAATTGCACTGAGGCGCTCAGCAGGCTTCCACTGGCCACCACTGAGGGGGCAGCGGGGCAAAGCGCAGAGATAGTCATGGCTGTCGATGCCTTTGACAACGCAGGCTCCCCCATCACAGCCCACCAGATCAAAACCTGGATGAACATAGATCCCCTCCTATCTCTGATTAAGAAGTGTGTCCTGACTGGGGATTGGGCGCTCGCACACGGAGCATGCCCTGAAGAGGTCAAACCATTTTACAGACGGATGGATGAACTCTCCATCCAAGCTGACTGCCTACTATGGGGCAGCCGGGTAGTCATGCCCCAGAGGGGTTGGGAAGCATTCATCAGGGAACTCCACAGCAAGCACCCAGGCATCGTGCTCATGAAGGCCATTGCCCGGTCACATGTATGGTAGCTGGGAATTGATGCAGACCTGGAACACTGTGTTCGCAGGTGCACGACGTGTGCCCAGCTGGGCAATGCCCCCAGGGAGGCCCCATTCAGCCCGTGGCCCTGGCCCACCAAGCCATGGTCACGTATTCACGGAGATTACGCTGGCCCGTTCATGGGAAAAATGTTACTCATTGTTGTTGATGCGTACTGGAAATGGATTGAGTGCATCATATTGAATTTGTGCACAACATCCGCCACAGTGGAGAGTCTGCATGTGGTCTTTGCAATCCACGACTTGCCGAACATCCTAGTTAGCGACAACGGCCCGTGTTTCACTAGCTAAGAATTCCGGGAGCTCATGTCGGGTAATGGCATCAAACATGTCAGGACAGCGCCGTTCAAGCCGGCTTCCAATGGCCAGGCGGAACGTGCAGTCCAAATCATAAAGCAAGGCATGTTCCGGATTCAAGGACCCTCCCTTCAATACCATCTACAGGTCGGGACCCGCTGGCCTACAGGTCCCGACTGCACTCGCTCACGGGAGTCCCGCCAGCAGAACTACTAATGAAACCCACACTAAAAACTCGGCTATCCCTCATTCATCCAGTCTTGTCAGACATTGTTGAGGGCAAGCGCCAGTCCCAAAATGAGTGCCATGACCGTAAATCAAAGGGGAGATGGATAGAAATTGGTGACCCTGCATTCATTCCTAATCACGCTGTGGGGCCCAAGTGGCTCGAGTTTACTATAATTGGTAAAGAGGGGAATAGGGCCATAGTGGTCAGACGCAACAATGGGCAGATATGCCGCAAGCATCTGGACCAAGTAAAAAAAAAGTTCAGCATGGACACTGAGGAACCTGAGGAAAATCATGAGATGCTGCCCACACCACTGCCAGTGAACGAGCAACAGGAACCGTCAGCAGCATGCACAGTCCCTGCGGTCAGCCCAGACAAGCCGGAATCACCACAGGCGACAAAGACGGATGCCAAGGCTCAACAACCAGAGCCCCAACTGCGGCGCTCCACGAGAGAGCGTCGACCGCCTGAAAGACTCAATCTTTGACCCAAAGACGCTGGAGGGAGGTGATGTCATGTTTGTAACCTTCACATAACTGTAACCTGTATGTATCAACACTGCATACTGAATACACCTGAGAAATGCACACCTTGACCACAGGGCTGAACTTGTGGGAGACACTCCTCATCTGGTCATCCAGGTATATAAAGGGAGGTTCCACGCAGGGTCATCACTTCTTAGTCCTGTGAATAAAGGTACAGGCCACAGAGTGACCTTGTCTCCAGTATGTGCCTCGTGTTGATTTGCTGTAGTGTGTAAGGACACAACAGAAAAGATCCTTGATCTTCACGGGAAGGTCTCCTCTAACATGCCTAACGCACCACACACCTACTCAGATGCTCCTAGATGGGAGGATTAAGGACGGGATAGTGAGCAGCCAACATAGTCTACCCAGGGAAAGCCCACAGGTGCTCCATAGAAGGGGTATGGGAGGTGAACATTGGCCATCGGGCTGGGTTACACCCGACAGGCCGGGACATCTACGTGGACGGGTCCAGCACGGTATCTGCTGGCGAGCGACTCACAGGGTGCGGAGTCTATGACCCAAGGGCAGGTATTGCCGTGGCAATCAAGCTCCCCAGCACCATGAGCGCCCAGCTGCTGAACTGTCTGCCATAATGTACGTGGTGACCCATCCCGAGGAATTCCCTACCCCGTACACGATTTGCTCGGACAGTATGTTCACCTGCAATTCGTGTACGGAGTACCTGGCTATCTGGCCCATTGCGGATACACGTCCGCTGATGGGAGACCCCTGGCAATCAAGACCCTGCTGGAGAAAATCATGACAGTACTGGGGGAAGAGGGAAAGACCCATTCAAAATCCGATCCACCTGCAGAGGGAAACCAACAGGCTGAGAAACTGGCCAAAGAAGGTACCCACACGGGAAAGTTCTGGGACGCCTATGTCACCGGCCGCATAGCAGCGGTGAGTACAGGGATAGCTTTGGTCCCGGACTTAAAATCAGTTCAGGCACAGGACGCGGTCTGAAAGCTGTCCTGAATGCGCTAGCTAGAGGAGAGAGTAGAAGGTCCGTACGGCACAGCAGCCATTACCGTTAAGGAAGGCATGCTGTTTAAAGAGGGACAATGGGTCGTGCTGCAGCAGCACCAGAGGGAATTCCTAAAACTGGCCCATGAGGGTCCAGGAGCGGGACACCCCGGGCCTGAGACCACCTGGCAACGGGTGGAACAGGCAGGATGGTGGCCGGGACTCAGGGAGGACGTCCGCAAGTTCTGTGCGAACTGCCTGGTGTGTGCTGCGAACAACCCTGACCCCCAGAAAAGGAAGGTGTCCCTAGGACACGTCAGGAGGGTAGAGGGACCAAGGCAGTCACATCGGGACTACACTGAGCCCCTAACCCACCGCCCAGGGAGGCTACTAATACTGCCTAATCCTGGTGGACGTGTTCTCAAAATGGGTTGAAGCCTTCCCCTGCTGAACAGCCACCGCACTAGAGACAGCTAAGATTCTAGTGAGGAAAGTGTTCTCCCAGTGGGGACTCCCACAGTATGTGGAGTCGGACCAGAGGAGTTATTTCACCGCGCAGGTAATGCAGGCAACCCTTAAGGTGCTCGGCATTGAGGGGAAATGGCACGCTGCCCACAATCCACAGTCATCCAGTATTGTGGAGCATTTAAACCGCACCATTAAAGAAAGGAGACGGGAGACTCACCCCAAAAGTGGATAGAGGTCTTACCGTTGGAACTTATGGGGATCCGAGCCAGCCAGTCAAAGAGCACGGGGTATTCCCCATACGAGCTCATGACTGGCCGGATCATGCAGACCCCCACCCATGTCCTAGCCCCTCACAGAAGGTCAGCTCAGAGAGGTTTGTCAGGAACCTGTTTGAACACCTCAAACAGATTCACTGGCAGGCTGCTAGTAACATGGGCAGACAGCATCGGAGTAACCGATTGCTGCTAGAACCCAGCAAACACCACGAATGGGAGAAAGGGGACCAGGTCATGGTGAGGAACTATGCTCGGGAAGGGGTTTTTGAAGCATTATATATGGGGCCATACAGCATTGTCGACAAGGCAAGCCCGATGGTCTATGCCATAAAGCTGCCCCACCGTACTAAGTGGTTCCACATCAACCAGTGCAAGCTTTACAACCCAGGGTCAGCCAAGTACAGAGGGCAGCCGGGAGGGGTGAACCATCCTCAGGATGGGGACCCTCCCCGACGGCGGAAGGCCCACAGAAAATGTGGCAAGCTCAGAAACCGTGCCTATAGGGGCGGTGAATTGCACTACTGGGGGGGCTGTCCCATCCATCGTTTGGGATTCGGATGCACTCCCAGTAACCCAAGCCCTGAGAAGGACCCTCCGTACACCACGGCCAAAGATACCATGGTGTACGGCATCTGAGCCTCAGCGATTCTACCCTAGGAGAAGGGTAGCCCGACAGGGAAGGCCAAAGGTCAGAAGTACAGAGGCCGCTCAGAGTAGGGACCCCCAGCCAGCCGCCTCCAGAGATGAGGGTCTCACAGGAGCAGTATCAACAAGCTGTCCCAGAGACGGGGTCTCCAGCTCACCGGCTGCGGGGAAACCTTAGCATCCAGGCGGCTATCAGGCCGCACAAGGCATGGACCTGACAGGGATTAACCAGGCCACCCGGAGACCAATTGATGTTGTTTAAGTTTAATCTATGTTCTTCCTTCTGTAATGTGGTTGTACGTTGCCTACATGCTGGTGAATATAATGTAATTGAAATGAAATGTAACTGTGCTGAAATGCAATTGTAGTGATGGAACCCCCTCCAAGCTGGGAGGGTGTAAATGTAAAAAGTTTGTACCTGTAAAGGGAAAAGTGTGTATCTATGGTGATGTTGCATAAGTGTAATGCATATTTTGGGAACAGCTTAGTTAATCTACGTGGAAGGTTGTCTCTTGGGAGTCAGGAACTTTGCTCACCTAGAAGATGGTATCATAAGTGGAATGGTATCACAGCGGGGGAGTGTAGAATTTACCAATATTTCACAAAGATTCCTTGTACCTTTCCCCTGCAGAGGAGAAGAATCCCTTTCTGGACTTTTAAAATGGAAGGAAAAACCTCGGGACACAAATGAGTTTAAAGGGCAGATGAGGCCTGTAGGGGATAAAAGGGGGTACATTCATGCAGACCCCCCCCACCCCCCACCCCCCCCAGTGTTTGGACTCATAGGAAAGGGAATTTAATTTGGAACTCGATGAACATTTTGGTATTCTCGGAAAAACTCTGAGGAAGATACCTAAGAGCTTTACAAGTTTAAGATCTCTAAAGAAGCATGTTGGAAGAGACTGCCAGAACAGAGGGTGGGACTTCACTCAGGAACTGGGTCTTCAATTTGTCTGGGAGAATGAGTCGATCGACAACTAACAAGAACTGTGAGACATAAAAATTCGCTCCCTAGTGAGAATAAACGTATCAAGAGCTATCAGGCTAATCACCGGAGACCATTAGTGGCATGCATGTGCAAATAGACCGATAGAATTCACGGGCCCAGCCCAACGGTTCAAGAGTTTAAACACTGCTCCAACAATGCCAACCGGTGATTTTCCACATTATCACATCATAATCAAATTACTGCTGAACAAGCCCGACAAATTCTGACAAAGAAGAGAGCTTAAAACTAATGAGCAGCCCCCTTGAAACAAAGAGCTGGGCCAGATTTGGTGGGAGATAAGGAAGCCTTTTTGGGGTATATCTATTCCCAGTTTTACAAGGAAAAGAACACAAGCAGCAGGAGGTGGGGAGTGAAGAAATGGAGTAGTGGAGAAAACTACAAGAAATCATCAAGGACCGACCGAGCACGCTGACAGCAAGAGGCCCACGAAACGGAAGGTTGTCAGCAACCAAATTGACAACCCGGGCCACCACAACCAGTGAAACGACCAACTGCAACCAACTCAGCAAAAACCAAAGAATCAACATTTATTTCCACTCTACAATCTACTTCTGAATAACCAACGGGTGAGAAATTACTTAAAAGGACTAATTAAAACTATTCCAAACCAAAGAAAGTGGGTACTTACCCCATACATCCAAAACGCAACTTACCGCATCAATGGAACCACCCCAACTGAAGACTACACAGTCCGAAGTCCTCTCCTCTGTCCGGGGTGCGGCTCGCCTAGAAGGCCAAGTACAGCGAACCCCAAAACCGCGATTCACCGGCAACTGTAAAAAGGATTGGTGAGCATAGCCCCTGAACCCCCAGAGCGATAACTTCGTTAGTTAGGCGAATTGGGAGGGGGGAGGCTGGGATAACTTGTGTAAATGTATCTGCATTCTCCTCTTTACCCCATGTATTCTTTTCCCCAAAGGCCGTATGTTGACAATTTATTCAATATGTTGTACCCCTCAGGGTGTATTGGTATTACTATTCTGTGTGTGTTATTAAAGGTGTGTCCTTTTACTTCCTTTAAGACACAATAAAGCCATACCTGCTTCCGACCTTGAAAGCGATTGTCTGTCCAAGTCTGCCACAGTCCCTTCATAATTCCAGAGTCGAGAACCAAGGGTGTGGGAGCGGTTCGAAACTGCTCATATAAGGTCAGAAGGGAAAGCTGACCCCCCCAAAAACCACTCCTTACATAATACTCAATGTATCAAGACAGGAACATTGTAAACATTGATTGTGACATCATGCACTCACAACCTCCCCATAGTATGCACAATGTGAGCACCAGACCCGAGGACAGAACCCAAGGAGATGTACCCAGCACCAATCCAGGACAATGATCAATGTAAAGCCAAAGTTGAATGTTATCAGGGCTGCTTTGCCGATGATTGCCCTGTGATCGCGGGCACCAGCAGCACACACACCTCTTGTGGGTACAGTCGTGTTGTGGTTATGTTGCTGCAGAGCACTCCACAGGCCTGCACTAACAATCCCCACAATCTCACCATGGCCCTTTGACTATTTCAATTCAGCTCTTTTTTAAATTCTGGAAATAAAAAGCTGGTCTCAGTAAAAGTGACCACAAAGCTGTCAAATTGTCACAAAAGCACAATTGGTTCAGTGACGTCCTTTAGGGAAGGAAACCTGCCGTCCTTGCCACATAAAAGGTTACTGCCCAAGATAAGAGCTCACGGGGTTGTGGGTAATATATTAACAAGGATAGAGGATTGGTTAACTAACAGCAAACAGAGAGTCGGGATAAATGGGTCATTTTCAGATCGACAAACTGTAACTAGTGGGGTGCCGTAGGTATCAGTGCTGGGGCCTCAACTATTTACAATCTATATTAATGACTTGGATGAAGGGAGCGACTGCAATGCAACCAAATTTGCTGATGTACAAAGATAGATGGGAAAGCAAGTTGTGAGGAGGATGCAAAGATTCTGCAAATGGATATCGAGAGGCGGAGATAGGGGTCAAAGATTTAGCAGATGGAATATAATTTAGGAAAATGTGAGGTTATCCACTTTGGTAGGAAAAATAAAAATTATTTAAATGGGGAGAGATTACAAAATGCTGTGGTACAGTTCATTGATATCTTCCTGCAGTCTACAGCTTTCTTCTTCATCATCAACCACATAGCCGTAATATGTTGTATTATATGTATATCTGTAAATACCTTGTTAACCACCACAGCGCTCATCCCCTGGAGTCCCAAGGGATCTCACAATCCCTTGGGAGCACCTGTACTTAAGGAGGCCTCACAGGCTGGAAAGGCACTCTGGAGACCTGCAATAAAAGACTCAGGTCACACTTTACTTTGAGCTCACAGTATCTGGTCAGACTCTTTATTCATACACTACAACAGCGAACGAACCCACCTGCAATGATGCAGAGAACAGTGGGCGTCCTGGAGAAATATTTGGAAGGAGATGATTGGGAAACCTTCGTGGAGCGACTTGACCAATACTTCGTGGCCAACGAGCTGGAAGGAGAAGCGAACGCTGCCAAACGAAGGGCGATTCTCCTTACTGTTTGCGGGGCACCAACATATGGCCTCATGAAAAATCTGCTTGCTCCAGTGAAACCCACAGAGAAATCATATAAAGATTTGTGCACACTGATCCTGGAGCATCTTAACCCGAAGGAAAGCGTTCTGATGGCGAGGTACCAGTTCTACACGTGCCAAGAGATCTGAAAGCCAGGGAGTGGCGAGCTATGTCGCTGAGCTAAGACGCCTTGTAGGACATTGTGAATTTGAAGGACATTTGGAGCACATGCTCAGGGACTTCTTTGTACTTGACATTGGCCATGAAGTATTACTTTGCAACTTTTGACTGTAGTGACCCCATCCTTGAGTAAAGCCATAGCGATAGCACAGGCGTTCATCGCCACCAGTGACAATAACAAACAAATCTCTCAGCACTCGAGTGCTGCTATAAGTACTGTGAATATAGTAATATTGTTTTTGAATGATAACGTACAGGGCAGGCCTCACATGCCTGCAGCTGCACGTCCGCAGATGTCTCAGAGTCCACCATCACGGATGATGAATGCAAGGCCATTAACACCTTGTTGGCGCTGCGGGGGTTGTCATTGTTTCCATTCATACCGCTTCAAAGGATATGTTTGCAAGGGCTGTGGAACAATGGGACATCTCCAACGTATGTGCAGGTGAGCTGCAAACCCTGCTAATCCTGCAAACCAGCATGTTGCAGAGAGGACAGATCCACGGCAGATCTCGACAAACCAGAGCCTCAGACACAGGAGGCAGAGGTATATGGGGTGCACACATTTACCACAAAGATTCCCCCGATAATGCTGAAGGTTGAATTAAATGGACTCCTGGTGTCAATGGAGCTGGACACGGGCATGAGCCAGTCCATTATGAGCAAAATGACTTTTGATGAATTGTGATGCAGCAAGGCTTTAAGGCCAGTCCTGACTCCCATTTGCACTAAACTGAGAGCTTGTACAAAGCAACTGATTCCCGTAATTGGCAGTGCTGCTGTAAAGGTCTCCGATGATGGAGCGGTGCACAAGTTGCCACTCTGGGTGGTATTGGGCGATGGCCCTATGCTGCTCGGCAGGAGCTGGCTGGGGAAGATACGCTGGAACTGGGACGACGTCCGAGTGCTCTCGCCCGTCGACGACACTTCGTGTGTCCAGGTCCTAAACAAGTTCTCCTCGCTGTTCGAACCAGGTATCGGGAAGTTCCAAGGAGCAAAAGTGCAGATCCACCTAATTCCGGGGGCGCAACCCATCCATCACAAGGCGAGAGCAGTACCATACATGATGAGAGAGAGGGTGGAGATCAAGCTGGACAGGCTGCAACGAGAGGGCATCATTTTATCGATCGAATTCAACAAGTGGGCCAGTTCGATTGTTCCAGTCCTCAAGGGAGACGGCACCGTCAAAATCTGTGGTGATTACAAAGTAACTATCAATTGTTCCTCCCTGCAGGTTCAATACCCGCTACCAAAGGAAGATGACCTTTTTGCGACACTGGCGGGAGGAAAGACATTCACAAAGCTGGACTTGACCTTAGCCTACATTACGCAGGAGCTGGAGGAATAATCGAAGGGCCTCACCTGCATCAACATGAACAAAGGACTCTTCATTTACAATAGATGCTTGTTTGGGATTCGATCAGCCACGGCGATATTCGAGAGAAACATGGAAAGCTTACTGAAGTCAGTCCCACACACCGTGCTCTTCCAGGACAACATCTTGGTCACAGGTCGGGACACAGTCGAACATCTGAAGAACCTGGAGGAGGTTCTTTGTCGGCTTAATCAAGGGTGACCCGGATTTAAATGCTCGAAGTGAGTTTTCCTGGCGCCTGAAGTGGAGTTCCTGAGGAGAAAAATCACGGCGGACAGCATCAGGCACACCAACGCGAAGATGGAGGCAATCGAGAACGCACCAAGGTCACAGAACTTGACGGAGCTGTGGTCGTTTCTAGGACTCCTGAACTAATTTTGTAACGTCTTACCGGGTCTCAGCACACTGTTAGAACCAATGCACTCTTTACTGCGTGAAGGAGGCGAATGGGTATGGGGCAAAAGCCAAGAAAATGCCTTTGTAAAACTTAGAAAACTGTGACAACACAAGCAATTTGTTTGAGCATATGATCCATGTAAGTGTTTGTTATTCGCATGCGATGCGTCATCATGCGGTGTCGGTGTGTATTGCAACAAGCTATGAATCTGGGAAAATTACAACCGGTTGCTTATGTATCCAGAAGTCTGTCTAAGGCTGAGAGGGCCTACAGCATGACTGAAAAAGAAGCGTTAGCGTGTGTTTATGCAGTAAAGAAAATGCATCAATATCTGTTTGGGCTCAGATTTGAATTGGAAACTGATCATAAGGCACTGATATCCCTCTTTTCTGAAAGTAAGGGGATAAATACGAATACATCGGCCCGCATCCAGAGATGGGCGCTCACGTTGTCCACATACAACTACGCCATCCGCCACAGCCAGGCACAAAAAACTGTGCCGATGCTCTCAGTAGACTGCCATTGCCCACCACAGGGGTGGAAATGGCACAGCTGCAGATTTAGCTATGGTAATGGAAGCATTCGAGAGTGAGCAATCACCTGTTACCGCCGGCAGATTAGAACCTGGATGAGCCAGAACCCCTTACTGTCCTTAGTAAAAAAAAACTGTGTGCTCACAGGAGCTGGTTCAGTGTCTCATTAGAAATGCAGGAAGAAATAAAGCCATACCAGCGGCGCAAAGATGAAATGTCTATACAGACAGATTGCCTTCTGTGGGGTAATCGGGTATTGGTACCAAAAAAGGGCAGGGACACTTTCATTAGTGGTCTCCACAGTACCCACCCAGGCATTGTAATAATGAAAACGATAGCCAGATCCCACGTGTGGTGGCCCGGTATTGATGCAGACTTAGAGTCCTGCCTGCACAAATGTTACACATGTTTACAGTTCAGCAGTGTACCCAGGGAGGCATCACTAAGTTTATGGTCTTGGCCCTCCAAACCAAAGTCTAGGGTTCATGTCAACTATGCAGGCCCATTCTTGGGAAAAATGTTCCTAGTGGTTGTAGATGTATACTCCAAGTGGATTGAATGTGAGATAATGTTGGCAAGCATGTCCGCTGCCACCACTGAAAGCCTGCGGGCCATGTTTTCCACGCACGACCTGCCTGATGTCCTTGTGAGTGACAACGAGCCGTGTTTCACCAGTGCCGAGTTCAAAGAGTACATGACCTGCAATGGGATCAAACATGTCACATCTGCCTCGTTCAAACCGGCATCCAATGGTCAGGCAGAGAGAGCAGTGCAAACAATCAAGCAGACCTTGAAGAGGGTAGCTGAAGGCTCACTGTAGACTCACCTATCCCGAGTCCTGCTTAGTTACCGCACGAGACCCAACTTGCTCACTGGGATTCCACCTGCTGAACTGTTCATGAAAAGCGCATTTAAGGCAAGGCTCTCGTTACTTCACCCTGATCAACACGAACAGGGAGAGAGCAGGTGGCTTCAACAAAGTACATATCATGATAGCGCAAATGTGTCACGCGAAATTGAAATTAATGATCCTGTATTTGTGTTGAACTATGGAATTCTTTGAGGATGTAACGAGCAGGGTGGATAAAGGGGAACCAGTGGATGTTGTCTTTGACTTCCAGAAGGCATTTGACAAGGTGTCACATGAATGGTTATTGCACAAGGTAAAATTCACAATGTTGGGGGTAATATATTAGAATGGATAGAGGATTGGCTAACGAACAGAAAACAGAGAGTCGGGATTAATGGTTAATTCTCGTTTTGGCAATCAGTAACTAGTGGGGTGCTGCTGGATCCCCAACTATTTACAATCTATATTAACGACTTGGAAGAAGGAATCGAGTGTAACGTAGCTGAGTTTGCTGATGATACAAAGATGGGAGGAAAAGCAATGTGTGAGGAGGACACAAAAAACCTCCAAAAAGGCCATAGACAGGCTAAGTGAGTGGGCAAAAATTTGGCAGATGGAGTATAATGTTGGAAAGTGTGAGGTTATGCACATTGGCAGAAAAAAATCGAAGAGCAAGTTATTATTTAAATGGAGAAAAATTGCAAAGTGTTGCAGTACAGCGGGACCTGGGGGTCCTGATGCATGAAACACAAAAGGTTAGTATGCAGGTACAGCAAGTGATCAGGAAGGCCAATGGAATCTTGGCCTTTATTGCAAAGGGGATGGAGTATAAAAGCAGGGCAGTCTTGCTGTAGTTATACAGGGTATTGATGAGGCCACACCTGAAATACTGCGTACAGTTTTGGTTTCCATATTTACGAAAGGATATACTTGCCATGGAGGCCGTTCAGAGAAGGTTCATTAGGTTGATTCCGGGGATGAGGAAAGGTTGTGTAGGTTGGGCCTCTACTCATTGGAATTCAGAAGAATGAGAGGTGACCTTATCGACCAAGGTGGATACAAAGAGGATGTTTCCACTGATAGGGGAGACTAAAACTAAGCGGCATAATATTAGAATAAGGTGCCATCCATTTAAAACTGAGATGAGGAGGAATTTATTCTCTCGGTATCTCTAATCTCTAATTATTCTCTAATCTCTGGATTACTCCCATGCGATGAGCTAGTGAGTACAGAAACAGGAGGATAGAGCAGACGAATACATGCCTGGAGAGATGGTGCAGGCGGGAGGGCTTTAGTTTACTGAGGTATTGGGACCGTTTCAGGGGGAGGTGGAACCTGGACAAGCCGGACGGGTTGCACCTCAACAGAGCCGGGACCAATATCCTCGCAGTGGGGAGGGTTTGCTAGTGCTGTTGGGGAGGGTTTAAACTAGCTGGGCAGGGGGCTGGGAACCTGAAAATAGATTCAGTAGGGAGGGGAGTAAAGCTGGAATTAGAAAGCAAAAATAAAGTGAGTTTGAAGGAGAGAGGAAACGAGCAGGAAAAGAGGTTAAAAAACAAATTTAAATGCTCTTTGTCTAAATGCACTTAGCATTTGTAACAAAATAGATGAGTTGACGGCACAAATAGATACAAATGGGTATGATCTGTAGCCATTACAGAGACATGGTTGCAAGGTGACCAGGACTGGGTACTAAATATTCAGGGGTACTTGACAATCCGGATGGACAGACAGAAAGGAAAAGGAGGTGGGGTAGCTCTATTGATAAAGGATGGAATCACTGCAATAGTGAGAAATGATATTGGCTCAAATGATGAGGATGTTGAAACAGTTTGTGTGGAGATAAGGAATAATAAAGGGAACAAGTCACTGGTGGGCATAATCTATAGGCCCCCTAAAAGTAGCACCTCTGTTGGTCGGAGAATAAACCAGGAAATAGTGGAGGCTTGTGAAAAGGGAACAGCAATAATCATGGGTGATTTTAACCTCCACATTGATTGGACAAATCAAATTGGTGAGGGTAGCCTTGAGGAAGAGTTCAAAGAGTGCATAAGGGAAGGGTTCCTTGAGCAGTCTGTAATGGAATCAACCAGGGGGCAGGTTATCTTAGACCTGGTCCTGTGTAATGAAATAGGATTAGTAAACAATCTCCTAGTAAAGGATCCCCTTGGAACAAGTGATGATAACATGGTTCAATTTCAAATTCAGATGGAGGGTGAGAAAGTTGGATCTCAAACCAGCGTACTCAGCTTAAATAAAGGAGACTACAAAGGTATGAGGGCAGAGTTAGCTAAAGTGGACTGGGAAAATGGATTAAAGTGAAGGACAGCTGATGAACAGTGGTATACATTTAAGGAAGTATTTCACAACCCTGAAGAAAAATATATTCCAGTGAGGAGGAAAGGTGTAAAAGAAAAGATAGCCATCTGTGGCTAATTAACAAAATAAAGGACGGTATCCAATTAAAAACAAGGGCATACAAAGTGGCCAAAACTAATGGAAGGGCAGAAGATTGGGAAGCTTTGAAAAGCCAGCAAAGACTGACTGAAAAAATGATTAAGAAAGGGAAGATAGACTATGAAAGTAAACTAGCACAAAATATAAAAACAGATAGCAAGAGTTTCTATATGTATATAAAAAGGAAAAGAGTGGCTAAAGTAAATGTTGGTCCCTTAGATTCTAGGCTGTGAGCGCGGTTCACAGTTTTCTCCCATGTCATTAACAAACGTACAGCTGTGACAACCTCCCTCTTTCACTTCCTCTGTGGGTGAAGTTTCATTCTTCCGATCTGACAGGCTCTTCAGTTATTTTTTGCACGGGGGATTTTGGCTGTGGTCTGAGTCTCTAATAATAACCGTCCAATCAGGCAGAATAACAGCAGCTCGGACCGGCTAGGACAGCGGACCCAGGCTCAGTGCTGACCCTGCAACGTCCTCCTCACCAACATCTGGGGACTTGAGCCAAAAGTGGGAGAGCTGCCCCACAGACTAGTCAAGCACCAGCCTGACATAGTCCTACTCACAGAATCATACCTTTCAGCCAATGTCCCAGATTCCTCCATCACCCGGTGTGGCAGCTCAGTGGTACACAGTCGGGAGGGAGTGGCCCTGGGATTCCTCAACATTGACTCCGGACCCCATGAAGTCTCATGGCATCAGGTCAAACACGGGCAATGAAACCTCCTGCTGATTACCACCTCCCGCCCTCCCTCAGCTGATGAATCTGTACTCCTCCATGTTGAACACCACTTGGAAGAAGTACTGAGAGTAGCAAGGGCACAGAATGTACTCTGGGTGGGGGACTTCACTGTCCATCACCAAGAGTGGCTCGGTAGCACCATTACTGACCGAGCTGGCCGAGAGGGGCG
The DNA here is from genome assembly GCF_044704955.1 of Pristiophorus japonicus. NCBI lineage: Eukaryota > Metazoa > Chordata > Chondrichthyes > Pristiophoridae > Pristiophorus > Pristiophorus japonicus. The sequence goes on from NC_091984.1 coordinate 147,221,387, forward strand.
ATGTTGACATTGCAATCCCAGGTGCCGGAGGACTGGAGGTCTGCAAACATGGTACCTTTGTTTAAAAAGGGAGCAAGGGATCGATCGAGTCACTACAGGTCAGTCAGCCTAACCTCGGGGGCGGGATAGGAAGAATCTTCATTTAACAAAACACGGATTAACCAAGGACAGTCAGCATGGATTTATTAAGGGAAGTTTGTGTCTGAATAACTTGATTCAATTTTTTGAGGAGATAACAATGTAACGCCTCTGTTTAAAAAAGGGGGCAGACAAAAGGCAGGTAACTATAGGCCAGTTAGTTTAACATCTGTAGTGGGGAAAATGCTTGAAATTATTATTAAGGAAGAAATAGCAGGACATCTAGATAGGAATAGTGCAATCAAGCAGACGCAGCATGGATTCATGAAAGGGAAATCATATTTAACTAATTCACTGGAATTCTTTGAGGATATAACGAGCATGGTGGATAGAGGTGTACGGATGGATGTAGTGTATTTAGATTTTCAAAAGGCATTCGATAAGGTGCCACACAAAATGTTACTGCAGAAGATAAAGGTACGCGGTGTCAGTGTAAATATATTACCATGGATAGAGAATTGGCTGGCTAACAGAAAGCAGAGAATCGGGATAAATGGGTCCTTTTCGGGTTGGAAATCAGTGGTTAGTGGTGTGCCACAGGGATCGGAGCTGGGACCACAACTGTTTACAATGTACATAGATGACCTGGAAGAGGGGACAGAGTGTAGTGTAACAAAATTTGCAGATGACACAAAGATTAGTGTGGAAAGCGGGTTGTGTAGAGGACACAGAGAGGCTGCAAAGAGATTTAGATAGATTAAGCGAATGGGCTAAGGTTTGGCAGATGGAATACAATGTCGGAAAGTGTGAGGTCATCCACCTTGGGAAAAAAAACTGTAAAAGGGAATATTATTTGAATGGGGAGAAATTACAACATGCTGCGGTGCAGAGGGACCTGGGGGTCATTGTGCATGAATCCCAAAAAGTTAGTTTGCAGGTGCAACAGGTAATCAGGAAGGCGAATGGAATGTTGGCCTTCATTGCGAGAGGGATGGAGTACAAAAGCAGGGAGGGCCTTCTGCAACTGTATCGGGTATTGGTGAGGCCGCACCTGGAGTACTGCGTGCAGTTTTGGTCACCTTTCTTAAGGAAGGATATACTAGCTTTGGAGCGGGTACAGAGACGATTCACTAGGCTGATTCCGGAGCTGAGGGGGTTACCTTATGATGATAGATTGAGTAGACTGGGTATTTACTCGTTGGAGTTCAGAAGGATGAGGGGTGATCTTATAGAAACATTTAAAATAATGAAAGGGATAGACAAGATAGAGGCAGAAAGGTTGTTTCCACTGGTCGGGGAGACTAGAACTCGGGGGCACAGCCTCAAAATACAGGGGAGCCAATTTAAAACCGGGTTGAGAAGGAATTTCTTCTCCCAGAGGGTTGTGAATCTGTGGAATTCTCTGCCCAAGGAAGCAGTTGAGGCTAGCTCATTGAATGTATTCAAGTCACAGATAGATAGATTTTTAACCATTAAGGGAATTAAGGGTTATGGGGAGCGGGTGGGTAAGTGGAGCTGAGTCCACAACCAGATCAGCCATGATCTTGTTGAGTGGCAGAACAGGCTCGAGGGGCTAGATGGCCTACTCCTGTTCTGAATTCTTATGTTCTTATGTTCTTAAGGAGGGTTGATGAGGGCAGTGCGTTTGATGACGTGAAAATGGATTTTAGCAAAACTTTTTAAAGGCAGTCTTGTCGCAAAAGTAAAAGCCCATGGGATCCAGGGCAAAGTGACAAGTTGGATCCAAAATTGCCTCAGATGCAGGAACCATAAAAAATTGGTGCAGGAGTAGGCCATTCGGCCCTTCGAGCCTGCACCACCATTCAATAAGATCATTCCCTCAGTACCCCTTTCCTGCTTTCTCTCCATATCCCTTGATCCCTCAGCCGTAAGGGCCATATCCAACTCTCTCTTGAATATATCCAATGAACTGGCATCAACAACTCTCTGCGGCAGGGAATTCCACAGGTTAACAACTCTCTGAGTGAAGAAGTTTCTCCTCATCTTAGTCATAAATGGCCTACTCCTTATCCTAAGATTGTGTCCCCTAGTTCTGGACTTCCCCAACATCGGGAACATTCTTCCCGCATCTAACCTGTCCCGTCCCGTCAGAATCCTATATGTTTCTATCAGATCCCCTCTCTTCCTTCTAAACTCTTGTGTATAAAGGCCCAGTTGATTCAGTCTCTCCTCATATGAAGGTGCAGCCATCCCTGGAATCAGTCTGGTGAATCTTCGCTGCACTCCCTCAATAGCAAGAACGTCCTTCCTCAGATTAGGGTAATGGTTGATGGGTGTTTTTGTGACTGGAAGGCTGTATCTGCTGGGGTTCCTCAGGGCTCAGTGTTGGGTCCCTTGCTTTTTGTGGTATATATCAATGATTTAGACTTGAATGTAGGGGGTATGATTCAGAAGTATGCAGATGATACTTGTAATGTATAAATAAAGAGTCTGACCAGATACTGTGAGCTCAAAGTAAAGTGTGACCTTAGTCTTTCTTTGCACATATCCAGAGTGCCTCTCCAGCCTGTGAGGACTCCGTCAGTAAAGGGAGTGTGGATTTCTTGGGACTCCAGGGGATGAGCCCTCTGGTGGTTAAACAAGGTATTTACATGGTTACATATATAATAATACTCCCGCCCCCCGCCGCCCCCCCACAAAGTCAATCGTGTAACTATTTACAAGGTGAGTCGAAGTGGGGCCTTTCTTTCCCTGGTTGATGTTTCGGTGCAAATGCTGGTTTTGGTGAGTCATTTGTTGGGCCCTCGCTTGGCTGCTGTGTAGCTGGCCTTGCTGGGCTGCCTGGTGTGGTGAGTCCTGCTGGGCTGCTGTAGGTGATGGGTTCTGCTTATTGGTCAACCACTGTGTCGGTTGCCAATGGTGTGTGTGTTGAGGGGGGTCAAAAAAGGTACGGTCTAATGTGGGTTGCTCTGGATAGTCCGTGAATCTGAGTTTGGTTTGGTTCAAGTGTTTCCTGTAGATGAGTCCATTTGAAAGTTTGACCCAAAACACCCTACTCCCCTCTTTGGCCATGACAGTGCTGGGAAGCCACTTGGGACCTTGTCACGTCCAGGGGATTTATCTGCCTTTAGTCCCATTATCTTACTGAGTACCACCTCCTTAGTGATTGTGATTGTGTTAAGTTCCAACCCCGGTAACCCAGCAAATTGTTCCTTTTCAAATATATATCCAATTCCCTCTTGCAGACCTGGGCCCACAGCACTAGACTGCCCTTAACCTGGGCACAACACTGGCATCTCATTCATTCACTGGGACAGGAAATACCTGGTGTGGGAAATGGAGCCCAGGGCTCTGAACATTCCCTCTGCTCTCTTGAGAAAAGCTGCATGCTGGGGTCCAGTTCCATGGGCCCCGACAGCACATTCCGACCTCACCCAATTCCCCGTGTGTAAGCCTGGACCCTCTCAGCAGGATATCTGACTGCAGGAGGCCTCACCACAGTGTCCAGCACTGTCCTCACCCGAAATCCACACACAGTCTGCATTCATCGGGAGCCTTTAAGGTGCTAAAGTTGTCAAGCCGCTTGCCAGCAGGATATCAGAGCACAGGGCGCTTCACCCTCAGCACAGACTCTCAGAGGACAGTGAGGTCTCTGCGAGCAGCAAGATCAACTTTTTTTAAAATTCTGATGGGACTGGACAGGTTAGATGCAGGAAGAATGTTCCCGATTTTGGGGGAGCCCAGAACCAGGGGTCACAATCTAAGATAAGGGGTCAGCCATTTAGGACTGAGATGAAGAGAAACTTCTTCACTCAGAGAGTTGTTAACCTGTGAAATTCTCTACCGCAGAGAGTTGTTGATGCCAGTTCATTGGATATGTTCAAAAGGGAGTTAGATTTGGCCCTCACGGCTAAAGGGATCAAGCAGGAAAGGGGTACTGAGGTGAATGATCAGCCATGATCTTATTAAATGGTGGTGCAGGCTCAAAGAGGCGAATGGCTGACTCCTGCACCTATTTTTTATGTTTCTATGTCCAATGGGACAAATAAGAAGGAGCAACGTTTCCTGGTGCCTATTGGTGGACCAATACGAAGGAGCCATGTTTCCTGGTCCCTACTGGAGGATCAATAGGAAAAAGCCATGTTCCCTGATCCCTATTGGAGGACCAATCAGAAGGAGCCATGTTTCCTGGTCCCTATTGCAGGATCAATAGGAAGGAACTATGTTTCCTTGTCCCTATTAGGCACCAATAGGAAGAAGCCATATTTCATTGTCCCTATTGGAGGATCAATAGGACGGCACCATGTTGCCTGTGTCCGAGTGGGGGACTAATAGGAAGGAGCCATGATTCCTGGGCCCTATTGTGGGACCAATAGGAAGGAGCCATGATTCCTGGGCCCTATTGTGGGACCAATCGGAAGGAGCCATATTGCCTGGGCCCGATTGGAGGACCAGTGGGACATGGAATGTGGACCCTTCCTGTTGTAAATGTGGGATCATTGGCACCTGATCCCAGTAAAAATACTCTGATCTGGAGTGGGGCCATGGAAGGGGAAGGGATTAGAAGATGTTCTGAGCGGACAGGATGGAGCAGTGGGTCAGAACCTGTCCTGTTGTACCAGCTCACACTGATGGGGTGAGGATCTCCTCCCTCTGCTGGGCCTTCATGAAATGAGCTTTCTGTCCAAACCGGTCCCCACTGAGAATAGGCCCACAGCACAGAACGGCCCTTAATTGGGCAATAAACAATCAGTCTACTGAGAGAGGCCAACGGATAGCCACTGTGGGGAATGGAGCCTTACTCCAGGAGAAGGCATGCTCTGGGGTCAAGGGTTAACATCCATTGGTGGGGCAGGGCACAGGGAGGTTTATTCTGCATTTCAATGTGCTGCACCTGGGAGTCTGTGGGGAAGGGAGAGGGGGAGAGAGAGATGGAGGAATGGAGAAAGAAAGAGGGGGAGAAGGAGCGTGGGGAAGAGGAAGTGTAAGTTACTGACGTGGCTTTCTCTGGGTGAAGACATTTACATACTGAGAGATGGGCAGTGAGACTCTCACAGGCTGCAGGTTTATAAAGCAGAGCCCAGTGAAGGGCAGTTTATCAGTAAGCAGGCACAGGGACAGGAGCAGACACCATGATTTCACCCATCCAGCTGATCTGGCCTCTGGCATTCTGCATCGCAGGTACGAATCTCTCTCCTTCCACGTTTAATATCTCCCTGTTGTCGATTTCTGTCCAACTCTACTGACCAGTGATTGAAGGGCAAATGCTGACACTAGAGGAGAGCTCAGTGTCTCGAGCAATCTCTCATTTTACAGTGTCTTTCTGTGACAGTGCTTACTTCACTTTCTTTCCCCATTTCCCCCTCAGGTATCAGTGGGGACATCATCATGACCCAGTCACCCCCGGTGCTGTCAGTGAGTGAGGGACAGACTGCAACCATCACGTGTACCGCCAGTGCATCCGTTAGCAAGTATGTTGCTTGGTACCAGCAGAAAGCCGGGCAGAAACCCACTCTGCTGATCTATGCAGCAACATCTCGTTTCACTGGAACCTCCGATCGCTTCACCGGCAGTTACCAGTCCAACACGTTCACCCTGAGCATCAGCAACGTGCAGAGCGAGGATGTCGCAGACTATTACTGTCAGCAATATAGCAGCTTCCCTCTACACTGTGATACACAGCCGTACAAAAACCTCAATATACACAGTGCCACCTCCTGTACTGACTCACCCCACAGTTATATATAATATATAATAATGGACACACAGCCCCACCTCCTGTACGGTTTTACACATGACTGACACACAGCTCGATGGGAGTGACGGCAGGAATATTCAGCTGGAAGCTGCAGTAAATTGGGAAAGGATGGAGTGGGTCAGAGAGGAGTTGGGGCTGTGTCTTCATCACTGAGAATCTCACAGCTCTACTCTGTACATTCAGACAGCACGGAGACACTGGGTGGTCCCTGTGTCCTCAATCCAAATAATCTCACAAACCCCCCACTATTGAGAGGGCCACAACTTATAAAACTCAAAGCATAAACATGATAGGACAGTGAACAAGTGAAATGGTCGTGCTCTTTCCCTGCCCACCCCACACTCCAGGCCCTGCGGTGCCCACCCATCGCAGAAGGCCTCAGGCCTACCCTGGGCTCCGTCTCCAGGGCCACCCGGGTGCAGGCAAAGCCCCTGAAGTGAGGCAGGCAGGCAGTATGACCACCCCATGGGCCCCGTACAACTGGGACCTGTGGATGGTCTGCCCGCTCCCCCCGCACCGGGTGACCAGGCCCAGGAGTGTGGGACTGAAGTGGAGCCATAAATCGAGGAGCAGCCCCTTCAAATAGTGGAAGAGGGGCTGCATCCTCTCACACTCCACGTACACACGGGTCACGGACTGAGGAAACAGGTTTCTAAAGCCCCTGAAACTCGTTATTTTATAATGATCCCCGAGGAAGGCCTGTGTCAGCAACACAAACATCTCGCTTGCTGACGGAGCCCGTTGTTCAAGGGGCACAAAGAGGTGAGCCCTGTGTGACGGGGACTTTCATTCTCCAGCAATTCCGTGGCCCCAGGATTACCATCTGATGGGGCGGGAAGGGCAGCTGGGAGATTTGTCCCAAACAACTCTCCCGGGCACTGCCACAGGCAACTCGGACAGAGAGAGAGAGGGAGGGAGAGAGTGAGAGAGGAAGAGAGCGTGATTGTAGTGGGAGAGAGATTGAGTGAGTGAGGGAAGGAGTGGGAGAGAGTGCAAGGGAGAGGAAGCAACAGAGAAGGAGGGAGGGAGGGAGAGGGAGGGACAGAGAGGCAGGGAGGAAGAGGGAGTGAGGGGGATCGAGAGAGTGTGAGGGAGGGAGGGAGAAACAGAGTCAGCGAGACTGGAGAGAGAGAGTGTGAGAAACAGTGAGTGAAACACTGAGAAAGAGACACAGAGGGGGAGACACAGACACACAGACAGAGAAAGGGGGAGAGAGACTGAGTGAGCCAGGGACGGAGGATATTGTACAGCCGCTGCACTGGAAGCTGTCACTGTGGCTCACGTTCGGTAAAGGAACCAAGCTCAGACTGAGTAAGTAAACCCCAATGCTCCGTTATTAACACTTTAAATATTGAATCTTTCAAAGACACAAATGCTGAATCGGGTAATATTTCAGTTTACACAGGATTACTTATTATTTGGCCCAGAAACAGGCCATTCGGCCCAACCAGTCCATGCCGGTGTTTATGCTCCATTCGAGCCTCCCGTCTTTCCTCATCTAAATCGAACAGCATAACACCCTACTCCCTTCTCCCTCATATCCCTGTCTAGCCTCCCCTTAAATGCATCGATACTATTCACTTCAATCACTCCCTGTGGTAGCGAGTTCCACATTCTCACCAGTCGCTGGGTAAAGAATTTTCTCCTGAATTCCCGATTGGATTTCTTGCTGACTATCTTATGTTGAAGGTCTCTAGTTTTGATCTTCCCAACAAGTGGAAACAGTCTCTCTGTATCCACTCTATCAAAACCTTTCCTCATGTTAAAGAACTCTATCAGGTCACCCCTCAGCCTCAAGAGAAAAGAGCCCCAGCCTGTTCATCCTTTCCTGATATGTACACCCTCGCATTTCTGATCCCATCCTTCTAAACCTTCTCTGCACCCTCTCCAGTGCCTGTGTATGGGTTATATAAAATGGTGGGGAGCTGCGGTGAATGAAAGGGTTAATTGAAGAGTGCTGTGTATGACAGGGAGCCCGGCTGTATTCCTTTACCCACACTCCCCCTTCACCCAGCAAAGTATAATAACGAACTGTTACCCACCGTGTGGAGGAGATCTGGATGTTGGCACACTGCGGTCCCATCCCTGCACCATCCCCGGAAATCGCTCCCGAGCCTCCTGCCTGTCTCAGTGTGACAGACACGGTGTGTGAGACACGGGCAGAGTGTGGGTGTGAGTGAGTGAGCTCGCTGGGGGCAGTCTGTGCTCCTGTCACAGTCTCTGATATAACTGAGCTCAGCCTCAGCACACTGACACTCCCGAGGTCCCGCCTCCCCCAGCTCCAACTCTGATCTGTCCAGCCCCCGCTCACCTCCTGTCCAACTTCTGATCACAAACAGGGGCAGCAGGGCTCGCAATCCGGCGGCTGCAGTGCTCCAGGGTTGTGGGGAGACTCTCAGTTGCTGTTTCTGTGGCTCGAGTTCAGGCCGATATTTATCCAGCAACCTACATCGCTTAAAAATCTCAATTACCTCATTGCTGTGTGTGGGAGCTTGCTGTGCACAAATTAGTTGCTGTATTTCCCACATTACAACAGTGACTGCACTTCAAAATGTACTTCATTGTCTGTGAAGCACTTTGGGACATCCTGTGGTGTGAAAGGCGCTATAGAAATGCAGGTCTTTAATTTTTCTTTTTATTAACTGGGACTCGCACAATTCCCCTGCTGATTACACCTGGACCCAGTAGAAAATCCCCAGAACACAGACTAATGTTCCATAAGAACATGGGAATTAGGAGCAGGAGGAGGCCATTCAGCCTCTCAAGCCTGCTCTGCCATTCAATGAGATCATGGCTGATCTTCTACCTTAACTCCACTTTCCTGCACTGTCCCCATATCCCTCGATTCCTTTAATATCCAAAAATCTATCGATCTCCGGAATATACTCAAGGACTGAGCCTCCACAGCTCTCTGGGGTAGAGAATTCCAGAGATTCACCACTCTCTGAGTGAAGAGGTTTCTCCTCATCTCAGTCCTGAATGGCCGACCACATATTCTAGCCTGTGACCCCTGGTTCTTGACTCCCCAGACAGAGGAAACATCCTCCCTGCATCTACCCTGTCTATCTCTGTCTAAATCTTGTATGTTTCAATGAGATCCCCTTTCATTCTTCTAAACACCAGAGAATTTAGGTCTAGTCTACTCAATCTCTCCATAGGACAATCCCCCATCCCAGATGTCCGTCTGATGTGTCTGCGTGTTTGTCACACGTGACGGAGTAGACAGCAGGAGTTCCACCAGCAACACAGGACGTTACCTCAGTGCCCGGCCCACTTTCCCCATCCACTTACCATATTCTTACAGGTAAACGGGCTCAGCACCTGCCCTCGGCCGGTGAAATGTCTCCCCTCTGCACCACAGGCTGCCCGTCATCTGCTCCCCATCTTACTCCTGAAGGCACTACCTCTGGCTGGGGCCAGAGACTGAGCTCCCCAAGTGGGCTCATTGTCCCAGTGTGAGCCCAGAGACTGAGCTCCCCAAGTAGGTTCACTGTCCCAGTGTGAGTCCAGAGACTGAGCTCCGCAACTAGGCTCACTGTCCCAGTGTGAGCCCAGAGACTGAGCTCCCCAAGTGGGCTCACTGTCCCAGTGTGAGCCCAGAGACTGAGCTCCCCAAGTGGGCTCATTGTCCCAGTGTGAGCCCAGAGATTGAGCGTATCAGACTAATCGACCGTGAGGTGTGAGCCGTGCCTCAATCACAAGCATGCTCGGCTCTGAGAAAAGAAAGAAAGAATTCTATTTATATAGCGCCTTTCACGACCACCAGACATCCCAATGTGCTTTACAGCCAATGAAGTCCTTTTTGAAGTGTACTCATCGTTGTAATGTAGGAAATGCAGCAGTAAATTTGTGCACAGCACGCTCCCACAAACAGCAATGTGCTGATGACCAAATATCCTGTTTTTGTTTTGTTGATTGTGGGATAAATATTGGCCAGGACACTGAAGTGGGATTTTTACCCACAATTTCTGACTCCGAAGCGAGGGTGCTACCAACTGAGCCACTTGCTGACACCATTCGGCCCATCGTGTCCGTGACAGCCAACAAAGACCTACCCAGCCTAATCCCATTTTCCAGCTATTGGTCCATATTCCTGTGGGTTACGGCACTTGAAGTGCACATCCAAGTACTTCTTCAATGTGGTGAGGGTTTCTGCCTCGACCTCCCTTTCAGGCAGTGAGTTCCAGACCCCCACCACCCTCTGGGGGAAAATATTTCTCCACAACTTCCCTCTACCCACACCTTCAATCTATATCACCTGGTTGTTGACCTCTCTCTTAAGGGAAATAGGTCCATCCTAACCACTCTATCTAGGCCCCTCATAATGTTATACACCTCAATTAAATCTCCCCTCAGCCTCCTCTGCTCCAAACAAAATAACCTCAGCCTATCCAATCTTTCCTGAATCCTCCCAGCAGAGGAAATAGTTTTTCTTTCTCTTTTCTTCGGCATTCCCCGAGAGTCGAGGATGATGTGCTTCCACACTGATATGTGTTCTAAGGTGATTGATGAGACCAATGCGGGATCTACAATCTCTGTCACAGGTGGGGCAGATGATGGTTGGAGGGACGGTTGGATGGGGTGCTTGATTTATCGTACTCTCCTTCTGCTGATGTGAGAGGTGTTGCTACAGTTGTACAGGGCCTTGGTGAGGCCACACCTGGAGTATTGTGCACAGTTTTGGTCTCCTAACTTGAGGAAGGACATTCTTGCTATTGAGGGAGTGCAGCGAAGATTCACCAGACTGATTCCTGGGATGGCGGGACTGACATATCAAGAAAGACTGGATCAACTGGGCTTGTATTCACTGGAGTTCAGAAGAATGAGAGGGGATCTAATGGAAACGTTTAAAATTTTGACGGGTTTAGACAGGTTAGATGCAGGAAGAATGTTCCCAATGTTGGGGAAGTCCAGAACCAGGGGTCACAGTCTAAGGATAAGGGGTAAGCCATTTAGGACCGAGATGAGAAGAAACTTCTTCACCCAGAGAGTGGTGAACCTGTGGAATTCTCTACCACAGAAAGTTGTTGAGGCCAATTCACTAAATATATTCAAAAAGGAATTAGATGTAGTCCTTACTACTAGGGGGATCAAGGGGTATGGCGAGAAAGCAGGAATGGGGTACTGAAGTTGCATGTTCAGCCATGAACTCATTGAATGGCGGTGCAGGCTAGAAGGGCCGAATGGCCTAGTCCTGCACCTATTTTCTATGTTTCTATGTTTCCTCATAGCTAAAAATTTCCAGTCCTGGTAACATTCTTGGAAATTTCCTCTGTATCCTCTGTGGTGCAATCACACATTTCCTGCAATGTGGTGACCAGAACTGCACACAGTACTCTACCTATGGTCTAAATAGTGTTTTATACAAATATAGCATAACTTCCCTGCTCTTGTATTCTATGCCACGACTAATAAAGTCAAGTATTCCGTATGTCTTCTTAACCATCTTATCGACCTGGCCTGCTACCTTCAGGGATCTGTGCACATGCACTCCAAGGTCCATTTGCTCCTCTACACTTCTCAGTGTCCTACCATTTAATGTTTATTCCCTTGCCTTGTTAGCCCTCCCCAAATGCATTACCTCACAGTTCTCCGGATTGAATTCCATTTGCCACTGTTCTGCCCACCTGACCAGTCCATTGATATCTTCCTGCTGTCTCCAGCTTTCTTCCTCGCTATCAACTGCACGGCCAGTTTATGTATCATCTGCAAACTTCTTAATCATAGAAAAATAGAAAAATAGAAGCATAGAAAATAGGTGCAGGAGTAGGCCGTTCGGCCCTTCGAGCCTGCACCACCATTCAATATGATCATGGCTGATCATTCCCTCAGTATCTCTTTCCTGCTTTCTCTCCATACCCCTTGTATCATTGATGTACATTGTAAAGAGCTGGGGTCCCAGCACTGAGCCCTGCGGCACTCCACTAGTCACTGCCTGCCATTCTGAAAAGGACCCATTTATCCCAATTCTCTGCTTCCTGTCTGCCAACCAGTTCTCTATCCACATCAGTATATTACCCTCAATACCATGTGCTTTGATTTGCACACCAGTCTCATGTGTGGGACCTTGTAGGGAATCATGTCCCTTACATTGAAGTAGAAACATAAAATCATAGAAAATAGGTGCAGGAGTATGCCATTCTGCCCGTCGAGCCTGCAACACTATTTAATATGATCATGGCTGATCATGCACTTCATTACCCCATTCCTGCTTTCTCTCCATACCCCTTGATCCCTTTAGCCGTAAGGGCCACATCAAACTCCTTTTTGCATATATCTAACAAATTGGCCTCAACAATTTTCTGTGGTAGAGAATTCCACATGCTCAGAACTCTCGGAGTGAAGAAGTTGCTCCTCATCTCGGTCTTAAATGGCTTACCCCTTATCCTTCGACTTGACCCCAGGTTCTGGACTTCCCCAACATCGGGAATATTCTTCCTGCATCAAATCTGTCCAATCCCGTCTGAATTTTATATGTTTCTATGAGATCCTCTCTCATTCTTCTAAATTCCATTGAATATAAGCCTGAATCATTGGTGTATATTACAAAGAACAAGGGACTTAGTACTGAGCCCTGTGGCACCCCACTCGAAACAGCCTTCCAGTCACAAAAACACCTATTGACCATTACCCTTTGCTTCCTGCCACTGAGCCAATTTTGGATCCAACTTGCCACTTTCCCTTGGATCCCATGGGCTTTTACTTTTCTGCCATATGGGACCTTGCCAAAAGCCTTGCAAAAATCCATGTAGACTACAGCATGTGGAATTCTCTACCACAGAAAATTGTTGAGGCCAATTTGTTCTCCAATAGGCCCAACTCTTTTCTTAGTTATCCTCTTGCTCTTTATGTATTTATAAAACATCTTTGGGTTTTCCTTGATTTTACTTGCCAATATTTTTTCATGCCTTCTCTTTGCACACCTAATTTCCTTTTTAATTTCACCCCTGCACTTTCTATACACCTCTGGGCTTTCTGCAGTATTTAGCTCTGGGTATCTGACATAAGCTTTCCTTTTTTGCCTTATCCAATCCCTCTATGATCTTTGCCATCCAGGGGGCTCTTGACTTGGGAGTGCCACCCTTTTCCTTTGTGGAACATACTTGCTCTGAACCCTCACTATCTCCCCCTTGAATGCCTCCCACTGCTCTGACACTGATTTACCTTCAAGTAGTTATTTCCAGCCCACTTTTGCTCAGCTTAGTAAAATGGGCCTTTCCCCAATTGAGAACCTTTATTCCTGGTCTATCTTTGTCCTTTTCCATAACTACACTAAATCTAACTGAATTATGATCACTAGCACCAAAATGCTCTCCCACTGATACCCCTTCCACCTGCCCAGCTTCATTCCTTAAAACTAAGTCCAGAAACGCCCCCTCCCTTGTTGGGCTTGCTACGTAGTGGCTATAAAAGTTCTCCTGAATGCCTTTTAAGAATTCTGCGCCCTCTATACCTTTGACATTGATTCCATCCCAGTTAATGTGAGCGGAGTTGAAATCCCCGACTATTGCTGCATGATTGTTTTTGCACTTCTCAGCAATTTGCCGACATATTTTCTCTTCAATCTCCCTCTGACTGTTTAGGGGTCTAAAGTACATTCTCAGCAGTGTGACCGGCCCTTTTATATTCATCAGTTTAACCCATATGGCCTCATTTGATGATCCTTCTAACATACCATCCTTCTGTCAGAGGTGCCGTCTTTCAGATGAGACGTTAAACCGAAGTCCCGTCTGCCTTCTCAGGTGGACATGAAAGATCTCATAATCACTATTGGAAGGGCAAGGGGGTTCTTCACAGCGCTCTGGCCAATATTTATCCCACAACCAACATAGTTAAAACCGATGATCTGGTCATGATCTCATTGCAGTCTGGGAGCTTCATAGAATCAGCGAAATTTACAGCATGAAAAAAGGCCATTCGGCCCATCGTGTCCGCACCGACCGACAAAGATCTACAAGTACTTTTTAAATGTGGTGAGGGTTTCTGCCTCGACCACCCTTTCAGGCAGTGAGTTCCAGATCCCTGTCAGACATTTCCCCTCAAATCCCCTCTAAAGCTCCTACCAATTACTTTAGATCTATGTCCTGGTTGTTGATCACTCTGCTAAGGGAAATAGGTCCATCCTATCCACTCTATCTAGGCCACTCTTAATTTTATACACATCAATAAGGTCTCCCCTCAGCCTCCTCTATTCCAAAGAAAACAAACCTAGCCTATCTAATCTTTCCTCATAGCTAAAATTTTCCAGTCCAGGCAACATCCTCGTAAATCTTCCTGTGTGCAATTGGTTGTAAAGCACCTTTAGACATCCTGAGGTTGTGAAAGGTGCTATATAAATTCAAGGCTTTCTTTCATTGAAGTGGGAGGGCCTTGATCTTGACCCTCGCCCATTGTCCGCGCACTCTGACCTTCCAGAAGGTCACAGGATCATTGGGAGCAGTGACCCTGCCTGACCCCGGTACACTGAGACTACTTGTAGCCTCACCCTTGACCTCACCCCGGTGCTGGGCAGCAAGCTTTTAAATGCAATCTAGAAGCTTCTACACCGACACCCAACATGAAGCCTTGCTGAAGTGTGTTTATACAAGTGAGCCGCAATGTTCCCAGATAAAGTTCTCCCGATCTGTGTGTGATCTGAGCTTTCTCACATATGAGCCTGTTTCCCCTGTATCCACCCATCGACAGTTCGAGCTTCCTGCTAACAGCGTCTTAACGGGACACTCAATCTTTACCGACTCTTACTGTTAACCATTTCAGTGCTGAGGGAGTGCCGCACTGTCGGAGGTGTCGTCTTTCAGATGAAACGTTAAACCGAGGCCCCGTCTGCCCTCTCAGCTGGATGTAAAAGATCATTATTTCAAAGAGCAGGGGAGTTCTCCCCGTGTCCTAGTCAATATTTATCCCTCAACCAACATGACAAAAGAACAGATTATCAGGTTGTTATCACATCGCTGTTTGTGGGAGCTTGCTGTGTGAAGATTGGCTGCCGTGTTTCCCACATTACAACAGTGACGACACTCCAAAAGTACTTCATTGGCTGTAAAGTGCTTTGAGATGTCCGGTGGTTGTGAAAGGTGTAATATAAATGCAAGATTTTTTATTAATCACTTTAATATCGAACGCATTTATATTTACATTAAACTTATCAAGCGAGGCAAATAAGATTCAGAATTAGTGTTGCTCGCCTCTAATGGTTAATCGCCAGCCAGGAGTTCATTAACCCAGCTCTCCGTTATCAGATGTGAATTATTCCCACACGGAAACACCCACAGTGACACACACAGACACACACACACTAATATACACCGATTAAACATCCTTCTCCTCTATTTCAGGCCGAGGGAAGACACCACCCACGCTGACCCTGCTGCCCCCCTCCCCGGAGGAGGTCACGACCAAGGGCACTGCCACCCTGGTGTGCCTCGCCGATCACTTCTACCCCGATGCGGTGGAGGTGGAGTGGAAGAAGGACGGGGCGACCATTTCGGCCGGGGTCCAGACCAGCGACTACCTGCGAGCTTCGGACAACACCTACAGTGTCAGCAGCCTGCTGACCCTCTCTGGCTCCGACTGGGAGTCCAACGCCAGCTTCTCCTGCAGCCTCACCCACGAGAGCCTCTCCTCTCCCCTCAGCAAGGGGGTCAGGAGAGCAGAATGTGCGTAGTGTGTCAGAGACAGTCCGGGGGAGACACAACTTTAAATAGAACAGGGGGTGAGCCGGGAGGGCAAAGGTCATTGTCAGCACTGCATTTCTCCTTTCTTCCTTCTCGGGACTGGGTCAGGGAAAGCACCTGAGGGTCAGGGGGTAAGGCACGTTATTGGGGCAGTGTCGAGGGAGCTTTACTCTGTATCTAACCCGTGCTGTACCTGCCCTGGGAGGGTTTGATGGAACAGTGTTGACTCGTGCTGCCAAGTAAAACCTCTTGAAGATGCTGAAGACTGTCAGCAGAGTAAAACTAATGTTAAACTGCGAAGTGCCGCTTCAGTAAGCAGACCCCCTCCCTGCTCACCCTGCTGTTACAAATCAAGGTTTTGTCTCCGTTTAAAGGGACAGGATTCTCATGGTGTGGAGAAAATCCCCACAACTGTTTTAATAAAGCTGCATTCTCCCTGTGAATGTCTCCAGCTCGCTCTCTCTGGGCTGTTTATTCAAGTCTTGTTTCTGTAAATGTGAATCTGTAATAAACGTGAAGAATATTCAGTCTGTGTCTGACGACTGCTTTGGAAATGTCCCACCTCCCCCTCAGCTGGATTGGCTACATTTCAGTAAGGGTCTGTCCTGATTGGCTGGGTCGGCTGTCAATCAATTGCATGTCAGCAGGAGATTTGATTCAAAGCCAATTATCAATCATTTTAAAACGATCAATTTGACCTCGAACCCCTGGAGTGCACAAGATTAAACACAGAGACACTAAAAGCTGCTGGGATTAAACCCTCCCAGTCTGAGCATTGGCCCTCACTCTGCACACTGGGGGTGTTGGGACAGCCCCCGATGGTGGGATCGCACTGTGCACTCTGTGCTGACTGCTGGGGGCAATCTGGGGGCAGGAGGCCACAGTCACAACGTTGCATTCTCTCTCCTTAACGTGTGGCTCGTGGCAGCAGCACAAAACTGTCCCGAGTGAGGCCTCAGCTTAGGGAGAGGAGCAGTCAGTGTATCACCGTGCACATGCCCCTGAGTGTTAGTGTGGCTTACCCAACACCACCTGTAGGTGTGTGTGTGTGTGTATGACTGTTCCCCAGTACTGTCTGTCGGGGTGTGTGTGTGTGTGTGTGACTGTTACCATTACCCAGCACCATCTGTCGGGTGTGTGTGTGAGCTCCAGCTCCTGGGGGGGTGGGGGAGGGTTGGTAGGGGAGTGGGGGGATGCGGTGATCGGGGCCTGACCTTGTGTGGAACGGGGGGGTCCAACGCAATCTGGTGGAGGGTTCCCTGGAAGGACAGGGCATCCGGGGAGACCAGGGTGGGGGAGGACTGGGGGGGTGGTGGTGGTCAGGGAGGGGGCTCCGGGACCAAGGGACCTGCCAGTCGCCACTTTGCACACACTCTGCTCCCTCTGTGTCTCAGTCCAGTGTTGCAGTGGGCAGTTCAGGATCTGAGGCTCAGGCTGGTTCTCCGGCACCATCAGCGCCCTGTTGGGTAAGGGTATTAAGAGTGAAGAACATAAGAAATAGGAGCAGGAGTCGGGCACTTGGCCCCTCGAGCCTGCTCCGCCATTTAATAAGATCATGGCTGATCTGATCATGGACTCAGCTCCACTTCCCTGCCCACTCCCCATAAAACTTTATTCCCTTATTGCTCAAAAATCTATCTCGACCTTAAACATATTCAATGACCCAGCCTCCACAGCTCTCTGCGGCAGAGAATTCCACAGATTTACAAGCCTCTGAGAGAAGAAATTCCTCCTCAACTGAATTTTAAATGGACGGCCCCTTATTCTGAGACTATGACCCCTAGTACTAGTTTCCCTTCTGAGTGGAAATATCCTCAGTGCATCCACCTTGTCGCCCCTTCATTATCTGATATATTTCGATAAAATCATCTCTCGTTCTTCTGAACTCCAATGATTATAGGCCTAACCTACTCAACCTATCCTCATAAGTCAACCCCCTCATCTCCAGAATCAACCTAGTGAATGTTCTCTGAACTGCCTCCAATGCAGGTCTATCCTTTCTTAAGTATGGTGACCAAAACTGCATGCAGTACTCCAGGTGTGGCCTCACCAATACCCTGTACAGTTGCAGCAGGATTTCTCTGCTTTTATACTCTATCCCCCTTGCAATAAAGGCCAACATTCCATTTGCCTTCCTGATTATTGCTTTACCCACAGACTAACTTTTTGTGTTTCATGCACAAGGTCCCTCAGTACTGCAGCAGGTTGCAATCTTTCTCCATTTGAAAATGAATTTGCTTTTCTATTCTTTCTGCCAAAGTGGAAAACCTCACATTTTCCCACATTATAGAAACATAGAAACATAGAAAATAGGTGCAGGAGTAGGCCATTCGGCCCTTCTAGCCTGCACAGCCATCCAATGAGTTCATGGCTGAACATGCAACTTCAGAACCCCCTTCCTGCTTTCTCGCCATACCTCTTGATCCCGAGTCGAAAGGACTTCATCTAACTCCCTTTTGAACATATTTAGTGAATTGGCCTCAACAACTTTCTGTGGTAGAGAATTCCACAGGTTCACCACTCTCTGGGTGAAGAAGTTTTTCCTCATCTCGGTCCTAATTGGCTTACCCCTTATCCTTAGACTGTGACCCCTGGTTCTGGACTTCCCCAACATTGGGAACATTCTTCCTGCATCTAACCTGTCTCAACCCGTCAGAATTTTAAACGTTTCTGAGGTCCCCTCTCATTCTTCTGAACTCCAGTGAATACAAGCCCAGTTGATCCAGTCTTTCTTGATAGGTCAGTCCCACCATCCCGGGAATCAGTCTGGTGAACCTTCGCTGCACTCCCTCAATAGCAAGAATGTCCTTCCTCAAGTTAGGAGACCAAAAGTGTACACAATACTCCAGGTGTGGCCTCACCAAGGCCCTGTACAACTGTAGCAACACCTCCCTGCCCCTGTACTTAAATCCCCTTGCTATGAAGGCCAACATGCCATTTGTTTTCTTAACCGCCTGCTGTACCTGCATGCCAACCTTCAATGACTGATGTACCATGACACCCAGGTCTCGTTGCACCTCCCCTTTTCCTAATCTGTCACCATTCAGATAATAGTCTGTCTCTCTGTTTTTCCCAACAAAGTGGATAACCTCACATTTATCCACATTATACTTCATCTGCCATGCATTTGCCCACTCACCTAACCTATCCAAGTCACTCTGCAGCCTCATAGCATCCTCCTCGCAGCTCACACTGCCACCCAACTTAGTGTCATCCGCAAATTTGGAGATACTACATTTAATCCCCTCGTCTAAATCATTAATATACAGTGTAAACAGCTGCGGCCCCAGCACAGAACCTTGCGGTTCACTGCCTGCCATTCTGAAAAGTACCCATTTACTCCTATTCTTTGCTTCCTGTCTGACAACCAGTTCTCAATCCACGTCAGCACACTACCCCCAATCGCATGTGCTTTAACTTTGCACATTAATCTCTTGTGTGGGACCTTGTCGAAAGCCTTCTCAAAGTCCAAATATACCACATCAACTGGTTCTCCCTTGTCTACTCTACTGGAAACATCCTCAAAAAATTGCAGAAGGTTTGTCAAGCATGATTTCCCTTTCACAAATCCATGCTGACTTGGACCTATCATGTCACCTCTTTCCAAATGCGCTGCTATGACATCCTTAATAATTGATTCCATCATTTTACCCACTACTGAAGTCAGGCTGACCAGTTTATAATTGCCTGTTTTCTCTCTCCCTCCTTTTTAAAAAAGTGGGGTTACATTGGCTACCCTCCACTCGATAGGAACTGATCCAGAGTCAATGTTGAAAAATGACTGTCAGTGCATCCGCTATTTCCAAGGCCACCTCCTTAAGTACTCTGGGATGCAGTCCATCAGGCCCTGGGGATTTATTGGCCTTCAATCCCATCAATTTCCCCAACACAATTTCCCGACTAATAAAGATTTCCCTCAGGTCCTCCTCCTTACTAGACCCTCTGACCCCTTTTATATCCGGAAGGTTGTTTGTGTCCTCCTTAGTGAATACCGAACCAAAGTACTTGTTCAATTGGTCTGCCATTTCTTTGTTCCCCGTTATGACTTCCCCTGATTCTGACTGCAGGGGACCTACGTTTGTCTTTCCTAACCTTTTTCTCTTTACATATCTATAGAAACTTTTGCAATCGGTCTTAATGTTCCCTGTAAGCTTCTTCTCATACTCCATTTTCCCTGCCCTAATCAAACCCTTTGTCCTCCTCTGCTGAGTTCTAAATTTCTCCCATTCCCCGGGTTCGCTGCTATTTCTGGACAATTTGTATGCCACTTCCTTGGCTTTAATACTATCCCTGATTTCCCTTGATAGCCACGGTTGAGCCACCTTCCCTTTTTTATTTTTACGCCAGACAGGAATGTACAATTTTTGTAGTTCATCCATTCGGTCTCTAAATGTCTGCCATTGTCCATCCACAGTCAACCCCTTAAGTATCATTCGCCAATCTATCCTAGCCAATTCACGCCTCATACCTTCAAAGTTCCCCTTCTTTATGTTCTGGACCATGGTCTCTGAATTAACTGTTTCATTCTCCATCCTAATGCAGAATTCCACCATATTATGGTCACTCTTCCCCAAAGGGCCTCGCACAACGAGATTGCTAATTAATCCTCTCTCATTACACAACACCCAGTCTAAGATGGCCTCCCCGCTAGTAGGTTCCTCGACATATTGGTCTAGAAAACCATCCCTTATGCACTCCAGGAAATCCTCCTCCACCGTATAGGGCTAGCCCAATCTCTGTGCATATTAAAGTCACCCATTATAACTGCTGCACCTTTATTGTATGCACCCCTAATTTCCTGTTTGATGCCTCCCCAACATCACTACTAATGTTTGGAGGTCTGTACACAACTCCCACTAACGTTTTTTGCCCTTTGGTGTTCTGCAGCTCTACCCATATAGATTCCACATCATCAAAGCTAATGTCCTTCCTAACTGTTGCATTAATCTCCTCTTTAACCAGCAATGCTACCCCACCTCCTTTTCCTTTTATTCTATCCTTCCAGAATGTTGAATACCCCTGGATGTTGAGTTCCCAGCCCTGATCATCCTGGAGCCACGTCTTCGCAATCCCAATCAGATCATATTTGTTAACATCTATTTGCACAGTTAATTCATCCACCTTATTACGGATACTCCTTGCATTAAGATACAAAGCCTTCAGGCTTGTTTTTTTAACACCCTTTGTCCTTTTAGAATTTTGCTGTACAGTGGCCCTTTTTGCTCTTTTTCTTGGGTTTCTCTGCCCTCTACTTTTCCTCATCTCCTTTCTGTCTTTTGGTTTTGTCTCCTTTTTGTTTCCCTCTGTCTCCCTGCATTGGTTCCTATCCCCCTGCCATATTAGTTTAACTCCTCCCCAACAGCACTAGCAAACACTCCCCCTAGGACATTGGTTCTGGTCCTGCCCAGATGCAGACCGTCCGGATTGTACTGGTCCCACCTCCCCCAGAACCGGTTCCAATGCCCCAGGAATTTGAATCCCTCCCTGCTGCACCACTGCTCAAGCCACGTATTCATCTGCGCTATCCTGCGATTCCTACTCTGACTAGCATGTGGCACTGGTAGCAATCCTGAGATTACTACTTTTGAGGTCCTACTTTTTAATTTATCTCCTAGCTCCTTAAATTCGTTTCGTAGGACCTCATCCCTTTTTTTACCTATGTCGTTGGTAACAATGTGCACCACGACAACTGGCTGATCTCCATCCCTTTTTAGAATGTCCTGCACCCGCTCCGAGACATCCTTGACCCGTGCACCAGGGAGGCAACATACCATCCTGGAGTCTCGGTTGCGGCCGCAGAAACGCCTATCTATTCCCCTCACAAATGAATCCCCTATCACTATCGCTCTCCCACTCTTTTTCCTGCCCCCCTGTGCAACAGAGCCAGCCATGGTGCCATCAACTTGGCTGCTGCTGCCCTCCCCTGATGAGTCATCCCCCTCAACAGCACTCAAAGCAGCGTATCTGTTTTGCAGGGGGATGACCACAGGAACACCTGCACTACCTTCCTTGCGCTACTCTTCCTGCTGGTCTTCCATTGCCTAGTTGGCTGTGGACCCTTCTCCTGCAGTAAGAGCAACTCGCTACACGTGCTACTCACATCGTTCTCAGCATCGTGGATGCTCCAGAGTGAATCCACCCTCAGCTCCAATTCCGCAACGCAGTCTGTCGGGAGCTGGAAGCGGATACACTTCCCGCAGATGTAGTCGTCAGGGTCACCGGAAGCGTCCCTGAGTTCCTACATGGTATAGGAGGAGCATATCACGTGACTGAGCTCCCCTGCCATGACTTAACCCTTAGATACACTTAAATTGGCAACAACAATGTTAAAAGTTACTGACTGTTATAGAAGAGAAAAAAGAAAAACTACTCACCAATCCAGCCAATCACTTACCCCCTTGGCTGTGACGTCACCTTTCTGTTTCTTTCTACTTCTTTTTTAACTTCTCCCTGTAGCTACACCGGATAGCCTCTCGCCGACCCTAAACTCACGCTGCTCAGAGCTCCCGCCTCCTCGACAGGATTATATTCCACCTGCCAAATTTTTGCCCATTTACTTAGCTGGTCTATATCCCTTTACAGACTATTTGTGTCCTCTTCACAAGTTGCTTTCCCACCCATCTTTGTATTATAGTGTGATTGTTTTTCAATCTACTCTGATTCTTAGAAATCGACTGAAGACATACAATCACCCTTCCTGGCTGTATCTATTGTAGGTTCGTGGTCGTTGGTTCTGTGCCCTGTTGGTTCTTCTTCTGGCCATTCTCTGCATTGCTGTTCCCTCCATTTACACCACGTCCTTCCGTACATTCGTCTGTTTGTTCTTTCGACCTGTGTCCATCTGTACACGTATCCTTCTACTTCTTCTGTGTGCTTCTTCTTCCGTATGTTCCTGTCCTTCATCCATCTTCTGTAGAGCTGCTTCTAGCTCACATATTTATATCCAGATTATGACTGATCTCCCGCCACTGCGGTTTCTGATAAAGTATTTACATAGATATATTTTATTGTGGTCCCCTTGGTTGATTGACTGCAATAATGGACTCATCTGTTTTACCATTTGCACACTGAGTCTGCAAGGCTCAAGTTGCTTTCTCATCTTAACACCTCGTCCCAAAAAATGTTCACCTAGTGTGGTTCCTTTGTTGTCCAGTATTTTTACAGACTTGGTTTCTCCAGTGAGCTTATTTTTCCCACCCTGGTCAATCAAGTTCAGGGCCTCACGTAACAACTCCATTCTTGTTATGCATGGAGTCAGTTTTGGTCCCTGACCAAGAATGCCCTTAATTGTCCAGCTTCATTCCAAAAGCCGGTATTAAATTCCAAAACCTTGTATTAATCTTTAGCTCATGGTCACCTTCGGTGCTTTTCTGAAGATTAGTAACCTTACACTCCCTCCTTTAATGTTTCGTAAATATAAAACTAGAGACATTACTTGTGGAGTTCTTCTTTTTTCATGAGCTCTTTTTGGGTGTATTGCATTCTCAGTCAAAAACTCCAGATTACTTTCTTTTTTTACATCAAAAAACAGTACTTTTTCCCGACAAACCAACACTTTTACAACAAAAATATTCGGCCTTGATCTGACTTCAGTTTTATATACAAACACTTTGGCTTTGGTTCATCTTAACAACTCTTCAAGATTCCCTTCCTTTGTATTCTTTTTCAACTTACAGGATAAGATAAATAGTTGCACCACTATAACCAACTATACAATGGCTAGTGCACGAGACATGATTCAAACCCAGAGGAGAATCTGAATATTGAATACCAAATCCCATTTTGGAGGGGCCATCACTTCCTCAATATCCTCCCTTACTTTTTAATTTGTTTGGTGTAATGTGTAATCGTGTTTGTTGGATATTACAATGTCCTTCTTTGTACCATCAGCAAACTTAGTTACATTACACTCGGTCCCTTCATCTAAGTCATTAATGTAGATAGTAAATCGATGAGGCCCAGCACTGATCCATGCGGCACTCCACTAGTTACCGTTTCCAATGGGAAAATGACCCATTTATCCCAACTCCCTGTTTTCTGTGAGTTAGCCAATTCTCTATCCATGCTAAGATATTACCCCCAACCCCATGAACTTTTATCTTGTGCCTTTTATGTGGTACCTCATCGAATGCCTTCTGGAAAACCAAATACACCACATCCACTACTTCCCCTTTATCACCCTGCTCGGTACATCCTCAAAGAATTCCAGAAAATTTGTCAAATATGATTTCCCTTTCATAAAACCATGCTGACTCTGCTTGATTGAACTCCGCTTTTCCAAATGTCCTGCTACTGCTTCTTTAATAATGGACTCCAGCATTTTCCCAATGACAGATGTTAGGCTAACTGGTCTATCGTTTCCTGCTTTCTGTCTGCCTCTTTTTTTAAATAGGGGCGTTACATTTGCTGTGCGTGCTTTTGAGAGGGCGCTAAAAGGAGCTGCGACATCCAGAATACCAGATTTTGCCTCAATTCAACAACAACAACTTGTATTTATACAGCGCCTGTAACGTAGTGAAACGTCCCAAGGCACTTCCCAAGAGTATTATGAGATACAAAATTTGATACCGAGTCACATAAGAAGAAATTAGTGTCAGTGACCAAAGAGGTATATTTTAAGGATCGTCTTGAAGGAGGAAAGAGAGGTAGAGAGGCGGAGAGGTTTAGGTTGAGAGTTCCAGAGCTTGGGATCTCGACAACAGAAGGCACGGCCACCAATGGTTGAGCGATTATAATCAGGGATGCTCAGGAGGGCAGAATTGGAGGAGCGCAGACATCTCGGGGGGTTATGGGGCTGGAGGAGATTACAGAGATAGGGAGGGGCGAAGTCATGGAAGGATTTGAAAACAAAGATGAGAATTTTAAAAATTGAGGCGTTGCTGAACTGGAAGCCGATGTCAGTCTCTACCCTCGCCCCACCGAGCCATTCTCCCCACCCCCACCTTGAGCCGCTCCCCCGCCTCCCTCCCTCACTCCTGCCCTCCTCACACCACATCCCTCAGTCTCCCTCCCCCCGATCCCAACTCAGCTCCCACTCCCCCCCCACTTCCCTGTCCCCCTACCTCACACGCCCCTCCTTCCCCCTTTCCATCCCCTCTGCCCCTCCCGAGCCGGAGTAGGCCATTCGGTCTCTCGAGCCTGCTCCGCCATTCAATGAGATCATGGCTGATCTTCTACCTCAACTCCACTTTCCTGCACTATCCCCATATCCCTCGATTCCCTTAACATCCAAAAATCTATTGATCTCCTTTTTTTTGGAGCAACTGGTTTAGAATGGAGTATCTTAGAAATTGCAATTCTCGGCATTTAATTTGCTCCAGTTCCAGTGAGTTTGAACAGTTTCATTTTGGAACAGATTTCTTTTTTCAAAAGGGGGCATGTGCGGCCACTGACGCCTGTTTTGAAAGTTTAGGCAGCGAAAACTTACTCCAAACTAACTTAGAATGGAGCAAGTGTAGATTTTTGTACGCTCAGAAAAACCTTGTCTACACTTTAGAAATCAGGCGTAGGTTACAAATCAGGCTTAGGGAATGGGGGGCAGGGGAGGGGGGAAGCGGGGAAGTAATTCAATTCTCCAAGCATTCAACAGTCTTACTTAGACAAATAAATAGCCAGCCTGAATAAAAAATTATAAACAAAGCAAGTACAAAATATTGAATATTCCTACCTGTGTGAAGAAGCAGCAGCCTTCGAGCTGCGGTGCTTCAGGCAGGCCTTCCTTCCATGTTGGAGACAGGGGCGGCTTCAGTGACTCAATGGCAGCCGAAGACACAGCAAGCAGCCTTCGAGCTGTGAGGGTAACTGAGGCCATTCGGCCACAGGATAGGGGAGGCAGCAGTGGCTGACGGCAGCCGAAGACACAGCAAGCAGCCTTCAAGCTGCGAGGGAGGCTGAAGCCATTCGGCCAGGGGACAGGGTAAGCACCGGGAGGGAGAGGCAGCCAGCTAGCCAGTTTGAAACTTAAATTTGTAATTGCAGAATGGGTGCTGCATTGTCAACACCACGGATTATGCAATGGTTCACCAGCAATTCACTGCATAGGAGAGAATTGATTAGAGCTCACCGCACCAGGAACGTCATAGCCCGTAGGCTGATGGGCAGGAGACCTTACCCACATCGGCAATATCGAGCTAAGCACTGGTACCTGGACATGAGTGAGGCTGATAGTATCAAAAGGCTACGTTTCCACAGAGAAGTTGTTGTTGAGATCTGTGATATGCTGAGAGCAGATTTGCAGCCCAGAAGCAGAACACCAACTGCCTTGTCTGTTGAAGTGAAGAGAGCAGCTGCACTGGCCTTCTATGCCTCGGGATCGTTTCAGGCTACAACTGGAGATGTGCGCCATCTCTCAATGTGCAATTCATGCCAGCGTTTACCAGGTCACGGCTGCACTGTATGTGCAGAGGAATGACTTCATCAATTTCCCAATGACCGCACAAGCGATCCATGAGGGCTGTGAGGCTTCTTCAGGATTGCTGGCTTCCCAAAGGTACAGGGCTGCATTGATTGTACCCACATCGCCTTGCGAGAACCTGTGGAGGATTCTGAGCAGTACAGGAATAGAAAAGGTTTCCACTCCATCAATGTACCGCTCGTGTGTGACGACAAGCAGCGCATCATGTCAGTCGATGTGAGATACCCTGACAGCACAGATGATGCCTTCATCCGACGCGACAGCATTATATCTGACATGTTTGAGCAGCAACCAGAAGGGCAGAGCTGGCTACTGGGAGACAAAGTGTACGGCCTGGCCACCTGGCTCATGACGCTTGATACGGACGGAAGCTGACCATCAATACAACATGGTGCACATTGCGACGCGCAGCATCATTGAGAGGACCATTGGCATATTGAAACACGGTTTCCGATGCCTGGACCATTCCGGAGGCCACTTGCAATACTCTCCTCAGATTGTCGGTCACTTCACTGTTGTGTGTTGCATGCTCCATAACTTAGCCATCATGAGGCAGCAGGAGCTGGTAGTGGAACCAGAAGATCCACATGAGGGGTCAGTGCCTGATGATAGTAATTTGGAAGAGCAGGATGAGGATGATGACAACAATCAGGAAAGCATGCAAGTGCCTGATGCCGGAGCACGAGGTCGGAGGAGGGCCGTTCATCGTGCTCCTTTAACAATTGCTCGAGCCCTGTGCCACCAGCTCATCCGTGAACGCTTCAATTACTGATGCCTGAGGGCTCTGCGACAACTGTTGCGCATGGACATGTTTATTCTTTGCAGTTGTTCCTATGTCGTGTTGTGTTAATGGAACATGATTCAGTTTTAATGAAAAAATATTTTATTGAAAAGTTAACGTCACTGTAATAAAATATTTGTTGTACCAAACTTTACTTTTTAATATGACTCTTAAGATCACTTAAAAACTTTAAGATCACTTATAAACTTGTAACGTTACAAAACAATTTCAACGTAAAAAATCTTACATTCTTAAGATCACTTAAACTTCAAGATCACTTTTTAGGTGTCAAATTAAATAAGTTACAAAAAGTGCGAGCATTTACACTATAAGATCACTTCAAAACCGTAAGATCACTTATAAGTTGTAAAATTACAAAAGTTACAAAACAATTTCAAGTGAAAAACACTGCTACAGCTACATCAAGAACAAGAACAAAAGCAGCAAAGAACGGCTGTAACCATCTCTCAGCCACATCTCAGTGAATGTTCACTTCTTCATGGGGGTGTCATTTGATTGGCGGGACTGTGTGCCCTTATTGCAGTAGCTACCTCCATGAGGGCCTGTGCCTTCACTTGCATGCCCTTTCTGATGGCCTGTGCCATTGGTAACACTCCCTTGGACATTCCCTCCCAAAGTTCCCGTGTCATTACTGCTATTTCTCCCGTCAGGACTGTCACCTCTTCACCCACTGCACTGACACTACCGATGAGTGATCGGGTAAGCTCATTGGTCTTCATACCCAATGCCACGATCTGAGCCGTATCTGTTGCACGCTGCATCTCAGGAGAGCGTGTCTCCAATCTCCTTCTCCTCTGCCTGGGCCTGCCTCGCGGCACCACTACACAGGGAGGCACGGGCTGGGACGGTGGGACACTCTGTGTTCCAGACGGCAGTACGAGAGAGAGAGGTGCGGGCTGGGACGGTGAGGCACTCTGTGTTCCAGACGTCAGTACTAGAGAGAGAGGCGCGGGCTGGGACTGTGGGACGCTCTGTGTTCCAGACGGCAGTACTAGAGAGAGAGGCGCGGGCTGGGACGGTGGGACGCTCGGTGTTCCAGACGGCAGTACTAGAGAGAGAGGCGCAGGCTGAGATGGTGAGGCGCTCGGTGTTCCAGACAGCAGAACTTGAGTGCGAGCTGTGGGCTGGGATGGTGGGTGAATGGGTGTAAACTGCTCCATGATATCACTAGCACCACTGGGACCCACAACGTCGGAATCAAAACCATGGAAGGTGGAACCAGAACCTATGCGAGTGGGAGGCGCAGGCTCGGACTCTGGTGCACTGGCTGTAAACTGCTACATTATACCAGCGGAGCACTTGGACCCGCAACATCGGAATCAAAACCATGGAAGGTGGAACCAGATCCAATGCAAGGGGTTGAAACTCAGATGCCCCTTAATGGGGGCTCATAAACATTAATTTGGAAGTTCTCCCCTGTAGACATTTCAGTCATCGCCGCCAGCATCCAGTCTGGATCTGGTTGTACTGGTTCTTGTTCTGTGTCTTCACGATCCTCAGGGTTGGCATCATCATCATCATCATGTTCTGCAAAATATATCAGAACAGTCAAATGTTTAACAGCAAGGGAGGAGGCAGGATGGGGCATGAGTACTCTCACACATAGCAGACCAGGCAGCAGGTTGATTTGAAGGGCCACGATGCATTTTCAGGACTTACCCTCTTCCTCGCGTGTGGGCCCAGCTTGTGCTGTACTGAATGCTTTTCTCCATGTACAACTCATCATGGCAGCTACCCTCTGTTCCAAGGGTGTCAGTTGCTGCAGATTGAGCGTGCCTTCTCCTGTTCGAGTTGCTTCCCTTTTGTTGTGGGCCACTTTCTTCTGCAAAGAGTTAAACATAACTTTTTACAAAGTGCGTCTTTCTGCAGGGCGGGACATACAGATAGTCACATTACAATTACAATTACATTAAAAAATGAAAATATTACTTACACTAACTACTTGACCAAGGTCGTGCCATTTCTTTTTACACTGGCTTCCAGATCTCATGGTATGCACCACTGCGCAGTAATCTTCTGCAACTTGGTTCCAGCGTTTCTTCATTTCTTTCGGTGGCACTTTTATGTGACCTCTGTTGCTGGTATCGAGCTCCTGCTATCTCTGCTCAATGGCGTTAACTAATATCTCCACTTCCTCATGCAAGAAATTCTTTGTTCTTGGTGGATGTTGTTCCATTGCTGTATTGAATTGAAACTCTTACTTTTCAAAACACAGTCCTTATTTTGCATGCACCTATGTAGAACCTGTTCTGGAAGTTTAGCGGTGAAAAGCAGCACTCACTGATTTCAGCAGGTGATTTCTTCAACAGTGCTGCTAAAAACACTCTTTCAGACATCAAAATTCAATCCCAAGCCTTTCCAGAGGTCCACGAGACAAATCAGCACATTTCTTCAAGTTCCATTAAAATGGCCGAGTGCCAATGTTTATGGGCTACTGCGCGGGCGCGCGCGCTCCAACACGCATGGCGCAGGGCTGTCGGCAGGACGTTCTCTCATTTGACTTAGCCCCGCCCCCCTGCACTTGCAGAATTGGCGCGACTCTGTGGCTCCGCCCCCTGCTGATGTCTGTGCGCCGCGCCGAGCTGCGAGGGACCTGCAGGGAGCCCGAGAATTGCAAGGTACATTTTTGTCGCGCTTTTAGGCACGAAAAACGGGTGTCCATGTCGGGGCTGCGCCGTTCTAGGCGCGGCCTGAAACTTGACCCCTGAGACTCCTCAGCCCTCTGGGGTAGAGAATTCCAGAGATTCACCACCCTCTGAGTGAAGAGGTTTCTCCTCATCTCAGTCCTAAATGGCCGACCTCTTATTCTGAGACTGTGACCCCTGGTTCTAGACTCCCCGGCCAGAGGAAACATCCTCCCAGCATCTACCCTGTCAAGCCCTGTCAGAATTGTGTATGTTTCAATGGGATGCCCTCTCATTCTTCTAAACTCTAGAGAGTATAGGCCTTGGAACTTGTGGAACCAAGGCGGGTAGATGGAGTTCAGATACAGATGAGCCGTGATCTGATTGAATGGGGGAACAGGCCCGAGGGGCTGAATGGCCTCCTCCTGTTCATTATGTCCAGCAGCAGCTGTGAACCTCTCCGCAACCTCATCTTGACTTTTATCAGTCACATCAGAGCCTTGATCCCCTCACCAGGGGGCTGGTGTTTCCAGATCAATGTCCAACTGATCGATGCCATGAGTCAGACTCAGTGAGTGCTGTCAGTGGATGGAAAGGCTGCTCTAACTACAGCCTTGTTCTAATGTATATGGGGAGGGGCAACAAGGCAAGGGAATACACAATAAATGGGAGGGTACTGAGAGGGGTGGAGGAACGGAGGGACCTTGGAGTGCATGTCCACAGATCCCAGAAGGTAGCTGGCCAGGTCGATAAGGTGGTTAAAAAGGCATACGGAATACTTGCCTTTATTAGCCGAGGCATAGAATACAAGAGCAGGGAGGTTATGCTTGAACTGTATAAATCACTATTTAGGCCACAGCTAGAGTACTGCGTACAGTTCTGGTCATCACAGGCTATGGACCCATAGAAACATAGAAACATAGAAAATAGCTGCAGGAGTAAGCCATTCGGCCCTTCGAGCCTGCACCATCATTCAATAAGATCATGGCTGATCATTCCCTCAGTACCCCTTTCCTGCTTTCTCTCCATACCCCTTGATCCCTTTAGCCGAAAGGGCCATATCTAACTCCTTCTTGAATATATGCAATGAACTGGCATCAATAACTCTCTGCGAGAGGTAATTCCACAGGTTAACAACTCTCTGAGTGAAGAAGTTTCTCCTCATCTCAGTCCCAAATGGCATACCCCTTATCCTAAGACTGTGTCCCCTGGTTCTGGAGTTCCCCATCATCGGATTCATTCTTCCTGCATCTAACCTGGCCAGTCCCATCAGAATCTTATTGGTTTCTATGAGATACCCTCTCATCCTTCTAAACTCCAGTGTCTAAATGCCCAGTTGATCCAGTCTCTCCTCATAAGTCAGCCCTGCCACCCCGTGAATCAGTCTGGTGAACCTTCGCTGCACTCCCTCAATAGCAAGAACAGCCTTCCTCAGATTAGGAGACCCAAACAGAACACAATGTTCCAGGTGAGGCATCACATAGGCCCTGTATAACTGCAGTAAGACCTCCCTGCTCCTATACACAAATCCCCTAGCTATGAAGACCAACATACCATTTGCCTTCTTCACCGACTGCTGAACCTGCATGCCAACTTTCAATGACTGATGAAGCATGACACCCAAGTCTCATTGCACCTTGCACTTTCCTAATCTGCCGCCATTCAGATAATATTCTGCCTTCGTGTTTTTGCCCCCAAAGTGGATAACCTCACATTTATCCACATTATACTGCATCTGCCATGCATTTGCCCACTCACCTAACCTGTTCAAGTCACTCTGCAGCCTTTTAGCATCCCCCTCACAGCTCACACCGCCACCCAGTTTAGTCTCATCTGCAAACTTGGAGATATTACATTCAATTCCTTCATCTAAATCATTGATGTATATTGTAAAGAGCTGGGGTCCCAGCACTGAGCCCTGCGGCACCCCACTAGTCACTGCCTGCCATTCTGAAAAGGACGTGTATATCCCGACTCTCTGCTTCCTGTCTGCCAACCAGTTCTCTCTCCACGTCAGTATATTATCCCAATACCATGTGCTTTGCTATTGCACACCAATCTCTTGTGTGGGACCTTGGCAAAAGCCTTTTGAAAGTCCAAATACACCATATCCACTGGTTCTCCCTTGTCCACTCTACTAGTTACATCCTCAAAAAATTCCAGAAGATTCGTCAAGCATGATTTCCCTTTCATAAATCCATGCTAACTTGGACCGATCCTGTCACTGCTTTCCAAATGCGCTGCTATTTCATCTTTAATAATTGATTCCAACATTTTCCCCACTACTCATGTCAGGCTAACCGGTCTATAATTACCCATTTTCTCTCCCTGCATTTTTAAACAGTGGTGTTACATTAGCTACCCTCCAGTCCATAGGAACTGATCCAGATTCAATCGACCGTTGGAAAATGATCATCAATGCATCCACTATTTCTAGGGCCACATCCTTAATACTCTGAGATGCAGACTATCAGGCTCCGGGGATTTATCGGCCTTCAATCCCATCAATTTCCCTAACACAATTTCCCACTTTATAAGGACATCCTTCAGTTCCTCCTTCTCACTAGATCGTCGGTTCCCTAGTATTTCCGGAAGGTTATTTGTATCTTCCTTTGTGAAAACAGAACCAAAGTATTTGTTTAACTGGTCCGCCATTTCTTTGTTCCCCATTATAAATTCACCTGAATCTGACCGCAAGGGACTTACGTTTGTTTTCACTAATCTTTTTCTCTTCACATATCTATAAAAGCTTTTCCAGTCAGTTTTTATTTTCCCAGCAAGCTTCCTCTCATATTCTATTTTCTCCCTCCTAATTAAACCCTTTGTCCTCCTCTGCCGTACTGCAGAATTCTCCCAGCCCTCAGGTTTGCTGCCTTTTCTGGCCTATTTATATGCCTCTTCCTTGCATTTAACACTATCCTTAATTTCCCTTGTTCGCCACGGTTGAGCCGCCTTCCCCGTTTTATTTTTACTCCAGACAGGGATGTACAATTGTTGAAGTTCATCCCTGTGATCTTTAAATGTTTGCCATTGCCTATCCACCGTCCACCCTTTAAGTATCATTTACCAGTCTTTTCTAGCCAATTCACATCTCATACCATTGAAGTTACCTTTCCCCAAGTTCACGAACCTAGTCTCTGAATTAACTGTGTCACTCTCCATCTTAATAAAGAATTCTACCATATTATGGTCACTCTTCCCCAAGGGGCCTCACACAACAAGATTATTAATTCGTCCTTTCTCATTACACATCACCCAGCCTAGGATGGCCAGCCCTCTAGTTGGTTCATCGATATATTGGTCTAGAAAACCATCCCTAATACATTCCAGGACATCCTCCTCCACCGCATTGCTACCAGTTTGGTGAGCCCAGTCAATATGTAGATTGAAGTCGTCCATGATAACTGCTGTACCTTTATTGCACACATCCCTAATTTCTTGTTTGATGCTGTCCCCATCCTCATTAGTACTGTTTGGTGGTCTGTACATAACTCCCACTAACGTTTTCTGCCCTTCGGTATTCCGTATTTCCACCCATACAAATTCCACATCATCCAAGCTAATGTCCTTCCTTAATATTGTATTAATTTCCTCTTTAACCAGCAACACCACCCACCTCCTTTTCCTTTCTGTCTATCCTTCCTAAATGTTGAATATCCCTGGATGTTGAGTTTCCAGCCTTGGTCACCCTGGAGTCATGTCTCCGTGATGCCAGTTACATCATATCCGTTAACTGTTATCTGCGCAATTAATTCTTCCACCTTATTCCGAATACTCCTCGCATTGAGGCACAGAGTCTTCAGGCTTCTCTTTTTAACGCCCTTTGTCCCTTTAGGATTTTGCTGTAATGTGGCCCTTTTTGCTTTTTGCCTTGGGTTTCTCTGCCCTCCACTTTTACTTTTCTTCTTTCTATCTTTTGCTTCTGCAAACACTCCCCCTAGGACATTGGTTCCAGTCCTGCCCAGGTGCAGACCGTCCGGTTTGTACTGGTCCCACCTCCCCCAGAACTGGTTCCAATGCCCCAGGAATTTGAATCCCTCCCTTCTGCACCACTCCTCAAGCCATGTAGTCATCTGAGCTATCCTACGATTCCTACTCTGACTAGCACGTGGCACTGGTAGAAATCCTGAGATTACTACTTTTTAATTTAGCTCCTAGCTCCCTAAATTCGTCTTGTCGGACCTCATCCTGTTTTTTACCTATATCCTTGGTACCTATATGCATCACGACAACTGGCTGTTTACACACACCCTTAAAAATGTCCTGCACCCGCTCCGAGACATCCTTGACCCTTGCACCAGGGAGGCAACATACCATCCTGGGGTCTCGGTTGCGGCCGCAGAAATGTCTGTCTATTCCCCTTACAATAGAATCCCCTATCACTATAGCTCTCCCACTCTTTTTCCTGCCCTCCTATGCAGCAGAGCCACCCATGGTGCCATGGAGTTGGCTGCTGCTGCCCTCCCCTGATGAGTCATCCCCCTCAACAGTACCCAAAGCAGTGTATCTGTTTTGCAGGGGGATGACCGCAGGGGATTCCTTCCACTGCTCTTCCTGTTGGCCACCCATCCCCTATCTGGCTGTGTAACCTTTATCTGCGGTAAGACCAACTCACGAAATGTGCTATGTACGACATCCTCAGCATCGCGCATGCTTCAGAGTGAATCCACCCGCAGCTCCCGTGCCGCAATTCGGTCTGTCAGGAGCTGCAGCCGGATACACTTCCCGCATATGTAGTCGTCAGGGACACTGGAAGCGTTCCTGACTTCCCACATAGTACAGGAGGAGCAAAACACGTGTCCGAGCTCTCCTGCCATGACTTAACCTCTAGATTAACTTAATTTGGCAAAAATAATGCTAAAGCTTACTTCCTGATAAAGAAAAGAAAAAGAAAAAACTACTGACCAATCACTTACCCCCTTGGCTGTGACGTCACCTTTCGATTTCTTTCTACTTCTTTTTTGTTTTCTCTCCCTGCTGCAGCTGCACCAGCTGGGCCTTTATAGGTCGCTCCGACGTCCCCGAACCTCTTGCTGTCATGTCTCACTTCGTTTTCTTTTTCTCCCAGGTCGGGGAGTCAGCACTAGTAGGGGAAACAAGACAAAGCAACACTTCCCGCTCCCACTTGCCCGAACTCACCCACTTACCAAACTCTTACCTTTGCACTCTGACCTGCCGCAGCACCCCAACCCAGAGCTGGAAAGTGGGATTAGGCTGAGTAGCTCTTTGTTGGCCGGCGCGGACACGATGGGCCGAAATGGTCTCCTTCAGTGCTGTAATTTTCTGTGATTCTATGATCGTGCTGGTGGTGTTGACCACTTCAAAAGTCGCAGCAGACATTTTATTGAAGCTATTTCCATTCCCGGTTTCCCCGCTGCCAATAATTGGATCAATCTATGCTGTAGCTCCCCCTTGTGGTATATCTATATATGCTCCACCCAAACCCCTGCTTTCAACCCTTGAACCCACATTGTCTATGCTAGCAGGAGCCCCGCTCCTTAATCACAGCATCTCACAGCACAGAGGGAGGCCAATAGGCCCATCAAACCTGTGCTGGCTCTTTGAAAGAGCTATGGACTACTATGGCCAGGGCTAAAGATCCAGAGACACGAGTTCACATTCCACCATGGCAGCTGGGGAATTTAAATTCAGTTAATTAAATAAATCTGGAATAAAAAGCTAGTGTCAGTAATGGTGACCATGAAAATGCCGGATTGTCGTAAAAAATGATCTACCTGGCCTGCTACCTTTTGGGATCTGTCAACATGCATACCAAGGTCCCGTTGTTACACAAAACTCCTCAGTGTCCCACAATTTAATATGTATTCCCTTGTCTTGTTATCATTCCCCAAAAGCATTAACTCACACTTCTCTGGATTAAATTCCATTTGCCAATGTTCTGCCCACCTGACCATTTCATTGATATCTTCCAGCAGTCGACAGCTTTCTTCTAAATTATAAACAACACAGCCGATTTTAGAATCGTCTGCAAACTTCTTAATCATACCCCCTGCATTCAAGTCTAAATCATTGATATATACCACAAAAAGTAAGGGACCTAGTACTGAGCCCTGCAGAACCCCACTGAAACAGCTTCTAGTCACAAAAACACCCATCAACCATTACCCTTTGTT
Source organism: Pristiophorus japonicus (assembly GCF_044704955.1). Lineage (NCBI taxonomy): Eukaryota > Metazoa > Chordata > Chondrichthyes > Pristiophoridae > Pristiophorus > Pristiophorus japonicus. The sequence continues at coordinate 147,256,832 of NC_091984.1, forward strand.
TCCTGCCTCTGAGCCAATTTTGGATCCAACTTTCCATTTTGCCCTGGATCCCATGGGCTTTTACTTTCGTGACCAGTCTGCAATGTGGGACCTTATCAAAAGTCTTGCTAAAATCCATATACACAACATCATACTCACTGCCCTCATCGATCCTCCTTATTACTTCCTCGATGAATTCAATGAACAAATCCATGCTGATGGTCCTTGATTAATCCGTCTATCTAAATGAAGATTATCCTGTCTCTCAGGATTTTTTCCAATAATTTTCCCACCATGAGGTTAGGCTGACTGGCCTGTAATTACTCGGGCTATCCCTTTCTCACTTTTAAACAAAGGTACAACATTAGCAGCCCTCCAGTCATCTGGCACCACACCTGTAGCCAGAGTGGATTGGAAAATGTTGGTCAGAGCCTCTGCTATTTCCTCTTTTGATTCTCTTAACAGCCTGGAATACATTTTATCCGGGCCTGGGGATTTATCCACATTCAAAGCTGCTAAGCCCCTTAATACTCCCTCTCTCACTATGTTTATTTCATCTAATATTTCACACTCCTCCTCCCTAATTGCAATGTCTGCATCGCCCCTCTCTTTTGTGAAAAGAGACGCAAAGTTTTCATTGAGAACCATTTCCACATCTTATGCCGCCACATACAGATTACCTTTATGGTCTCTAATAGGCCCTACTCTCTCTTTAATTATCCTCTTGCTCTTAATGTATTTATAAAACAGCTTTGTGTTTTCCTTGATTTTACTTGCCAAAATGTTTTCATGCTCTCTCTTTGCTTTCCTAATTTCCTTTTTAATTGCACCCCTGCACTTTCTATACTCCTCTAAAGTTCCTGCAGTATTGAGCCCTCGGTATCTGTCATAAGCCTCCCTTTTTTACTTTATTCTACACTGTATTTCCCTTGACATCTAGGGGCCTCTAGATTTGTTAGTCCCACCCTTTTTCTTTAAGGAAACAGACTTACTCTGAAACCACAGGATTTCCTCCTTGAATGCCTCCCACTGCTCTGACACTGATTTACCTTCAAGTAGCCATTTCCAGCCCACTTTGGCCAAATCACATCTCAGCTCAGCAAAATTGGCTTTTCCCCAATTGAGAACTTTTATTCCGGTCTATCTTTGTCCTTTTCCATAACTACCCTAAATCGAATTGAATTATGATCACTAGCACCAAAATGCTCTCCCACTGATACCCCTTTCACCTACCCCTCTTCATTCCCCAAAACCAAGTCCAGAACCGTCCCCTCCCTTGTTGGGCTTGTTTCATACTGGCTAACAAAGTTCTCCTGAATGCATTTTTGGAATTCCGCACCCTCTATACCTTTCACACTAATTTTATCCCAGTTATTATTAGGGTAGTTGAAATCCTCTACTATTGCTGCCCTACAGTTTTTGCACTTGTCAGAAATGTGCCTACAAATTTGCTCTTCTATCTCCTTCTGATGGGATGAGGTCCTACAGGCAGAGTTTAGGGAGCTAGGTGAGAGATTAAAAAGCAAGACCTCAAAGGTAGTAATCTCAGTATTATTTCCGGTGCCACGTGCTAGTGAGTACAGAAATAGGAGGATAGAGCAGATGAATGCGTAGCTGGAGAGATGGTGCAGGAGGGAGGGCTATAGTGTCCTGAGGCAATGGGATTGTTTCTGTGGGAGGTGGGACCTGTACAAGCCGGACAGGTTGCACCTCAACAGAGCCGGGACCAATATCCTCGCGGCGGGGTTTGCTAGTGCTGTTGGGGAGGGTTTAAGCTAGGTTGGTAGGGGGATGGGAACTGGAGAATAGATTCAGTGGGGAGAGAAGCAAAGCTGGAATTGGAAAAGTAGAAAGTGAATCTGGAAGACAGAGGAAACAAAGCCGAGAAAATAGATAGCAAGGCAGTTTGGCAGAGCTCAATGGTATATACTTCAATGCAAGGTGTATAGGTAAATGGGCTTGTTACATACTGGCTAAAAAAGTTCTCCTGGATGCATCTTAGGAATTCCACACCCTCTATACCTTTCACACTAATTTTATCCCAGTTAATATCAGGGTAGTTGAAATCCCCGACTATTACTGCCCTATAGATTTTGCACTTGTCAGAAATGTGCCAACATATTTGCTCTTCTTTCTCCCTCTGACTGTTTGGGGGTCGATAGTACACTCCCAGCAGCGTGATTACCCCTTTTTCATTCTTCAATTCAATCTATATGGCCTCATTTGATGATCCTTCCGACATATCATCCCTCCTCACAGCTGTAATTGTTTCTTTCAATTGTTTCACAACTGTTTCGGAGATTACTACCTTTGAGCTCTTGCTTTTTAATCTCTCTCCCAACCCCCTAAACTCTGCCTGTAGGACCTCATCCCTCTTTCTACCTATGCCATTGGTACCGATATGGACCACAACCTCTGGCTGTTCACCCTCCCCCTCAGAATGTACTGCAGCCTCTCAGTGACATACTTGACCCTGGCACCAGGCAGGCAACATACCATCCTGGAGTCACGTCTGCGGCCGCAGAAATGCCTGTCTGTTCCCCTAACTATCGAATCCCCTACCACGATTGCTCTTCCACTCTTCTTCCTCCCCCCTGTGCAGCTGAGCCACCCGTGGTGCCGTGGACTTGGCTCTGGCTGCACTTCCTAGAGGCACCATCGCCCCCACCAGTACTCAGAACACAATACTGGTTGGAGAGCGAGATGGACTCAGGGGACTCCTGCACTACCTGCCTGGACTTACTCTTCTGTCTGGTGGTCACCCATTCCCTCTCTGCCTGCACACTCTTAAGCTGCGGGGTGGCCACCTCTAGAAACGTGCTATCCACGAAGTTCTCAGCCTCGCGGATGCACCGCAGTGACTCCAGCCGCCGCTCAATCTCCGAAACGCGGAGCTCGAGTTGCTGTCGCTGGTGACACTTCCTGCACATGTGGTCGTCCCGGCCACGAGAAGTGTCCAGGACTTCCCACATGGCACAGGATGTGCTCTCCACGGGACAGAACTGCCCTGCCATGCCTCTATTTAATAGACTGAGAACTAACTTAGTAGAAATAAATTAAAAATAAAATAAAGCAAATAACTGCCTGGCCAACATCATTCAGGCCATAATTTCTGGATTTATTCACCCGACTGAGGGCGAACACTGTTGATGGGCCATTAATGGGCCTTAAGTTTTCAGTTCAGTCAGCTGTGGCTTAATGGGCAGCACACTCACCTCTGAGTCTGAAGGTTGTGGGTTCAAGTCCCATTCTAGAGACTAAACTCAAAAAATCTTGACTGATAGTCCCAGTGCAGAGCTGAGGGAGTGCTGCATTGTTGGAGGGGCCATCTTTCAGACTAGACATTAAACTGAGCCCCTGTGTGCTCTCTCAGGTGGGCGTGAATGATCCCGTGCCACTATTTTGAAGAAGAGCAGGGGAGTTCTCCCCGGTGTCCTGGCCAATATTTATCCCTCAATCAACATCACAGAAACAGATTGGGGACAAAATTCCCCCGCCGGGGGCGCTAACGGGGTGTGACAGTGTTCTCCCCCAGGAGTGGGGGGTATACCGGTTCCCGTGGGTTTTAGCAGAGACGCAAAATGGAAAGTGTCCCGTGAGCCGTGTCCGTGCCAGGTCTGAGGGTCATGAACCGGGCGGCACTTCGCTCGCGGGGTGAAGCTTACCGCAAGGTGCGTGCCGCCGCGCCCCGCCATTTGTTTTTGCCGACTTACCGGTTGGGCCTTTCTGTGCCGATGTGGCGGGGTTGGTGCCGCGATGGTGCAGCCCGACACTCGCCCCCGAGCCCACCCCCAGGGGAAGTGCAGTGCACCACATTGCGCTCCACTTCCTGTCAGGGGCCGTGACCCCAATTTCACTACCAGGCAGGAATTGGGCGTGGGAAAAGTTACCGCCCCAATCGGGGCGATACGCAATTTAGGCCCATTATCTGGTCATAGTCACATGTGGGAGCTTGCTGTGCATAAACTATCTGTCGTGTCTCCTCCATTACCGCAGTGACTACACTTCAAAAGTACTTCGTTGGCTGAAAAGCGCTTTCGGACATCCTGAGGTGGTGAAAGACGCTATATAAATGCAATTCTTTCTTTCCAATTCAGCTCAACATCTTTGAATCTCAAACCCGCGGACAGTGATGGACAGGTAAAGATCCTGTGGTCCATCCAGCCCGTCCCACACAATTGTGATACCTTGTGTATCACAGTCTCGACTCTCCACCCCACCCAAAACTACCTGATCTCCTGGGAGAGGCGAAAAACCAGCTAAAAAACCCATTGGCGGGAAATAAATCTGGGAAACTCCTCTCCGACCCCCACCCCGCCCCCGCTCCCCAGGCGATGGAAACTAGTCCAGGAAGTCAATGTGGCCCTGAATTCCCTGCAGTAACTACCTTCTGTAAGTGGTGATCTCCGCACCGGCCACAAACAGGTCCTGCTCTCGCTTATGTACAGTTCATGGATTTAAAATTACAAGCTTTCCCCACAGTGTCAAGTGCTGCAAATACTGTGTTACATTATCAGGGTTATATTCTCACTGTCTGTCATTGTCACAACACTCGCTATATAAATGCAAGTTGTTGTTGTGTTCAGGGGCCGCTGTATCTGGCTCAGGCTTCTTATCCAACCCCCCTTCCCTTCCCCCTCCATTGGGGGCCGTGCCTTCAGCTGCCTGGACCCTAACTCCCTGCTCCCTGAACCTCTCTGCCACTCCACCCCTCTCCTCTTTTAAGATCTCCTTCAAACCCAATCTGTGACTGAGTGTTTTGATCACCCTCCCAGCTCCTCCTCCTTTGGCTCAGCACCACTTTGACCAGATTACGCCTCTGACAGCTGCCTCGGGATGTTGTTTTAATGTTCCAGTTGCTATAGCAATGCAGGTTGTTGCTGCTGTACCTGGTGGCAGAGCGTCTCTGTGTGGATATACCCCGTGCACTGAGCTCCGCGGTGAGGCCTCCCCCAGTGGAATGGCCTGCCGATGCTCGCTGCAGTGCGGGGTGGCTGCTGACCCACCATTCGGTCTGAGACACCGCCTCACGAGCGGACGAGGAGATACACGCTGAGATCCACCATCAAATTACACGTAGGGAACTGGAAATGATTCTGCAAACCTGACTGGAGGTTTGGTACAAACGGGTTTTACAAACCAATCAATTGAGTGACACAGAATTTGTGAAAAAATTTGGTCTTTTCAGAACCAACATCGCCCCCTGTTGGTATGAAGATAACACTGCCAATTTCCAAAGGGCAAAAAACCTCAGTGGGAGTTGTGTACAGACCTCCAAGCAGTAGTAGTGATGTTGGGGAGGGCATCAAACAGGAAATTAGGAGTGCATGCAATAAAGGTACAGCAGTTATAATGGGTGACTTTAATATGCACATAGATTGGGCTAGCCAAACTGGAAGCAATACGGTGGAGGAGGATTTCCTGGAGTGCATAAGGGATGGTTTTCTAGACCAATATGTCGAGGAACCAACTAGTGGGGAGGCCATCTTAGACTGGGTGTTGTGTAATGAGAGAGCATTAATTAGCAATCTCATTGTGCGAGGCCCCTTGGGGAAGAGTGACCATAATATGGTGGAATTCTGCATTAGGATGGAGAATGAAACAGTTAATTCAGAGACCATGGTCCAGAACTTAAAGAAGGGTAACTTTGAAGGTATGAGGCGTGAATTGGCTAGGATAGATTGGCGAATGATACTTAAGGGGTTGACTGTGGATGGGCAATGGCAGACATTTAGAGACCGCATGGATGAATTACAACAATTGTACATTCCTGTCTGGCGTAAAAATAAAAAAGGGAAGGTGGCTCAACCGTGGCTATCTAGTGAAATCAGGGATAGTATTAAAGCCAAGGAAGTGGTATACAAATTGGCCAGAAATGGCAGCGAACCTGGGGACTGGGAGAAATTTAGAACTCAGCAGAGGAGGACAAAGGGTTTGATTAGGGCAGGGAAAATGGAGTACGAGAAGAAGCTTGCAGGGAACATTAAGGCGGATTGCAAAAGTTTCTATATGTATGTAAAGAGAAAAAGGTTAGTAAGGACAAACGTAGGTCCCCTGCAGTCAGAATCAGGGGAAGTCATAACGGGGAACAAAGAAATGGCAGACCAATTGAACAAGTACTTTGGTTCAGTATTCACTAAGGAGGACACAAACAACCTTCCGGATATAAAAGGGGTCAGAGGGTCTAGTAAGGAGGAGGAACTGAGGGAAATCTTTATTAGTCGGGAAATTGTGTTGGGGAAATTGATGGGATTGAAGGCCGATAAATCCCCAGGGCCTGATGGACTGCATCCCAGAGTACTTAAGGAGGTGGCCTTGGAAATAGCGGATGCATTGACAGTCATTTTCCAACATTCCATTGACTCTGGATCAGTTCCTATCGAGTGGAGGGTAGCCAATGTAACCCCACTTTTTAAAAAAGGAGGGAGAGAGAAAGCAGGGAATTATAGACCGGTCAGCCTGACCTCAGTAGTGGGTAAAATGATGGAATCAATTATTAAGGATGTCATAGCAGCGCATTTGGAAAATGTCCGGTTGTATATGAATGCACCTCAGTTCTTTCTTGGGGATTTGGATTTAAGGATTTAAATTATTGTTGATAGAAATGGCCAGAAAGCTGGTGCTACAATTCCTCACCTCTCCACTCCACCCGCCGAGGACAATAATGGTATGTTCCGCACCTCTCCCTCCCTCCCCCCCCCTCCCACCTGGGCACAAAAATGGTATGTTCCTCTCCTCTCCTCGTTTAGCCGGGGACAATAATGGTAGGTTCCTCACTTCACCCTCTCCCACCCCCGGGAAAATAATTGTATATTCCTCACCGCTCCCTCTCCTTTCCCCACTGGGGGATAATAGAGAACATAAGAAATAGGAGCAGGAGTAGGCCATATGGCCCCTTGTACCTGCTCTGCCATTTAATATGATCATGGCTGATCCGATCATGGACTCAGGTCCACTTCCCTGCCCGCTCCCCATAAACCCTGATCGGTTACGAAACTGTCTATTTCTGTCTAAAATTTATTCAATGACCCAGCTTCCACAGCTCTCTGAGGCAGTGAATTCCACAGATTTACAACCCTCTGAGAGAAGAAATTTCTCCTCATCTCAGTTTTAAATGGGCGGCCCCTAATTGTAAGATCATGCCCTCTGGTTCCAGTCTCCACTATCAGTGGAAACATCCTCTCTGCATCCACCTTGTCAAGCCCCCTCATAATCTTATACGTTTCGATAAGATCACCTCTCATTCTTCTGAATTCCAATGAGTAGAGGCCCAACCTCCTCAACCTTTCCTCATAAGTCAACCCCCGCTCCCTCTCCCCACACCACCCGGGGACAATAATGGTATGTTCCTCACCACTCCGCACACCCCACCCCCCGGGACAATAATAGTATGTTTCTCTCCTCTCACTCCCTGGGGACAATAATGGTATGTTCCTCACCTCTCCCACTCCTCTTCCCCTGCTCCCCGGGAACAATGATGGTATGTTCTTGTTGGGTTCCCCTGGATCATTCTCAGTTACTGAGGAAGTCCATGTAGCCCCTGCTGGGTTCCCCTGGATCATTCCCAGTTACTGAGGAAGCCTTTGCCGATCCAATACGTGGGAATACCGAGCGCAGTGTTGAACGACAGCACACCTGGTGACCTGCTCACTGTTTCCATCCATGTACAGCAAAATCTGGACCTTCCGATTCCCCCCATGGCCAAGTTCCCCAGCACACTGAGCTCTTCAGCCTGCACTTTATCGCACGGCATCGCAGAGCCGTTGACTTCTTGCGTGGGTTTTGTCCACAAACAGTTGGATAGTGTCTGCTCTCAACTGGATTATGTTCTTGGAGAGGCTCAACAGCCTCTCCTTCTGGTTCTCCTTGTTCCCCCACAACAACAACAACTTGTATTTATATAGCGCCTTTAACGTAGTGAAACGTCTCAAGGCGCTACACAGGAGTATTATGTGATACAAATGTTACACCGAGCTGCATATGCAGAAATTAGCACAGGTGACCAAAAGCTTGGTCAAAGAGGTAGGTTTTAAGGAGTGTCTTGAAGGAGGAAAGAGAGGTGGCGAGGTGAGAGAGGTTTAGAGAGGGAGTTCCAGAGCTTGGGGCTCAGGCAACGGAAGGTATAGCCACAAATGGTTGAGCAATTATAATCAGGGATGCTCAGGAGGGCGAATTAGAGGAGCACAGATATCTCAGGGGTTGTGGGGCTGGAGGAGATTAGGAGATAGGGAGGGGCAAGGCCATGGAGGGGTGTGAAAATCAGGGTGAGAATTTTGAAATCGAGGCGTTGTTTTACCAGCAGCCAATGTAGGTCAGCGAGCACAGGGGTGATGAGTGAGCGGGACATGGTGCGAGTTAGGATTCAGGCAGCCGAGTTTTGGATCACCTCTAGATTACATAGGATAGAATGTGGGAGGCCAGCCAGGAGTGTGTGGGAATAATTGAGTCTAGAGGTAACAAAGGCATGGATGAGGGTTTCAGCAGCGGATGAGCTGAGGCAGGGGTGGAGACGGGCGATGTTACGGTGATGGAAATAGATAGTGTTAGTTATGCTGCGGATGTGTGGTCGAAAGCTCAGACTAATCAACTTACCCGTCACTTTATGAGACCAGTAATGGGCTCCAATTGTAATGTTGCCCAGGCCCGTGACACACAGAAACTGGACAAGTGTAGAGCAAACACCCCAACAATCTGCTCACCAGCGTGTCTGTGAGCTGCAGCTGTGAAACCCGTGGAGATTTGAACAACTCTCCGCAGGAGGAAGCCACGGTGATTGGCTGACAGTCTGGGACGGTAAGGATCGGAGCTGCCTGCCCTTCCACAATGCCCGGCAGGCTGAGGCCAGAGTATTTCACCATTGCTCTGGCCGGCAGGACAGCCTCCTTGTCGGACTTGCCCAGGTCCATCATCTGGTCCCATCCCCCACTTTTCACCGTGTCCTTACTGACTGTTTTATTATTGGTCGGAGCCAGTGGGTCCTTTAGTGCCCCCACACAGTCCATGCCCATCTCTGCTTCTCCATGTTTCACAGCCAGCTGAGAAATCTCTCTGGTTGGATTTGCCGTGGGGAGCAGTACCATTGAGCAGAGAAACATTAACACAGGGGTTGAGATGAATGAGCAGGGTGCAGAATAACAGCGGGAATAATGTAGTCACTGCCTCTGCCAACTCGGGCTTAGTGTTCAGATGGCAGCCAGGGATCGAAGGGTTAAATAGATTGAAGCTCTCTCCTCGTTGCTCTCTCAGGCACAAATGCACAGGCGTAACACTTTGCTGTGATTGGTCCACCCCTGCGGTTTCTGTGTTGCCATGGTTTCCATTGTGAGGCCAGGGGACATGAGCCCTCAGTGGTGGTGTGTCCCGCGGGGGTCATGTGCCCATATAAGTCCTGCCCGCTGTGTGTGTCAGTTTAAGGTGGGTGTTGGGGTTGAAGGCCCAGACCTGAGATACAGACCATATGGACAAGGCAACATTCACAATCCTGTGCAGCCATGTTGGATTGAGCAGCTGGTTGTTCCTAATAGACAACCCTCTGCACCACAGACTCTCAAAGTCCTTGTGGCAAAAGGTGTAGAAATGGGAGTGTCCCGCAGACATTTCCAGCAGCATTGCCCCAAATTGGGATTTTCATGTGTCGAGGATTGAAACTGTTTAATGATGTCATGAGGAAGTGGTTGTGACATCAGGAGGTGGGGCTGTGTGTCCATTATTATATATTATATATAACTGTGGGGTGAGTCAGTACAGGAGGTGGGGCTGTGTGTCCATTATTATATATTATATATAACTGTGGGGTAAGTCAGTACAGGAGGTGGCACTTGTGTCCATTATTATATATTATTGTAATATTGTGTAATAGAGTAATATATCAGTATAATATATCATGGTCTACAGGGCTGTAATAATACCCGCCCTCCCGTATGGCTCAGAGGCATGGACCATGTACTCGTCCAGGCTAACATACCTAGTATTGAAACACTGACCTCACTCGATCAGCTCTGCTGGGCAGGCCACATAGCTCGCATGCTCGCCACGAGACTCCCAAAGGATGTGCTCTACTTGTTGCTTCTCCATGGCAAACGAGCCAAAGGTGGGCAATGGAAACGTTACAAGGACACGCTCAAAGCCTCCCTGATAAAGTGCGACATCCCCACTGACACCTGGGAGTCCCTGGCCAAAGTCCACCCTAAGTGGAGGAAGTGCATCCGGGAGAGCACTGAGCACCTCGAGTCTCAACGCCGAGAGCATGCAGAAACCAAGCGCAGGCAACGGAAATAGCGTGTGGCAAACCAATCCCACCCACCCCTTCGCTCAACGACTATCTGTCCCACCTGTGACAGGGAATGTGGCTCTCGTATTGGATTGTTCAGCCACCTAAGGACTCATTTTAAGAGTGGAAGCAAGTCTTCCTCGGTTCTGAGGGACTGTCTATGAGAAATATATATAGCTCCATCCGGTGGTCTCCTGTGGCACTGCAGCCGGTGCTGTGTAAAAATAAAGAGGGAACTGGTCACCGAACTAGAATTCCAGAGTGTTTGCCATCTTAAGGTTGTGTGTGTGTTTATGAGTTGTACTGAAGATATAATAATGGTAATGAGAATGGGATAATCAGAAAAAAAGCTGCAATTTTTGTTGATGGATGATTCAGCCAACCGACAGAGAGACTTTGAGAGCTTCTCTGTTTTGATTAACAGCTGCAAATCTGAGGTATATTACAAGCACACTTGTTTGAACTGCCAGAGTCCAGTAGGCCACGCCTATGGGAATAATAGGGTATTTGGGGGAGTTTCAATGTGACCGTGAAAGTTTCGGAGCATATGTGGAGCGGCTAGAAATGTTTTTCACTGCAAATAATTTCATCGATGTCCCCAAAGATGACAACCATAACCGGATGGTGTTGGAAAAATAACGGGCAATTGTCTTAACTGAAGCAGGGCCCAAGGTGTATGAAACCCTTAAAAAAATGTCCAGTGACTGTCAAGCCAAAGGACACAACTCGTAAGCAGATTCAGCACTACAGTCTGCTTAAGGAAATTGCTGAAAGTTATGGTTTCGGATTACGGGATCAGTTAACCGAAGAAAATATCAGTGAGTACAATGTAGCATTAAAAGGGCTATCTATTCACTGTAATGTTGGAAACTTTCAGGACCAAGCATTGCATGACCGCTTTGTTTGTGAGATGAACAATGATGTGTTCAGAAGAAAGTTATTGACAACGCCTCACTTGACTTTTGATTTAGCTTGTCAGACAGCTACGTCAATGAAAATGGCTGACCAATATTCCCGATCCTATTTCCAGTCATCGGATGAATCGCCTGCAGGTTAAAAGTAAAAGACAGTTGGGCCCCAAGGTCTCAGAAACTGCCAATGGTAACAAAGCATTGAAGTCATGCTATCGGTGCCTGGGACAACACATTGCTCAAAGTTGTCCATATGTGAAGGCAGAGGGTTTCATCTGCAGGAAAACTGGGCATCTTGCGAAGGCATGCCATCTGAAGGGTAAACTAGCTTTCAAAGCTATAAGTAGAAATCCCCAAAGACTACATAGGATGCAAGAAAAACAACAGGATGAGGAGGATTTAGAGCTACACGTTATCAGGAGCACGAGGTTAACTAACAGCAATTCGAAAAGTATCATAATCCACATAGATGTTGCAGGAACCAAGATACCCATGGAAATCGACACTGGTGCATCCGTGAGTGTAGTACCAGAGTCGCTATACCTCGACAAATTGCGTGATTTCCCATTGGAGAAATCCAAGATAGAGCTGCGAGGCTATTTGGGAGAGAACATTCCTGTGATAGGTCTTATCACTGTACCGGTGACATACAAGGATCAATTTCAGAGCTTGCAACTATTAGTAGTGGCAGGAGACAAGCCTGCCTTACTAGGAAGAAATTGGTTGGGATCACTGAAGCTGGATTGAAGAGAGATTTTTCGTGTTGAAACGAGATTTTCATCAAAGGATGATGTTGTCAAGAATTATCCGAAGGTGTTCTGCGAAACAGGCAGTCTGATCCAAGGCTTCAAGGCGAGTGTCAGGGTACAGAAGGACGCTAGATCGGTTTACTGCAAGCCACGTCCCGTACCATATGCACTCAAGGAGAATGTTGAGCAAGAACTCAAAAGACTAGAGACTGAGAACATTATTTGTAAGATTGATCGATGTAATTGGTCTACACCATTGTTGTTGTACCTAAGTCCGATGGCAAGGTAAGATTGTGTGGTGATTATAAAGTAACCGTACACTCGGTTCTATAGGTTCTAGAGGGTAATATCCCCAATACATTGCCAAATGTAGAAGATTTGTTCACAACATTGACAGGTGGTCAGATCTTCTCAAAGTTGGATCTTACAAATGCCTACTTATAACTTGAACTTGGTGAGAAGTCCAACTCATGTTTGACAATAAACACTAGGCCTATATCAATTTAATAGGCTACCATTTGGAGTGTCATATTCCAAGGGGTGATGAACCAGATTTTGCAAAGTATTGAAGGGGTAGTATGTTATTTAGATGACATACTAATTTTAGAACCAAATAGGAAAATTCATAATAACATATTGAATGAAGTCATCAAACGGCTAGAGAAGCACAGAGTATGAGTGTCTGCTCGCAAGTGTGAGTTATTTCAAAACTCCGTGGAGTACTTAGGGTACAGAGCAGACCAAGATGGTTTACATCCAACTAAAGGAAAGCTGGATGCAATCAAGAAATGCACCCACTCCCAAGAATGTCACTGAACTTCGATCATTTCTGGGTCTTTTGAACGATTATGGGAAGTTCCTACCAAATTTGGCTACAGTGTTACATCCACTGAATGAACTATTGAAAAACCAGGTCCATTGGAAGTGGTCAGAATAATGCGATACAGCATTCAAGGAGTGTAAAAGCAACTTGGTCGAGAGCACCATGTTAGTTCACTATAACGTATCTAAGGAGATCAAGCTAGCATGTGAGGCTTCTCCGTATGGAGTTGGGGCAGTGATCGCTCATGTACTACATAGTGGGGAGCAGAGACCAATTGCTTTTGCTTCACGCACTCTCAATGCCAGTGAGCGTAATTATGCGCAAATTGAAAGGGAAGCTTTGGCATTAATGCTTGGGGTCAAGAAGTTCCACAAATACTTGTATGGTCGTAAGTTTACCATCATTATGGACCACAAGCCCCTGACAGCAATCCTCCATCCAAAGTCCCCAGTTCCAACATTAGCTGCATCCCGAATGCAGAGATGGGCTTTGATTTTGTCAGCATATACATATGATACTGAATTCTGACGATCAGCTGATCACAGTAACGCTGATGCTATGTCTAGATTGCCTTCCCCATCACAAGTTACACGTGATAGGGAAGAAGTGTTCTATTTTTCATACATTGATGAACTGCCAGTCACAGCTGAAGAGATTGGTCTAGACTTTCCACTTTGTTCACTCGGGCCCAAAAAATAGGTGATGTTCCAGCCTTAGTGGTGTTTCAGCCTTTATGATCGCTGGACCATCGCCCATTTTTTGGATCGTGACTTTCGGCTCATTGATAGCCCAGCGATGTGAAATGAGCGAAGCGAGAGCCCAGGGATGTGACATCGCCCAGCGATAGTGCAGCGATGGTGAAGGCAAAAGCTTCCCTAGCAATGGACTTCTGCGCATGCGTGCTTTTTTTTTGGTGGACATGTTTTCCCGCTTCTCGAGAGGTCGGGGGTCATCCACACATACGCAGAAGGGGAAGAGATATTGAGAGAGGGTAGAGAGAGCGAGATAGAGAGAGGAGAAAGCCAGAGACAGAGAGAAGAGAGAAAAGAGAGAGAGAGATAGAGAGAGAGGTAATGAATATGTCTGACAGTGATGAAAGTGTTAGAGATGTGGAGAGGGGGAGGAAGAGGTCCTAACCCTTTTCGGATGAGGACAACGAGGTGCTCGTCACAGAGGTCGACTCCCGGTGGGCCCAAGTGACCGGGGGAGGGGGAGGGGTGGTGCAGAGCATGGTGGGAAACCAGCACCACGGGCGTACTGTCAGATATGGAGTGAGACCGCCACTGTCATCCCGTCTGCATCCCACGAAGCCACGGGATCTGATCAGTGCCGCAAGTGCTGGAACAGCCTTGTGCTTCAGCAAGTGTAATTATGAGTTTATATTGTAATGATGCAAATTCTAAGTATAATTATAATTATAATTTTCAATCTCCTGGATTGAATGTAAGCTTGTTATTCTAACATATATGAGATATATCATGCCCGCTAAAAACTGGACGTGGTTATGAAGCTGTGCCCATTTTAAGTCTCTCTGGCTACTGTCACTTACACAGGGACCTAGCATGGACTGGGGGAGAGCTGCCTTTGCTCACTGTCTGGCCTGGGACAATTTTGGACATTAGCTACTGTCATTGTCGAGTTGAATGTAGATTGTATTCGAGAGTGATGTCGGCCTCAAGCATTCGCTCCTAAACACACCGATCTTTGTTATAACCGTGCATCATTTGTGGACACACATCCTATTAGCATATAACGTTGGGAACTGTTGTCTATAAATGATATAACCTAGTCAAGTAACTTATGCCATGCTCTTTTCACATTTGACAAGGAAGATATCTCATAATCGGGTGCTGCAGAGGTGCACCGGACGAGGCCCTGCTGTAATACAGACAATGACTGGCCTTGAGGAACGTGCTACAGTACTAGTGGGGGCCCACAGTCACACGGTCACCACCCGTAATGTTGCCGGACCCTCCCATGTGTCACGTGAGTAATGTTTCAAGCAGTGCTTTAGTAATGTTACATCATCTCATTATAATAGAATAGACAAATGATGTCATGTTATGCATGCGGCCTCTGTGCTACTCTCAGGTCGAGAACATAAGAACATAAGAGCAGGCCATCTGGCCATCGGTCTCCTTCTCTGTCCACACCCCATAAACCCTCACTCCCTTATCATTCTGTCTATCTGTGACAGATCCAACCTCCACAGCTCTCTGGCGCAGTGAGTTTCACATCGATGTACCACCATATGTACTACCATATGATGCATTAATATGTAACGTCTCTCGCTCACATTTATTGCAGTAGTGCTGTTCCTCCAATGTATGCCAGCGCGGTGCAGCAATCCCTTCTGTTCCAATCAACTCAATTGTGTGTTGCAGGTCTCCCAGCTCCAGAGGCGCCAGTGGAGGACACACCCTCACATGCACCTACCCCACTGCATGTGTCACTCACCTTCCCCACAGCACGTCACTCACCTACCCCACTGCATGTGTCACTCACCTACCCCACTGCATGTGTCACTCACCTGCCCCACTGCATGTGTCACTCACCTACCCCACTGCATGTGTCACTCACCTACCCCACTGCATGTGTCACTCACCTTCCCCACAGCACATCACTCACCTACCCCACTGCATGTGTCACTCACCTACCCCACAGCACGTCACTCACCTACCCCACTGCATGTGTCACTCACCTGCCCCACAGCACGTCACTCACCTACCCCACAGCACGTCACTCACCTACCCCACTGCATGTGTCACTCACCTACCCCACAGCACGTCACTCACCTACCCCACTGCATGTGTCACTCACCTGCCCCACAGCATGTGTCACTCACATACCCCACAGCATGTGTCACTCACATACCCCACAGCATGTGTCACTCACCTACCCCACAGCACGTCACTCACCTACCCCACTGCATGTGTCACTCACCTACCCCACAGCATGTCACTCACCTACCCCACTGCATGTGTCACTCACCTACCCCACTTCATGTGTCACTCACCTGCCCCACTGCATGTGTCACTCACCTACCCCACAGCATGTCACTCACCTACCCCACTGCATGTCACTCACCTGCCCCACAGCACGTCACTCACCTACCCCACTGCATGTGTCACTCACCTGCCCCACAGCACATCACTCACCTACCCCACTGCATGTGTCACTCACCTACCCCACTGCACGTGTCACTCACCTACCCCACTGCATGTGTCACTCACCTGCCCCACTGCATGTCACTCACCTGCCCCACAGCATGTCACTCACCTACCCCACTGCATGTCACTCACCTACCCCACAGCACGTCACTCACCTACCCCACTGCATGTGTCACTCACCTGCCCCACAGCACGTCACTCACCTACCCCACAGCATGTCACTCACCTACCCCACTGCATGTGTCACTCACCTACCCCACTGCATGTGTCACTCACCTACCCCACAGCACGTGTCATTCACCTACCCCACTGCATGTGTCACTCACCTACCCCACAGCACGTCACTCACCTACCCCACTGCATGTGTCACTCACCTGCCCCACAGCATGTGTCACTCACATAACCCACAGCATGTGTCACTCACATACCCCACAGCATGTGTCACTCACCTACCCGACAGCACGTCACTCACCTACCCCACTGCATGTGTCACTCACCTACCCCACAGCATGTCACTCACCTACCCCACTGCATGTGTCACTCACCTACCCCACTGCATGTGTCACTCACCTACCCCACTGCACGTGTCACTCACCTACCCCACAGCACGTGTCATTCACCTACCCCACTGCATGTGTCACTCACCTACCCCACAGCACGTCACTCACCTACCCCACTGCATGTGTCACTCACCTACCCCACTGCATGTGTCACTCACCTACCCCACTGCATGTGTCACTCACCTACCCCACTGCATGTGTCACTCACCTACCCCACTGAATGTGTCACTCACCTACCCCACTGCATGTGTCACTCACCTACCCCACTGCATGTGTCACTCACCTACCCCACTGCATGTGTCACTCACCTACCCCACAGCATGTCACTCACCTACCCCACTGCATGTCACTCACCTGCCCCACAGCACGTCACTCACCTACCCCACTGCATGTGTCACTCACCTGCCCCACAGCACATCACTCACCTACCCCACTGCATGTGTCACTCACCTACCCCACTGCACGTGTCACTCACCTACCCCACTGCATGTGTCACTCACCTTCCCCACTGCATGTCACTCACCTGCCCCACAGCATGTCACTCACCTACCCCACTGCATGTCACTCACCTACCCCACAACACGTCACTCACCTACCCCACTGCATGTGTCACTCATCTGCCCCACAGCACGTCACTCACCTACCCCGCAGCACGTCACTCACCTACCCCACTGCATGTGTCACTCACCTACCCCACTGCATGTGTCACTCACCTACCCCACAGCACGTGTCATTCACCTACTCCACTGCATGTGTCACTCACCTACCCCACAGCACGTCACTCACCTACCCCACTGCATGTGTCACTCACCTGCCCCACAGCATGTGTCACTCACATACCCCACAGCATGTGTCACTCACATACCCCACAGCATGTGTCACTCACCTACCCCACAGCACGTCACTCACCTACCCCACTGCATGTGTCACTCACCTACCCCACAGCATGTCACTCACCTACCCCACTGCATGTGTCACTCACCTACCCCACTGCATGTGTCACTCACCTACCCCACTGCATGTGTCACTCACCTACCCCACAGCATGTCACTCACCTACCCCACTGCATGTCACTCACCTGCCCCACAGCACGTCACTCACCTACCCCACTGCATGTGTCACTCACCTGCCCCACAGCACATCACTCACCTACCCCACTGCATGTGTCACTCACCTACCCCACTGCACGTGTCACTCACCTACCCCACTGCATGTGTCACTCACCTGCCCCACTGCATGTCACTCACCTGCCCCACAGCATGTCACTCACCTACCCCACTGCATGTCACTCACCTACCCCACAGCACGTCACTCACCTACCCCACTGCATGTGTCACTCACCTGCCCCACAGCACGTCACTCACCTACCCCACAGCACGTCACTCACCTACCCCACTGCATGTGTCACTCACCTACCCCACTGCATGTGTCACTCACCTACCCCACAGCACGTGTCATTCACCTACCCCACTGCATGTGTCACTCACCTACCCCACAGCACGTGTCATTCACCTACCCCACTGCATGTGTCACTCACCTACCCCACTGCATGTCACTCACCTACCCCACTGCATGTGTCACTCACCTACCCCACTGCATGTGTCACTCACCTACCCCACAGCACGTGTCATTCACCTACCCCACTGCATGTGTCACTCACCTACCCCACAGCATGTGTCACTCACCTACCCCACTGCATGTCACTCACCTACCCCACTGCATCTGTCACTCACCTACCCCACAGCACGTGTCACTCACCTACCCCACTGCATCTGTCACTCACCTACCCCACAGCACGTCACTCACCTACCCCACTGCATGTGTCACTCACCTACCCCACTGCACATCACTCACCTACCCCACTGCATCTGTCACTCACCTACCCCACAGCACATCACTCACCTACCCCACTGCCTATGTCACTCACCACGGGTGGTGAAGAGGAGGAGACCACCAAGCCCGAGGAGGAGGAATACTTGGAGACAGAGGCGGATGCCCCTTGCATCCCTCTGTCTGGTGAACCTGCAGCCACGATGATGATTCCCACCGAAGAGGTACCAGCAACAAACGGCAACGAGTTGGCGACACCAAGCCGCACATTGGTGCTGTCAGGGGCTTAAGCAAAGGCTTACCCTGGACGATTGCGTCGACAGCCTGGCAACGAATGTGTGAGGAGTCTGTCATGATCCAGCGTGAGCAGCTCCAGGTGTTTGTGGGGTTCACGGATGAATTCTCCCGGGTGTCTGCTCACCAAGCGGAAGCAATGCAGCAGCTGATCCCCGAGATGCATGAAATCTCTGCCTCCTCCCATGCATTGCGGCATGCGTTCTTGGCGGCACACGGCACTGCACCCCGAGCTCCCATGACCACAAGCACCGGCACACAGGCGGGTCCGGACGATGCACCTCCTCCTGACTCGGAAGTCCATCCCCCTGTTTTGTCCTCCCCTCCAACAGCCCCCCAACAGGTGATCGTGACACCACATCCCTCACCGTGGCAAGAAGTCTTGCCGTAGCCCACTGCACACTGGCTTCATAGCAATACCCGGGGACCAAAACATGTGGGTGAGATAAGGTGACGCTTGGTGCAGGATCTGGAGGAAACGTGGCCACAGGTAGGGAGGGGGTGCAATGTGTTTTATATTGTACATATTGTTCACATTGTTCATTGTTGGTGTTTTCATTGTTGTTTCACTGTTGGGGTGTGGGTGGGAGAGGGGGGTGCTTTTGTGTTTGTAATTTAAAAATAACGTTCAAGAGTTATTATTTTATTAAAACAATTTTATTTCACTTTACAATTGTTGTGCATTGTCTTCTAATAACGTAAACATGAATGCAACTGTTGTGAAACAATGGCCAGGCCGGACCCAGTAAGGATGAAATGTCACTTATGAATATAAATACAATAACATGTCTAATTGTGAGTGGATCTATCTTTAAAAGGCCCTTAAATAATTCACAAACTATCTAAGCCCCTGTTTAAGCAGCCTCCTCGCTTCCTGCAACGTTCAAAATGGCGTCCGTAGTGCCAAGCTCTGTGAGGAAGGCCAGGCAATAACAACTATTCTCCAGCAATGTTCTCGGTGAACGATCAGCCCGGCGATGTGCCGACGATGTGCCGGAAGTTGGGCTGGGCGATGTGCGGGCGATCACCTCGGTGATGTGAGCCAAAAGTTGGGGGGATAATTCTCTGGGATGTGACAGCCCAACTTTCCACTTTTGAGTCAAAATGGGCAATAGCAGGCCTTTTTGGGCAATATATGGGCACTAGCCCAGTGATGTAAAGTGGAAAGTCTAGCCCTATGTTTCTATGTTTCTAACCATGATCTTATTGAATGGCAGAGCAGGCTCGAGGGGACAAATAGCTTTCTCAACCTAGTAATTCAACCTAGTAATTCTTATGTACTTATGTTCTAGTGCCGCCCACAGTGTGTGTGATGTCAGAGCCCCGCCCACAGTGTGTGTGATGTCAGAGCCCCACCCACTGTGCGTGTGATTTGAGAGTCCCGCCCACCACTCATGTAATGTCAGAGCCCCGCCTACTGCACGTATGATGTCAGAGCAAACACATCTACTTGAAGGAACAGACAGGTAGATTGATGGAGAGGTTTTGGCAGGTTGTTCCAGAGCTTGGGGCCCAGGCAACAGGAGACAGGGCCAGCAATGTTTGAGTGATTTTAATCAGGGATGCTCAAGAGGGCAGAATTAGAGGAGCACAGCATCTTCGGGGGTTGTGGGGCTGGAGGTGATACAGAGATAGGGAGGGGTGAGACCATGGAGGGATTTGAAAACAAGGAAGAGAATTTTGAAATCGAGACGTCGCTTAACCGGGAGCCAATGTCGGTCAGCGAGCACAAGGGGTGATGGGTGAGTGGGCTCGGTGCGAGTTAGGACACGGGTCAATGGGCACAGGGGTGATGGGTGAGTGGAACTTGGTGCGAGTTAGGACACGGGCTGCCTAGTTTTGGATCACCTCTAGTTTACGCTGGGTAGAATGTGGGAGGCCAGCCAGGAGTGCGTTGGAATAGTCGAGTCTAGAGGTAACAAAGGCATGGATGAGGGTTTCAGCAGAGGATGAGCTGAGGCAGGGGTGGAGACGGACGATGTTACGGAGGTGGAAATAGACGGTTTTAGTTATGTTGCGGATGTGTGGCCGGAAGCTGATTTCAGGGACAAATATGACACCAAGCTTGTGAATAGTGTGGTTCAACCTCAGACAGAAGTTGGGGAGAGGGATGGACTCATGGCTAGGGAACGGAGTTTGTGGCGGGACTGAAAACAATGGCTTCAGTCTTTCCAACATTGAATTGGAGAAAATTTCTGCTCATCCGGAACAACACAGTGAAGGTGCAGCTGGGAGGAGGCTAAAGTCAACAATTTTTTGGCTGCAGTAAATTTTTGTTCTAATTCGGAGAATTATTTAAAGCCGAAAAAATACGGGGAAGTGATTTTGGATGTGGCCGGTTCATTTGAAGTTAAATTTTGTTGGGTGTTGTCCCCTGTTTGAAAGCGTTTCTCAGGGTTTTTTAAATCATGTTACGACAGACGAGAAAAGAGTTGTGGTCACATTTGTATCTCAGAGTTTGTGAGAGACGGAGGGAACGGCAGCAGAAAAAGAGGAAACAACATCTCCAAAACTGATCCCAACTCATCGCCGAGGCTGGGGGTAGATAAGCTCACTGCCTTCCGAGCAAGTTTCACCACTTTATTCACTTTCTTATTTGAGCTCTGATTGGATCTGTTTACTTGATTATTTTTTGGTGCATGTGTAACGACAGTATTGAGGCAGCGCAGATAAACATGGAGCATTTTCTTCTCCCAAAGCTACATGGGGCCTGGAAAACAATGTAAGATTTTTCATGAACGTTTCACAAAAAGTGAGTGTTGGAAACACTTTTCCACCTAAGTTTCGAAGATAATTTCAGAAGAAACAAACAAAAATCAATTATCCCCTCATCAAAGCAATTCTCAACCTGATCTTAAAATCCAAATGCTTTTAAAGTGTCTCCGAATTGCTTAAACCATGTAAAATTGAAGTTTCTCAGAATTAGATTTGGAACGTGCAGGTTTATACAAACATGCACTCCATGCTGTTAAGGAGGGGAGGGCAGTGAAGGATTTGTAGGAGTTACACCTCACTTTTTATTGACTGATTATAAATTATCAATAAGCCATTTAGGAAGAGAACCAAAAAAAGGTAAACACACAAACCATTTAAATTTATACAATATAAAAACAGAAAATGCTGGAAATACTCAGCAGGTCAGGCAGTAACTGTGCAGAGAGAAACATTGTTCACGTTTCAGGTCTGTCACCTTTCAACAGAACTGGGAAATGTTAGAGATGGAACAGATTTAAAACCGGTGCAGAGGCAGAGAAAGTTGGGAGGGGAGGAAGGAAAGGGAAGGTCTGTGTTATGGTGCAAGGCATGAGTGGTTAAATCCTGCCTCTGCACCAAGTTAAAATCTGTCACATCTCTAACTTCTTCCAGTTCTGACAAAAGGTCACAGACCTAAAACGTTAACTTTGTTTCTCTCTCCACAGATGCTACCTGACCTGCTGAGTAGTTCCAGCATTTTCTGCTTTAGTTTCAGATTCCAGCATCCGCTGTATTTTGCTATTGTGAACCATTTTGTTCTAAAGTCCAAATAAGTCCTAGGAAAAATGTAAATATAGATTTACTCTTAAACGTTTAGTGGAATGTTAATAGAAACAATAATTGTGCAATGATGTGTAAAAATTTCAGGAAGAAACTTTAGAAGAAACCAGTATTTGTTTATTGAGAAAGACACAGAAAATACTTTGATTAAACGGATCATGTACAATTTCGATTTGATATATATCTTTAAAATAATAGATTAAAAATTGGGAGTACAATGAAGTTTAATTGGGAAGTATGCTAAATAATTTAACACGTCGTGGTAAAAGCACGGATGAATATTGTGCCGAATGTTTGAGAGAAAAACATTAGAAGGAAAATTTATAAATAAACATCTTTACGTCACCATATTATAAACACTTCCAAGTCAGTCTGATTGGTTCTCCTGTCCAGGAAGAAAGATGCCTGTACATTTCTGTTCAATGATCGCTTTTCCTGCTTTTTGTTTTTAGTTTGGTGACACACTGTGTGTATGTGTTTTTCTGCACTGGTGAATAAGTGCTGCATTTCTGACATGTTACCTGGGGGGTGTGCTGGTTCAAGAAGACCATGTTTAATAATGGAACTGATTGCAGTTGGAAATTCGCGTCCCGTTTTGGTTCAATTCTTTTTAATATCGTGAACTAAAGAACTATGGCTTTATATTTGTTGGTTGTCTGTTTGCATTGTGATGAATATTCTAATTACTTATGTGGACGTACAGCACGTCAGCACCATAGGAAAGGCCCTGCTCCGGCTGTATGTGCAGCCGTTGCTATAGTGACATCACGGAGGGGGCTCATACTTTGACCACTTTATAATTAATACAAATTGCTCCACTAGATATGCCTCTTTCAGTTCATCTTGTGCATTTCCATTGTTTGTCAATGCACAACCATGTAACTCAGTGACGTTTCTAAAGAGCTAGTGTATTATTATATCCCACTCATTTCTGACATGGTTTGATACAGGTTGAACATAACTTCTCTGCTTTTGAACTCTAATCCGCTAGAAATGAACTCCATTGTTTTATTTGCACTGTTATGGTCTTATTATCCTCTGTTGCTACTTTTAGTGATTTGTGTATCTGTACTCATAGATCCCTTTGCACCTCGACACCATTTAGACTTATTTTCCAAGGGTCGGTAGGGTCCGTATCCCTCCTACCATTTTACACCACCTCTCAATAATTCACTAAGCCTGTGTCAGCTCCGTCTAGTTTCTGAAGCCTACCCTGCCCCAGTGGATTGCGGGTGTTCCAATCACACTATCATGGGAATAGTAGTGAGGATGCCGGTCATGGATGGGACAGCCCGACCCTCACCGGTATACAGGGTGGAGAACACTGGGGTCATTCAAGGAGGTGCACATGTTCATTTCACAGCGTTCCCACCTATGACATAAAGTGGGTGCAAGCTAAGACAGATACTGACCTCTCTGGGTGCCGGAGCCAGGGTGCGCACATAATACTGTGCCCCCAGCACTTGAACGCCTATTCCAAACCACAGTGCGGGTTTAAAGCTGCTGGCACACAACCTATCAACTGTACCATGGAGGTGATGGCACAAGTCCATGTTCCTCCACAGGTAGCAAAAATAGGGGGTGGGACATACTGTGTCACCACGAGTGTGCCCCACTACCAGCATGGATAGCACATTTGGTGTCCGGTGAGTGAAAGCATTTTCTGTTTTAAACTCGAGGCAGAAGTTCAAGTGGCTCAGGAACGGATTGTCCCCATTCCTGAACCCTCCTCTGTTCACCTCACTGTAAGTGACAACATAACAAACCTGCAAGACTGTCGCATACTTTGGTTATTAGATCCCCCCTCTACCCGAACATCTTACTGCCCTACTGAAAGCTGTTCTAGAGTATAGAACATTTCTATACTCTAGAACAAAAAACAGTTGAGATAGGGGGCGAGATTTCAGAAATCACAGTTCCACCTTGGTGGAATATTTTCAGAAATATAGAGGTCTCAGCCGGGATCAGAATAGCTTCCCACGTTTTAGTTGTCTGCCAGCTCGCGATTATTCTTTATCTATGGTGTACTACGTGCAAGGTGAGAGGCAGAGGTCATTGGTCCTGGCACCAGAGGGTGCTGGACGAGCCCTAGCTGAACTTAAAGATTGTATCAGGGAGGGAAGCACAAAATATGATAGAACACTGCAGAAGAATCGCAGTCGCCCGGTGAGGTCCGGTTTAGATTCCACCTGCTGTAAAAAACGCAGAGGACAAGTGTTAAAAAGTTTGTCCTATGTGTGTTTTACTGTGTACTTTTTGTGAAACTGGAGTAATGGAGGGGCGTTGGACCCTTCAATGCTGTAATGTGACTTATGACGGAATTTACCTGTAAACAGTAATACATCTCAAAGGGGAATGTACGTTTGGGTTTAGCTGGGTAAATTACAGGGGAAGGTGGGCTCTTGGGAATCAGGAATTTTGTTCATTTAGGATGACACTCTGGGGTGAAGAGTGGTAAATGGGGGATTGTAAGATTCCAAAATTCGTGGAAAGCCCGCCAGTGTTTGGACTCACTGAAAAGGAAATTAAGCAGAAGGTTTGGGATCCTGAAATGCCCATGGAAGAAATCTACGAGTTTTAACCAAGTTTGGGATTTTAAAAAGGTGCATGTTGGGTCTGTGAGAAAAGGGCTGCAAGACCAGGGGTGGGTTCAACCTCTGAAAAACCCGTTTGGATATTGGAGCTAATCAAGCTAATCAAGCTGTCTGGGGATATTGGAGCTAATCAAGCTGTCTGGGGATATTGGAGCTAATCAAACTGTCTGGGGATATTGGAGCTAATCAAGCTGTCTGGGGATATTGGAGCTAATCAAATTGTCTGGGGATATTGGAGCTAATCAAATTGTCTGGGGATATTGGAGCTCATCAAGCTGTCTGGGGATATTGGAGCTAATCAAGCTGTCTGGGGATATTGGAGCTAATCAAGCTGTCTGGGGATATTGGAGCTAATCAAGCTGTCTGGGGATATTGGAGCTAATCAAGCTGACTGGGGATATTGGAGCTAATCAAGCTGTCTGGGGATATTGGAGCTAATCAAACTGTCTGGGGATATTGGAGCTAATCAAGCTGTCTGGGGATATTGGAGCTAATCAAGCTGTCTGGGGATATTGGAGCTAATCAAACTGTCTGGGGATATTGGAGCTAATCAAACTGTCTGGGGATATTGGAGCTAATCAAGCTGTCTGGGGATATTGGAGCTAATCAAACTGTCTGGGGATATTGGAGCTAATCAAGCTGTCTGGGGATATTGGAGCTAATCAAGCTGTCTGGGGATATTGGAGCTAATCAAGCTGTCTGGGGATATTGGAGCTAATCAAACTGTCTGGGGATATTGGAGCTAATCAAGCTGACTGGGGATATTGGAGCTAATCAAGCTGACTGGGGATATTGGAGCTAATCAAGCTGTCTGGGGATATTGGAGCTAATCAAACTGTCTGGGGATATTGGAGCTAATCAAACTGTCTGGGGATATTGGAGCTAATCAAACTGTCTGGGGATATTGGAGCTAATCAAGCTGTCTGGGGATATTGGAGCTAATCAAACTGTCTGGGGATATTGGAGCTAATCAAACTGTCTGGGGATATTGGAGCTAATCAAGCTGTCTGGGGATATTGGAGCTAATCAAGCTGTCTGGGGATATTGGAGCTAATCAAATTGTCTGGGGATATTGGAGCTAATCAAGCTGTCTGGGGATATTGGAGCTAATCAAATTGTCTGGGGATATTGGAGCTAATCAAACTGTCTGGGGATATTGGAGCTAATCAAGCTGTCTGGGGATATTGGAGCTAATCAAGCTGACTGGGGATATTGGAGCTAATCAAGCTGTCTGGGGATATTGGAGCTAATCAAGCTGTCTGGGGATATTGGAGCTAATCAAACTGTCTGGGGAACTGTTTACTCTCAAACCTGCCCCCAGAAGACATTTACATTTCAACAATCGACCCAAGGAAGTACAGTTTCAATCCAAGCACAGGACCCATTCGACACATGCATAATGCCAATCACCTTTCCGGCCTGCATAGAAAGCTGGGTCCCAGGCAGACAACTCGACATCAGAAACTAGCTTTAACAATTGCGACTCGAAACCCACAGATAATTTTAACAATTGACGCATTTTCAATCCAGATACCGGTCCACGAGCGCACCAAAATTAAACAAAGAACCAAGGTTGATTTGGCGAGCAGATTAGGGGATCTCACACAGTATAACTGGGGGCCAGTTTTTATAGTCAGGACTGCACTTTGCTTCTCCAGCAGCCTCGTATGCTTCAGAGCTGGCAGACAACAAGATCAGCACACCAGCTTCGTTAACCTGGTTCTTCAGAACATCAACCAAGACAGGATCGCAAGCGACCAGGACATCAAGCACACCGTGGCAGCGAGAGGCTCATGAAACAACCACCAAGTTATTACCAGCAACCAAATTGGTAATATTGAGCCACCACGACCAACGATTTCAAAACCGAAGTCACCTCGACGAAAACCCGAAGATTTGAAAGCTGTTTCCACTCTACCAGCTATCCCTGAGCTACCAACGGGTACAACATTACCTAAAAGAACTTTAAAAACTACTGCTGAAGGAAGAAAGTGGGTACTTAGCCCATAGATCCAATACACGCCCTACCGCATCAGCGGACACCACCCAACTGTGGAACACGCAGCAAGAAGTCCTCTCCTACGTTCTGGGTAGGGCTAGCAGAATCAACAACGCACCCCGAAACGCGACCCATTACTGACTGTCAAGGAAGGGTTGGTGAGCATTGTCCCTGAAGCCCCAGAGCCTAACTTAGTTAGAAAGAGGAATTGGGAGGTGGGCGGTATTGACATGCTATGTATTCTCTTGTGTTTTAGTAAAGGATTCCCTATTAGAGTGATAAGTTTTCTCTCATTTAAAATGATAAGTTTTCTCAGTTTTTAATAAAAGGTGTATTCATTCTTCTTGAATAAAATCCATAACTTCTTTGTACAAAACGGTTGTCTGCTGCACTTTATCACACCCTGATTAATAAATCCAGGCTCGAGAACAGGGAGTGGGAGCAACTCACAACCGCTCTGGGTCAGGAAGGAAAACTGACAGACACACCACCCTCAACACTCAGGACTGCCACTCTGACAGTGCAGCAGTCCCTCAGTACTGCCCCTCTGACAGTGTGGCACTCCCTCAGTACTGCCCCTCTGACAGTGCAGCACTCCCTCAGTACTGCCCCTCTGACAGTGCAGCACTCCCTCAGTACTGCCCCTCTGACAGTGCGGCACTCCCTCAGTACTGCCCCTCTGACAGTGCAGCACTCCCTCAGTACTGCCCCTCTGACAGTGCAGCACTCCCTCAGGACTGCACAGTAATGTATGTCTTTATTTTACACTCAGGTCCCTGGAGTGGGGCTTGAACCCACGATACAACATTGCATCACTGGATGCCGCACAGTCTGAACTGTGAGTCATATCCCGACCTCAGTTGGAACAGCTAACTCAGAACAAACAACAACAGCAACTTTTATACAGCACCTTTAACACAGTAAAACTCCCCGAGCGCTTCACAGGAGCGTTATAGAATAAAGATTGACAGCGAGCCACGTAAGGAGACATTGAAAATTGCAGCTCAGTCAAATTGTGAGTGAAATTGGCAGTGCTGCCTTCATACCAAAAGGGGGCGATGTTGGTTCTGAAAAGACCAAATTTTTGGACAATTTTTGTGTCACGCAATTGATTGGTTTGTAAAACGCGTTTTTACCAAACCTCCAGTCAGGTTTGCAGAATCATTTCCAGTTCCCCACGTGTCATTTGATGGTGGATCTCAGCGTGTATCTCCTCGTCCGCTCGTGAGGCGGTGTCTCAGACTGATTGGTGGGTCAGCAGCCACTCCGCACCGCAGCGAGCATCGGCAGGCCATTCCACTGTGGGAGGCCTCACCGCAGAGCTCGGTGCACGGGGTATATCCACACAGGGACGCTCTGCCACCAGGTACAGCAGCAACAAACTGCATTGCTGTAGCAACTGGAACATTAGAACAACATCCCGAGGCAGCTGACAGAGGCGTAATCTGGTCAAAGTGGTGCTGAGCCAAAGGGGGAGGGGCTGGGAGGGTGATCAAAACCCTCAGTCACAGATTGGGTTTGAAGGGAGGTCTTAAAAGCGGAGAGGGATGGAGTGGCAGAGAGATTTAGGGAGCAGGGAGTTAGGGCCCAGGCAGCTGAAGGCACGGCCCCCAATGGAGGGGGAAGGGAAGGGGGGGATGGATAAGAAACCTGAGCCAGATACCGCGGCCCCTGAACACAACAACAACTTGCATTTATATAGCGAGTGTTGTGACAATGACAGACAGCGAGAATATAACCCTGATAATGTAACACAGTATTTGCAGCACTTGACACTGTGGGGAAAGCTTGTAATTTTAAATCCATGAGCTGTACATAAGTGAGAACAGGACCTGTTTGTGGCCGGTGCAGAGATCACCACTTACAGAAGGTAGTTACTGCAGGGAATTCAGGGCCACAGTCACCTCCTGGACTAGTTTCCATCGCCTGGGGGGGGGGGGGCGGGGGGCAGGGGGGCAGGAGAGGAGTTTCCCAGATTTATTTTCCCCCAATGGGTTTTTACCTGGTTTTTCGCCTCTCCCGAGAGGGTGTGGTGGAGAGTCTATACTGTGATACACAAGGTATCACAATTGTGTGGGACGGGCTGGATGGACCACAGGGTCTTTACCTGTCCGTCACTCTCCGCGGGTTTGGGTTTCAAAGATGTGGAGCTGAATTGGAAAGAAAGACTTGCATTTATATAGCGCCTTTCACCACCTCAGGACGTCCCAAAGCGCTTTACAGCCAATGAAGTACTTTTGAAGTGTAGTCACAGCGGTAATGGAGGAGACACGACAGACAGTTTGTGCACAGCAAGCTCCCACATGTGACTATGACCAAATAATGGCCCAAATTGCATATCGCCCCGGTTAGGGCGGTAACTTTCCCTACGTCCAGGTCCCACCCCGGAAGCGAAATTGGGGTCACGGCCCCTGACAGGAAGTGGAGCGCAATGTAGTGCGCTGCACCTCCCCTGGGGGTGGGCTCGGGGGCCAGTGCCGGGCTGCACCATCACGGCACCGACCCCGCCACATCAGCACAGAAAGGCCCGACCGGAGAACTTTTTTAGCCAGTATGTAACAAGCCCAACAAGGGAGGGGACGGTTCTGGACT
The DNA here is from genome assembly GCF_044704955.1 of Pristiophorus japonicus. Lineage (NCBI taxonomy): Eukaryota > Metazoa > Chordata > Chondrichthyes > Pristiophoridae > Pristiophorus > Pristiophorus japonicus. The sequence continues at coordinate 147,286,137 of NC_091984.1, forward strand.
TGGTTTTGGGGAATGAAGAGGGGCAGGTGGAAGGGGTATCAGTGGGAGAGCATTTTGGTGCTAGTGATCATAATTCAGTTAGATTTAGGGTAGTTATGGAAAAGGACAAAGATAGACCAGGAATAAAAGTTCTCAATTGGGGAAAAGCCAATTTTGCTGAGCTGAGATGAGATTTGGCCAAAGTGGACTGGAAACGGCTAGTTGAAGGTAAATCAGTGTCAGAGCAGTGGGAGGCATTCAAGGAGGAAATCCTGTGGTTTCAGAGAAAGTATGTTCCCTTAAAGAAAAAGTGTGGGACTAACAAATCTAGAGGCCGCTGGATGTCAAGGGAAATACAGTGTCGGATAAAGTAAAAAAGGGAGGCTTATGACAGATACCGAGGGCTCAATACTGCAGGAACTTTAGAGGAGTATAGAAAGTGCAGGGGTGCAATTAAAAAGGAAATTAAGAAAGCAAAGAGAGAGCATGAAAACATTTTCGCAAGTAAAATCAAGGAAAACCCAAAGATGTTTTATAAATACATTAAGAGCAAGTGGATTGCTAAAGAAAGAGTTGGGCCTATTAGAGATGTTGTGTCTCTGCACCTTGTTACAAACTCACACGAGGCATGGATATATCATACACGGTCACCCTGTGACCTTCACTTTATTCCCATGACTAAAGAGTGCTGATCCTGGGTGGGACCTCCCCTTTTAAACCTGGAAGCCCAGGTGAGGAGCTCACTCCCTGTGGTCAGGGTGTGAATTACAAGGGTACAGGTACAGTATGCATGAGTTACAGTTACATACTTATAGTCATTGCAAGATGGTGAAATACATGACAAAGGTAATCTGTGTGTGGAGGCGTAAGACGTGGGTATGGATCTTAATGAATACTTTGCATCTGTTTTCACAAAAGAGAGGGGCGATGCAGACATTGTAATCAGGGAGGAGGAGTGTGAAATATTAGATGAAATAAACATAGTGAGAGCGGAAGTATTAAGCGACTTAATAGCGATGAAAGTGGATAAATCCCCTGGCCCGGATGAAATGTATCCCAGGTTGCTCATAGAAGCAAAAGAGGAAATAGCAGAGGCTCTGACCATCATTTTCCAATCCTCTCTGGCTACAGGTGTGGTATGAGAGGACTAGAGGTCTGCTAATGTTGCACATTTGTTTAAAAAGGGAGAAAGGGATAGACCAAATAATTACAGGCCAGTCAGTGATGGGAAAATTATTAGAAAAAATTCTGAGAGACAGGATCAATCTTCATTCAGAAAGACAGACATTAATCAAGGACAGTCAGCATGGACTTGTTAAGGGAAGATTGTGTCTGACTAACTTAATTGAATTCATCGAGGAAGTAATAAGAAGGATCTCTGACGTCAGCACGTTTGATGTAGTGTATATGGATTTTAGCAAGACATTTGATAAGGTCTCACATGGCAGACTGGTCATGAAAGTAAAAGCCCATGGGATCCAGGGCAAACTGGCAAGTTGGATCCAAAATTGGCTCAGAGGCAGGAAACAAAGGGTAATGGTTGATGGATGTTTTTGTGACTGAAAGGCTGTTTCCAATGAGGTTCCGCAGGACTCAGTACTAGGTCCCTTACTTTTTGTGGTATATATTAATGATTTAGACTTGAATGTAGGGGAATGATAAAGAAGTTTGCAGATGATGTGTAATGAGAATGGACTAATTAATAATCTTATTGTGCGAGGGGCCCCTTATTAAGATGGTGAGTGACACAGTTAGTTCAGAGCCTAGGGTCCTGAAATTAAGGAAAGGTAACTTTGATGATATGAGACGTGAATTGGCTAGAATAGACTGGCGAGTGATACTTAAAGGGTTGACGGTGGATAGGCAATGGCAAACATTTAAATATCACATGGATGAAATTCAACAATTATACATCCCTGTCTGGACTAAAAATATAACGGGGAAGGTGGCTCAACCGTGGCTAACAAGGGAAATTAAGGATAGTGTTAAATCCAAGGAAGAGGCATATTAATTGGCCAGATAAAACAGCAAACCTGAGGACTGGGATAATTTTGTAATACAGCAGAGGAGGACAAAGGGTTTAATTAGGAGGGGGAAAATAAGGTATGAAAAGAAGCTTGCTGGGAATATAAAAATTGACTGTAAAAGTTTCTATCGATAAGTGAAGAGAAAAAGATTAGTAAAAACAAATGTAGGTCCCTTGCAGTTAGATTCAGGTGAATTTATAATGTGGAACAAAGAAATGGCAGTCCAGTAAAACAAATACTTTGGTTCTGTCTTCACGAAGGAAGACACAAATAACCTTCCGGAAATTCTAGCGGACCGAGGGTTTAGTGAGAAGGAGGAACTGAAGGAAATCCTTAATAGGCAGGAAATTGTGTTCATGAAATTGATGAGATTGAAGGCCGATAAATCCCCAGGGCCTGATAGTCTGCATCCCAGAGGACATAAGGAAGTAGCTCTAGAAATAGTGGATGCATTGGTGATCATTTTCCAACAGTCTATCGAATCTGGATCAGTTCCTCTGGAGTGGAGGGTAGCAAATGTAACACCACTGTGTAAAAAAGGAGAGAGAGAGAAAATGGGTAAGTATAGACCGGTTAGCCTGACAGTAGTGGGGAAAATGTTGGAAACAATTATTAAAGATGAAATAGCAACGCATTTGGAAAGCAGTGACAGGATCGGTCTAAGTCAGCATGGATTATGAAAGGGAAATCATGCTTAACAAATCTTCTGGAATTTTTTGAGGATGTAACTCGTAGAGTGGACAAGGGAGAACCAGTGGATGTGGTGTATTTGGACTTTCAAAAGGCTTTTGGGAAGGTCCCACACAAGAGATTGGTGTGCAATATCAAATCACATGGTATTGGGGATAATGTACTGATGTGGATAGAGAACTGATTGGCAGACAGGAAGCAGAGAGTTGGGATAAACGGGTCCTTTTCAGAATGGCAGGCAGTGAATAATGGGGTGTCGCAGGGCTCGGTGCTGGGACCCCAGCTCTTTGCAATATACATTAATGATTTAGATGAAGGAATTGAGTGTAATATCTCCAAGTTTGCAGATGACACTAAACTGGGTGGCGGTGTGTGCTGTGAGGAGGATGCTAAAAGGCTGCAGAGTGACTTGGAAAGGTGACTTGATGAGTGGGCAAATGCATGGCAAATGCAGTATAATGTGGATAAATGGGAGGTTATCCACATTGGGGGCAAAAACACGAAGGCAGAATATTATCTGAATGGCGGCAGATTAGGAAAAGGGGAGGTGCAACGAGACCTGGGTGTCCTGGTTCATCAGTCATTGAAAGTTGGCATGCAGGTACAGCAGGTGGTGAAGAAGGCAAATGGTATGTTGGCCTTCATAGCTAGGGGATTTGTGTATAGAAGCAGGGAGGTCTTATTGCAGTTGTACAGGGCCTTAGTACACTGGAGTTTAGAAGGATGAGAGGGTGTCTCATAGAAACTTATAAGATTCTGACGGGACTGGACAGGTTAGATGCGGGAAGAATGTTCCCGATAATGGGGAAGTTCAGATTCAGGGGACACAGACTTAGGATAACGGGTAGGCCATTTAGGACTGAGATGAGGAGAAACTTCTTCACTCAGAGCGTTGTTAACCTGTGGAATTACCTCCCACAGAGAGTTGTTGATGCCAGTTCATTGGATAGATTAAAGAGGGAGTTAGATATGGCCCTTACGGCAAAAGGGATCAAGGGGTATGGAGAGAAAGCAGGAAAGGGGTACTGAGGGAATGATCAGCCATGATCTTATTGAATGATGGTGCAGGCTCGAAGGGCCGAATGGCCTACTCCTGCACCTATTTTTTATGTTTCGATGTTTCTATGTTTCTATGGATCCACAGCCCTGTGGTGACCAGAACTGTACGCAGTACTCTAGCTGTGGCCTAACTAGTGTTTTATACAGTTCAAGCATAACCTCCTTGCTCTTGTATTCTGTGCCTCGGCTAATAAAGGCAAGTATCCCATCTGCCTTTTTAACCACCTTATCGACCTGGCCTGCTACCTTCAGGGATCTGTGGACATGCACTCCAAGGTCCCTCCGTTCCTCCACACCTCTCAGTACCCTCCCATTTATTGCGTATTCCCTTGCCTTGTTGCCTTTCCCCAAATGCATTAGAACAAGGCTGCAGTTAGAGCAGCCTTTCCATCCACTGACAGCGCTCACTGAGTCTGACTCATGGCATCGATCAGTTGGACATTGATCTGGAAACACCAGCCCCCTGGTGAGGGAATCAAGGCTCTGATGCGACTGATAAAAGTCAAGATGAGGTTGCGGAGAGGTACACAGCTGCTACTGGACACAATGAACAGGAGGAGGCCATTCAGCCCCTCGGGCCTGTTCCCCCATTCAATCAGATCACGGCTCATCTGTATCTGAACTCCATCTACCCACCTTGGTTCCACAAGTTCCAAGGCCTATACTCTCTTGAGTTTAGAAGAATGGGAGAGGATCCCATTGAAACATACAGAATTCTGACAGGGTATATGCAGGGCGGATGTTTCCTCTGGCTGGGGAGTCTAGAACCAGGGGTCAAAGTCTCAGAATAAGAGGTCGGCCATTTAGGACTGAGATGAGGAGAAACTTCTTCACTCAGAGGGTGGTGAATCTCTGGAATTCTCTCCCCCAGAGGGCTGTGGAGTCTCAGGGGTCAAGTTTCAGGCCGCGCCTAGAACGGCGCAGCCCCGACATGGACGCCCGTTTTTCGTGCCTAAAAGTGCGACAAAAATGTACCTTGCAATTCTCGGGCTCCCTGCAGGTCCCTCGCAGCTCGGCGCGGCGTGCAGACATCAGCAGGGGGCGGAGCCACAGAGTCGCGTCAATTCTGCAAGTGCAGGGGGCGGGGCTAAGTCAAATGAGAGAACGTCCTGCCGACAGCCCTGCGCCGTGCGTGTTGGAGCACGCGTGCCCGCGCAGTAGCCCATAAACATTGGCACTCGGCCATTTTTAAAGGAACTTGAACAAATGTGGTGATTTGTCTCGTGGACCTCTGGAAAGGCTTGGGATTGAATTTTGGTGATTTTTTGATGTCTGAAAGAGTGTTTTTAGCAGCACTGTTGAAGAAATCACCTGCTGATATCAGTGAATGCTGCTTTTCACCGCTAAACTTCCAGAACAGGTGCTGCATAGGTGCATGCAAAATAAGGACTGTGTGTTTTGAAAAATAAGAGTTTCAATTCAATACAGCAATGGAAAAACGTCCACCAAGAACAAAGACTTTCTTGCATGAGGAAGTGGAGATGTTCATAAACGTCATTGAGCAGAGATGGCAGGAGCTAGATACCAGCAACAGAGGTCGCATAAAAGTGCCACCTAAAGAAATGAAGAAACGTTGGAACCAAGTTGCAAAATAGATCTGGAAGCCAATGTAAAAAGAAATGGCACGACCTTGGTCAAGTAGTTAGTGGGAATAATTTTTTCATTTTTTAATGTAATCGTAATTGTGATGTGACTATTTATATGTCCCTCCCTGCAGAAAGACGCACTTTGTAATAAGTTATATTTAACTCTTTGCCGAAGAAAGTGGCCCACAACAAAAGGGAAGCAACTCGAACAGGAGAAGGCACGCTCAATCTGCAGCAACTGACACCCTTGGAACGGAGGGTAGCTGCCATGATGAGTCGTACATGGAGAAAAGCATTCAGTACAGCACAAGCTGGGCCCACACGCGAGGAAGAGGGTAAGTCCTGAAAATGCATCGTGGCCCTTGAAAATCAACCTACTGCCTGGCCTGCTATATGTGAGAGTACTCATGCCCCCCATCCTGCCCCCTCCCTTGCTGTTAAACATTTGACTGTTCTGATATATTTTGCAGAACATGATGATGATGATGATGCCAACCCTGAGGATCCTGAAGACACAGAACAAGAACCAGTACAACCAGATGTGGACGATCCAGACTGGATGCTGGCGGCGATGACTGAAATGTCTACAGGGGAGAACTTCCAAATTAATGTTTATGAGCCCCTATTAAGGGGCATCTGAGTTTCAACCCCTTGCATCGGATCTAGTTCCACCTTCCATGGTTTTGATTCCGACGTTGCGGGTCCCAGTGGTGCTGGTGATATCATGAAGCAGTTTACAGCCAGTGCACCAGAGTCCAAGCCTGCGCCTCTCACTCGCATAGGTCCCGGTTCCACCTTCCATGGTTTTGATTCCGATGTTGTAGGTCCCACTGGTGCTAGTGATATCATGGAGTAGTTTACACCTATTCACCCACCGAGCGCCTAACCGTCCTAGCACGCGCCTCTCTCTCTAGTACTGCCGTCTGGAACACAGAGCATCCCACCGACCCAGCCCACGCCTCTCTCTCTAGTACTGCCGTCTGGAACACAGAGCGTCCCACCGTCCCAGTCAGCGCCTCTCTCTCTAGTACTGCCGTCTGGAACACAGAGTGTCCCACCGTCCCAGCCCACGCCTCTCTCTCTAGTACTGCCGTCTGGAACACAGAGCGTCCCACCGTCCCAGCCCGCGCCTCTCTCTCTAGTACTGCCGTCTGGAAAACCGCGCGTCTCACCGTCCCAGCCCGCGCCTCCCTGTGTAGTGGTGCCGTGTGGAACACAGAGCGTCCCACCGTCCCAGCCCACGCCTCCCAGTGTAGTGGTGCCGCGAGGCAGGCCCAGGCAGAGGAGAAGGAGATTGGAGACACGCTCTCCTGAGATGCTGCATGCAACAGATGCGGCTCAGGTTGTGGCATTGGGTATGAAGACCAATGAGCTTACCCGATCACTCATCGGTAGCGTCAGTGCAGTGGGTGAAGAGGTGATAGTCCTGATGGGAGAAATAGCAGTAATGACACGGGAACTTAGGGAGGGAATGTCCAAGGGAGTGCTACCGACGGCACAGGCCGTCAGAAAGGGCATGCAAGTGAAGGCACAGGCCCTCATGGAGGTAGCTGCTGCAATAAGGGCACACAGCCCCGCCAATCAAATGACACCCCCATGAAGAAGTGAACATTCACTGAGATGTGGATGAGAGATGGTTACAGCCGTTCTTTGCTGCTTTTGTTCTTGTTCTTGATGTAGCTGTAGCAGTGTTTTTCACTTGAAATTGTTTTGTAACTTTTGTAACTTTACAACTTATAAGTGATCTTAGGGTTTTTAAGTGATCTTATAGTGTAAATGCTCGCACTTTTTGTAACTTATTTAATTTTGCAACTAAAAAGTGATCTTGAAGTTAAAGTGATCTTAAGAGTGTAAGATTTTTCACGTTGAAATTGTTTTGTAACTTTACAAGTTTATAAGTGATCTTAAAGTTTTTAAGTGATCTTCAAGAGTCATATTAAAAAGTAAAGTTTGATACAACAAATATTTTATTACAGTGACGTTAACTTTTCAATAAAATATGTTTTAATTAAAACTGAATCATGTTCCATTAACACAACACAACATAGGAACAACTCCAAAGAATAAACATGTCCATGCGCAACAGTTGTTGCAGAGCCCTCAGGCATCAGTAATTGAAGCGTTCACGGATGAGCTGGTGGCGCAGGGCTCGAGCAATTGTTAAAGGAGCACGATGGATGGCACTCCTCCGACCTCGTGCTCCGGCATCAGGCACTTGCATGCTTTCCTGATCGTCGTCATCATCCTCATCCTGCTCTTCCAAATTACTATCATCAGGCACTGGCCCCTCATGTGGATCTTCTGGTTCCACTACCAGCTCCTGCTGCCTCATGATGGCTAAGTTATGGAGCATGCAACACACAACAGTGAAGTGACCGACAATCTGAGGAGAGTATTGCAAGTGGCCTCCGGAATGGTCCAGGCATCGGAAACGCTGTTTCAATATGCCAATGGTCCTCTCAATGCTGCTGCGCGTCGCAATGTGCGCCATGTTGTATTGACGGTCAGCTTCCGTCCGTGTCACATGTCGGGTCTTCATGAGCCAGGTGGCCAGGCCATACACTTTGTCTCCCAGTAGCCAGCTCTGCCCTTCTGGCTGCTGCCCAAACATGTCAGATATAATGCTGTCGCGTCGGATGAAGGCATCATCTGTGCTGTCAGGGTATCTCGCATCGACTGACATGATGCGCTGCTTGTCGTCACACACGAGCGGTACATTGATGGAGTGGAAACCTTTTCTATTCCTGAACTGTTCAGAATCCTCCACAGGTTCTCACAAGGCGATGTGGGTACAATCAATGCAGCCCTGTACCTTTGGGAAGCCAGCAATCCTGAAGAAGGCCACAGCCCTCATGGATCGCTTGTGCGGTCATTGGGAAATTGATGAAGTCATTCCTCTGCACATACAGTGCAGCCGTGACCTGGTAAACGCTGGCATGAATTGCACGTTGAGAGATGGCGCACACATCTCCAGTTGTAGCCTAAAACGATCCCGAGGCATAGAAGGCAAGTGCAGCTGCTCCCTTCACTTCTACAGAAAAGGCAGTTGGTGTTCTGCTTCTGGGCTGCAAATCTGCTCTCAGAATATCACAGATCTCAACAACAACTTCTCTGTAGAAACGTAGCCTTTTGACACAATCAGCCTCGCTCATGTCCAGGTACCAGCGCCTGGCTCGATATTGCCGATGTGGGTAAGGTCTCCTGCCCATCAGCCTACGGGCTATGATGTTCCTGGTGCGGTGAGCTCTAATCAATTCTCTCCTATGCAGTGAATTGCTGGTGAACCATTGCATAATCCGTGGTGTTGACAATGCAGCACCCATTCTGCAATTACAAATTTAAGTTTCAAACTGGCTAGCTGGCTGCCTCTCCCTCCCGGTGCTTTGCACGCCTACCCTGTCCCCTGGCCAAATAGCCTCAGTTACCCTCGCAGCTCGAAGGCTGCTGGCTGTGTCTTCGGCCGCCGTCAGCCACTGCTGCCTCCCCTATCCTGTGGCCGAATAGCCCAGCCTCGCTCGCAGCTCGAAGGCTGCTGGCTGTGTCTTCGGCCTACGTCAGCCACTGCCGCTGTCCCTATCCTGTGGCCGAATGGCCTCAGTTACTGTTAGATCTCTTAATTCCCAATGAAATACGAACTCCGACTGTAGTTTTAATGTAACTTTATTCTGGCAGCAGCAACAAGCTTCTGGCTTTAAGCCAGGCCTTTGTCCTTCTGAGACCACATGGCCAAAATGGCTGTACTTATACCTGGTTCAATTTACAGAAAAGAACTCACGTTCTTTGACCTTATTGGCTCAATTGATAGTCTTTTAACCTTTAATTGGCTCACTACCCAAGGTCATAAAATATCAAGTTGATTGATGACTTAATGCAACATGCTGAGTAGCACGTAGCAGCTTTGACTTGGGGTCTGTGAATTTTCACAAAACTGCAGCCAGGCTGCAGAGCTTGAATATTCTATCAATCCCCACTTTGATTCTTTCACAAACGGAATCATAAAACATCAGCTATCACTGGTTAAACATTCTACAAAATAATGTCATAAATGTTAATAGAGTTTCCTTCTAAAATTTGTTGATATGTTTCGCCACATGTCCGGACTAGTAGCTTCCATACAAATTTATACCAACCCGAGTACCATCGTGGCCACAATGGAAGTCTGGTTTTAGTAGGTTAATTAACCTTATTCCAATTTAATCTAAATCAAAATCTTAATTCAACCAGTAAACAACCTTCCCTTAAGCATAACATATCCCTGTGCCACGTACAGACGGTGGGACCTGCAAGGTGTCTCACATGTGGGACAGCAGCTACAGTCACTTGTTTGCAACAACATTTAATCAACATAAACAAAAATATAAAAGTAAAATAATTACAACGACTAGAATTAAACCTTCCACCAATGAAGTTCCTATTGAACCTAGCCATTCAGTGGCTCCACTCCACAAAGTGAATGATGGGGGTTGCTTAAATTTTTCTACCTCCTTTTGGATATGCTCCGCTAAGTGGGTAATTTCTTCGAAGCTATCAGGGATATACGTGCAACACTCAGTTCCGAGTAGGGCGCAAGTACCTCCCTTTTCAGCCAGGATGTAGTCAAGGGCCAGTCTATTCTGTAGGGCTACTGTGCGGATTGCGATCATTTCTGCATTGATTTTAACTAGGGCCACTGAGGTATCATTGGCTACCCAGTTCCACAACGGTTGCCATGTTAATGGATTCCCTTGCCAGTTTGGCGGTCCCATACCTGGGGATCAGAATGGCAAAGAACTTCTCTGTTTCTGTGATAGCTCTCTTAGGATGGAGTAAATGTTCCGACAGTGACTCTATATGATACATATATAGCACAATGTAGGCTAAATAGCAGGATCCCGTCCAATTCTGGGGCAGCCAAGGGTAGGCCTTGTGGCCACACACCCAATAGGTGCCATTATAGGCAATGAAGGTTAGCTGTTTCTTTGTCAGCAACACTCCGGGACCTGTCCAGGCTTTTCCATCTGTTTTATTCAGAATCCCCGTTACGTTAAGAATTCCCACATCGGTCCAGTTTGGACAGTTCCGTGGCTTGATTATATTATAATTCCGGGAGCAGTTACTATTTCCCTTTGATGCAGAGGGTCGGCTAGTAAGAAGTAGGCCTATGCCTAGACTGCCTACAATCAGTAATACAGTAAATTTATACATTTTGGCAAAAAGTAATTGTCCTTACTAGATTTCAGCTTCAGTTACAGGTGCTCGTTTAACGTGTGAAGCATGGATCCAGGCTTTCTTTCCTTGGACTTTAACAGCTGCCTGGGTGGTCAATAACACTTGATAAGGACCCTCCCATTTGGCACCCAAAGGTTCTTGTTGCAACTTTTTCACATACACCCAGACTCCCGGGATGATGTCATGTCCTCCTTCAGGTGGATTACCCCAAGCTGCCGATACCTGTCGGGAAACAGAACTAGTAGCATTGGTTAAGTTCTGACAGTATGATAACAAAGTGTCACTCATTAAGTGAACATCAGCTTTCCTTAAATCACTAGATCCTGGCAGCGACATGGGTCTTCCTGTTATAATTTCAAATGGGCTTAGACCTGTAGTTCTGTTCGGGGTTGCCCTAATGCTACATAGCACTATTGGTAGTGCCTGGGGCCATGGTGTTACTTCTTGGTGATATTTGGCAAGCCGTTGTTTCAGAGTTCGATTCATTTGCTCTACTTGTCCTGATGATTGTGGATGATAAGGACAGTGTAAATCCTACGTAATGTTCAGTAACCTACAGACTTCTTGGCAGACAGCACCTGTGAAGTGTGTTCCCTGATCTGAGTCAAGGCTAATTGGGACTCCCCATCGGGGAATGTAATCCTTACATAAGACCTTTGCAATGTGATTGCCTGTGGCTCTTTTAGTTGGGACAGCTTCTACCCATCTAGAGAATCTGTCGACCATGACAAGAATGTTAGTGTATCCTTGGAATGAAGGAAGAGGTATATAATCAACCTGCAGATGCTGGAATGGTCTGACAGGGGCAGGGAGCCTCAGTTGGGGCATTACCGTGATGGGTCCAGAATTATTTTTCTGGCACACCACACAGCGGTCTACTACCAGCTGGGCATGTTTTTTAAATCCCCAACCCCACCAGCTTTTCTGGAACCATGCCGTCATCTGTTGTGAGGCCAAGTGTCCCCACGAGTGGATCTGTTGGGCTAAAAAAGGCATAAGCGCTTGTGGCGTGACTGGCTTATCGGTAACTCTTTGTCTTCAGACACCATCTTCATATAGCTTAATTCCTGCCTCAATCCATGTCCATTTTTCCTCTCGGGAGCGCTCGCCTTGCATTGTTTGAAGGTCTCATGTCAGAATCCTGAGTGCTTTCAATCTGCACTTCTGTGTTGGTTCTTCTGGAGGAACGCCGTGTGAGGCAGCATCTTTAGCTGCCTGGTCGGCTAGGGCATTTCCCTGAGCTTCTGTGGTATTTCCTTGGTATGGGCTTTACACTTCAGGATGGACACTTCCTGAGGTAATTGTATGGCCTCTAGTAAGTCTCGGACTTCTTTTCCATTTCGGATAGGTGTACCAGCAGCAGTGAGGAATCCCCTTTTCCGCCACAGCAGACCAAAGTCGTGGGCGACTCCAAAAGCATAACGTGAATCTGTGTAGACATTAGCTGTCTGTCCTTCTGCTATTCAACATGCTTCTGACAGGGCCAGTAACTCGGCCTGTTGTGCTGACATTCCTGAGGATAAACATCCTTTTGCCAGTACCTCATATAAGGTTGTAACTGCCCATCCTGCTTTTCTGGTACCATTGTCAACAAAGGAGGAACCATCTGTAAACAAGATGAGGTCTGGGTTGTGCAGAGGGTCCTCTGCTGCTAAGGCTGCTTCTTCTGTTTCTTTTAAAATCTCCACGCAGTCATGCTCTTCACATTCCCCCCCCTCTTGCTCCCTCGATTCTGACATCGGGAGCATAGTTGTGGGATTAACTGGGCTGGCCCGGATGATACGGAGATTAGGAGCTTCCAAAACTGCTGTCCAGCGGGTCCATCTAGCTGCCGTCACCTGAGACATTCTATTCATAGACAGCAAAGCATGTATGGTGTGGGGACACTTGACAATCAGCTTTTGGTCGAGAACTAGACCCGCAATGATCATTACCGCTCGATATGTAGCTTCCATAGCCCTTAGGCAACTTTCCCATCCGAGGGCTACCGCATCCATTTTTGCCGAATAATAGCCAATAGGTCTTTGCCGATCCCCATGTTCTTGTGTCAGTATAGCTGTCATATATCCTTCTTTGTCATGGACAAACAGGGTAAATGGCTTATCACTGTCGGGGATTCCCAGAGCCGGTGCCGAACACAAAGCCTTTTTCAAACTCAGGAAGGCCTCTTGTTGTTCCTTAATGAGGGTGATGGCTTCTTTAGAAACACCTTTCTCCCTTAAGATATCATTCAATGGCTGAGCAAGCTGTGTGAAGGAGTCAATCCAATTTCTGTTAAAGTTTCACAATCCCAAAAAAGACCTTAGTTGCTGAATAGTGGTGGGTTTTTTAGCAGCCTGATTGGCTGCAGTTATATCCTGGGTAAGTTCTCTCTTTCCTTGTGAAATCTTTTGTCCCAGGTATACAACCTCTTCTTGGGATATTTGTGCTTTGTCGATGCTGGCTTTATGTCCTTTCAGCCAAAGGTGGTCCAGCAAAGCTCGTAAATCTTGTTCATGTTGTTCTTCCGTGTTTGAAGCTAGCAGGATATTGTCTACATATTGGATGACTGTGGATGACAGGGGAGGTAATTCTCGCAAATGGCTTTGTAAAGCCATGTGGAATACCGTAGGGCTGTTGTGGAAACCCTGCGGTAACCGGGTCCAAGTATACTGTTGTCCTTGGACCGTGAAAGCAAACCAGAGGCACCGACCAAAATCCGTTGGCCATATCTATAACTGAGAAATATTTATGTTCCGGTTTGAGGGCATTAAAAATGGTGGAGGGATCTGCGACCAAAGGAGCTTTTTGATCAATACACTGGTTAGCTTTCCTATAATCGACAGTCAAACGCCAAGTCTCATTAGATTTCTGTACCGGCCACATGGGGCTATTGGAGGAGCTATGCATTTTAATAAGCACCCCTTGTTTCTCCAATTGCTGAATAACAGGTAAGATTCCCGTGATGGCAGTTGGACTGATGGGATACTGTTTAGTGCATGGAGGCTTGGTCCTGGTAAATGACACAGGCTCCATCTGGAGTTGGCCACAATCGTTCTTATCTTTAGCCCATATCGGGTGTTCCTTCAATTCTTCTTTCTTCAAAGTTCTAATTGACCATGTCACCCGACCATCCTCGAAATGCAACGATGAATCTACTTGGATTAGAACGTCCATTCCCAAAAGGGGCTGATCTACTGGGCCTATCCAGACCGGCCTGGTTAGTTCATGTGGACCCAGCCCTATAAGTACCGGTATTGTCCTTTTAATTTCCATTTTATGGCTCCCAACTCCTTAGACTGTACGTGCCCTACCATCCAACGACAAAAAGTCTCCATATTGTAGGGGTAAGCATGTTAATTCCGCCCCTGTGTCTAAAAGACAGTCCACATCCTTATCGCCCACCCTCACAGTTATATATAGCCCATCTCCCCTTTGTTGAATTAGTGCGAGGAGGTGGACCAGGGTGGGCTCTAATCGTTTTTTGCTATCCCAAGTAACTCCTTCTGTTGTTGTATTGTCAGTCGCTTAAATGCTTCTATGAGGTCGGTATTTTGTGACAAGCCTGGTTTGTTGGCTGAATTGTATCCCTGGCTGTGTCCTCTTTCCCGGCCGCGACCTTGCTATTTTGCCCTGCACGTCTTGGCCCAGTGACCTTCTTTCCCACAATAATGACATTTTCCCGGTAATTTTCCTTATAAATATTTATCGGAATCCTGTGATTTCCATCCCATAGCCTGTACAGCTCGGACTTTAGCTCCCATATCCCGATCTAATTGGTTACATCGATCCACCAATGCTGCAAAGGTAGTTCCTCTACCTTCCCAGTCCGGTAACACTACCTTAAGCATTTTGGACAGTTCTGGCTTTTGACCTGCCACGAAAGCTGCTTTCAGGGGTCCAAACACTTGTTCATCCATTTCCTCATCCATATTATTCATACCCGAATGCCGAATGTTCTAGCCACGTGCATCTAAACCGCTCGGCAAACTCCAGGACCTCCTCTGTTCCTTTCTGTTGGCAGGCTGCAATTTTTTCCCAGTCTGTCTTAGCTGGACTGAAGGCTTGCAGCCAGTGTTTAATCGCCTCCCACCCTGTGTCTAATTCTTGCTCATCCTGCCCCAAAGCTTCTTCTATCTTGTCGTGCAGTTTTCTTCCCTGTGTTTTTGGCACCATTATGGTCAAAATTTGCACTCCGTCCCAGGGATGACGTTGATATATATTTCTTAAGCGGTCCAATTGGTCCCACGTTTTTACTCCCCCTTTCTTTGGATTGGGCAATTCCTTGGACCTTTTATCAATTTTCTCTGGGTCTGCCGGATCATGAACTAAATATTCTGCATACCCCCTTTTCTTCGTTTTTTTGGTTCCGCCCTCATCCGCAGTCTCTTCTGATTTGACTAACAACTCGTCTTTTTTTAAATGGGGCAAAGCGCACCCCTAATTCTTCATCCTCCGACCCTGTATCGTCGGAGGATTCAGAATCCGTATCTATTCCTCGGTCGTGTCTTCGGGTTTGCTCTTTTAATTTATCCAAACATGGGTACCCTGGGAATTGACCGATACATTTTCCTTTTCCTATTACTGTCTCTTGACCGAATGATTTTTTCCATTCTTTAATTTCACCTTTAAGATCTTTAACTTCCGCTTCCGATTTTTCAAGTTCAAGTCTTGTCTGTCGCAGCTGTGCACAAACAGCTTGCAATTGGTCCTTTGTACTGGTCAGTTCATCATCATGTTGGGAACGCATTATAATTTCATTCCGCTTTCGGATCTGTCCCATAACGGCTAGGGACCATCTAGTTTGCTCTTTATTTTTCATACGGGTCGTTTTCCCCCAGACCCTTTTAATCTCGTCCAAGGACCATTGTCCTTTGGAGGTACCGTATTTTTGTTCGATCTTAATATGGGTTTTAGATAAGTTGAATTGTTGCTCTATGTATTCTTTCAACTGTTGGAGGATTTCATCTTTCGAAACCTCAGATGGTGCCTGCCCGCCTTTAACAGTTGTAGGCAATTCTTTGCTCTTATCTCCTGCTGCCATAATACTGATTTCTTTACTGGGGTCTCGAGTCGTAGGCTTTCCAGCCGATGTGTGGGTCGGTGATTAATTAACTAACACAACGCCGAAGTTAGATGTCTATGGGACCTCGAGCCGACTACCAACCGGAGGGTTCACAAACCGGAGGCTTTTGGAATCGCGTCGAAGGAGAGGCAAATTTAGACTTTTGACCGAGGACTTTTATAAAGAGGCATCCTTACCTCAGTATGTCGGTCCGATGTCCAAAATTCAGTTTCTTCCCTCAGCGATCGTGTTCGTGACGCCAGAATTGTTTGATCTCTTATTTCCCAATGAAATACGAACTCCGGTTGTCGTTTTAATGTAACTTTATTCTGGCACCAGCAACAAGCTTCTAGCCAAAATGGCTGTACTTATACCTGGTTCAATTTACAGAAAAAAACTCGCCTTCTTTGACCTTATTGGCTCAATTGATAGTCTTTTAACCTTTAATTGGCTCGCTACCCAAGGTCCTAAAATGTCAAGTTGATTGATGACTTAATGCAACATGCTGAGTTGCACGTAACAGCTTTGACTTGGGGTCTGTGAATTTTCACAAAACTGCAGTCAGGCTGCAGAGCTTGAATTCTCTATCAGTTACCCTCACAGCTCGAAGGCTGCTTGCTGTGTCTTCGGCTGCCATTGAGTCACTGAGGCCGCCCCTGTCTCCAACATGGAAGGAAGGCCTGCCTGAAGCACCGCAGCTCGAAGGCTGCTGCTACTTCACACAGGTGGGAATATTCAATATTTTGTATTTGCTTTGTTTATAATTTTTTATTCGGGCTGGCTCTTTATTTGTATAAGTAAGACTGTTGAATGCTTGTAGAATTTAATTACTTCCCTCCTTCCCCCCACCATTCCCTAAGCCTGATTTTTCACCTACGCCTGATTTCTAAAGTGTAGATAAGGTTGTTCTGAGCAGACAAAAATCTACACTTGCTCCATTCTAAGTTAGTTTGGAGTAAGTTTTCGCTGCCTAAACTTTCAAAACAGGCGTAAGTGGCCACACATGCCCCCTTTTGGAAAAAAAAATCTGTTCCAAAATGAAACTGTTCCAACTCACTGGAACAGGAGCAAATTAAATGCCGAGAATTGCAATTTCTAAGATACTCCATTCTAAACCAGTTGCTCCAAAAAAAAGGAGCAACTCGAGTGGAAAGTTGACCCCTCAGTCTTTGAGTATATTCAAGACGGAGATCGATAGATTTTTCGATATTAAGGGAATCGAGGGATATGGGGATAGTGCAGGAAAGTGGAGTTGAGGTAGAAGATCAGCCATGATCTCATTGAATGGCGGAGCAGGCTCGAGGGGCCGAATGGCCTACACCGGCTCGGGAGGGGCAGAGGGGATGGGAGGGGGAAGGAGGGGCTTGTGAGGTAGGGGGGCAGGGAGGTGGGGATGGAGTGGGGGCTGAGTTGGGATCGGGAGGCTGAGGGATGTGGTGTGAGGAGGGCGGGAGTGAGGGAGGGAGGCGGGGGAGTGGCTCGAGGTGGGGGTGGGGAGAATGGCTCGGTGGGGCGAGGGTAGAGACTGACATCGGCTTCCAGTTCAGCAACGCCTCAATTTAAAAAATTCTCATCTTTGTTTTCAAATCCCTCCATGACCTCACCCCTCCCTATCTCTGTAATCTCCTCCAGCCCCACAATCCCCCGAGATGTCTATGCTCCTCTAATTCTGCCCTCCTGAGCATCCCTGATTATAATCGCTCAACCATTGGTGGCCGTGCCTTCTGTTGCCGAGACCCCAAGCTCTGAAACTCTCTCCCTAAACCTCTCTGCCTCTCTAACTCTATTTCCTCCTTCAAGACAATCCTTAAAACATACCTCTTTGGTCACCGACACTAATTTCTTCTTATGTGACTCGGTGTCAAATTTTGTATCTCATAATACTCCTGGGAAGTGCCTTGGGACGTTTCACTACGTTAAAGGCGCTATATAAATACAAGTTGTTGTTGTTGAATTAGGCAAAATCTGGTATTCTGGATGTCACTGCTCCTTTTCACGCCCTCTCCAAAGCACGCACAGCAAATGTAACGCCCCTATTTAAAAAAGGAGGCAGACAGAAAGCAGGAAACGATAGACCAGTTAGCCTAACATCTGTCGTTGGGAAAATGCTGGAGCCCATTATTAAGGAAGCAGTAGCAGGACATTTGGAAAAGCGTAGTTCAATCAAGCAGAGTCAGCACGGTTTTATGAAAGGGAAATCATGTTTGACAAATTTTCTGGAATTCTTTGAGGCTGTAACGAGCAGGGTGGATAAAGGGGAACCAGTGGATGTGGTGTATTTGGATTTCCAGAAGGCATTCGATACGGTGCCACATAAAAGGCACAAGATAAAAGTTCATGGAGTTGGGGGTAATATATTAGCATGGATAGAGAATTGTCTAACTAACAGAAAACAGGGAGTTGGAATAAATGGGACATTTTCCCGTTGGAAAACGTTAACTCGTGGAGTGCTGCATGGATCGGTGCTGGGGCCTCATCGATTTACAATCGACATTAATGACTTAGATGAAGGTGCCGAGTGTAATGTAGCCAAGTTTGCTGATGATACAAAGAAGGACGTTGAGCTATCCAACAAACACTATCACACATTACACCAAACAAATGAAAAAGTAAGGGAGGAAATTGAGAAAGTGATAGCCCTTCCAAAATGTGATTTGGGATTCAATATTCAGATTCTCCCCTGGGTTCGAATTGTGTCTCACGCATTAGCCATTGTATAGTTGGTTATAGTAGTGTAACTATTTATTTTATCCTGTAAGTTAAAAGTGAATACAAAGAAAGGGAATCTTGAAGGGTTGTTAAGATGAACCAAAGCCAAAGTGTTTGGATATAAAACTGAAGTCAGATCAAGGCCGAATATTTTTGTTATAAAAGTGTTGGTTTGTCGGGAAAAAGTACTGCTTTTTTGATGTAAAAAAATTAATTTTTGACTGAGACTGCAATACACCCAAAAAGAGCTCATGAAAAAAGAAGAATTCCACAAATAATGTCTCTAGTTTTAAATGTACGAAACATTAAAGGAGGGAGTGTAAGATGACGAATCTTCAGAAAGCACAGAAGGAGACGATGAACTAAAGATTAATACTAGCTTTTGGAATTTAATACAAGCTTTTGGAATGAAGCTGGATAATTAAGGACATTCTTGGTCAGGAACCAAAACTGACTTCATGCATAACAAGAATGGAGTTGTTACGTGAGGCCCTGAACTTGATTGACCAGGGTGGGGAAAACAAGCTCACTGGAGACACCAAACCTGTAAAAAGACTGGACAACAAAGGAACCACACTAGGTGCACATTTTTTGAGACGAGGTGTTAAGATGAGAAATCAACTTGAGCCTTGCAGACTCAGTGTGCAACTGGGAAAACAGATGTGTCCATTATTGCAGTCAATCACCCAAGGGGACCACAATCAAATGTATCTATGTAAGCACTTTATCAGAAACTGCAGTGGCAGGAGATCAGTCATAACCTGGATATAAATATGCGAGCTAGAAGTAGCTCTGCAGAATACGGATGAAGGAAAGGAACAGACGGAAGAAGAAGCACACGTGTACAGATGGACACAGGTCGAAAGAATGAACAGACA
Source organism: Pristiophorus japonicus (assembly GCF_044704955.1). Classification (NCBI taxonomy): domain Eukaryota; kingdom Metazoa; phylum Chordata; class Chondrichthyes; family Pristiophoridae; genus Pristiophorus; species Pristiophorus japonicus. The sequence continues at coordinate 147,305,317 of NC_091984.1, forward strand.
AACGGACGGAAGGATGTGGTGTAAACGGAGGGAACAGCACTGCAGAGAATGACCAGAAGCACAACCAACCGGGCACAGAACCAATGACCACAAACTTACAATAGATACAGCCAGGGAGGGTGATTGTATGTCTTCAGTCAATTTCTAAGAATCAGAGTAGATTGAAAAACAATCACCCTATAATACAAAGATGGGTGGGAAAGCAAATTGTGAGGAGGACACAAATAGTCTGTAAAGGGATATAGACCAGCTAAGTGAATGGGCAAAAATTTGGCAGATAGAGTATAATGTGGGAAAATGTGAGGCTTTGCACTTTGGCAGAAAGAATAGAAAAGAAAATTCATTTTCAAATGGAGAAAGATTGCAACCTGCTGCAGTACAGAGGGACCTTGTGCATGAAACACAAAAAGTTAATATGTGGGTAAAGCAATAATCAGGAAGGCAAATTGTATGTTGGCCTTTATTGCAAGGGGGATAGAGTATAAAAGCAGAGAAATCCTGCTACAACTGTACAGGGTATTGGTGAGGCCACACCTGGAGTACTGCGTACAGTTTTGGTCACCATACTTAAGAAAGGATAGACCTGCATTGGAGGCAGTTCAGAGAAGGTTCACTAGGTTGATTCTGGAGATGAGGGGGTTGACTTATGAGGATAGGTTGAGTAGGTTAGGCCAATAATCATTGGAGTACAGAAGAACGAGAGGTGATTTTATCGAAACATATCAGATAATGAGGGGGCGACAAGGTGGATGCAGTGAGGATATTTACACTCATAAGGGAAACTAGTACTAGGGGTCATAGTCTCAGAATAAGGGGCCGCCCATTTAAAACTCAGTTGAGGAGGAATTTCTTCTCTCAGAGGCTTGTAAATCTGTGGAATTCTCTGCCCCAGAGAGCTGTGGAGGCTGGGTGATTGAATATATTTAAGGTCGAGATAAATTTTTGAGTGATAAGGAAATAAAGGGTTATGGGGAGCGGGCAGGGAAGTGGAGCTGAGTCCATGATCAGATCAGCCATGATCTTATTAAATCACGGAGCAGGCTCGAGGGGCCAGGTGGCCTACTCCTGCTCCAATTTCTTATGTTCTTAACCCTTAATTCCCTTACCCAACAGGGCGCTGATGATGCCGGAGAACCAGCCTGAGCCTCAGATTCTAAACTGCCCACTGCAACACTGGACTGAGACGCAGAGGGAGCAGAGTGTGTGCAAAGTGGTGACTGGCTGGTCCCCTGGTCCCCTGAGACCACTCCAGTCCGCGACCTCCCGCCCCCAGTCCTCCACAACCCTGGTCTCCCCGGGTGCCCTGTCCTTCCAGGGGCCCTCCCGATTGCGTCGGTCCCCCAGTTCCACACAAGTTCAGGCCTCGATCACCCCCACCCCCATCCCCTACCGACCCTCCAGCACTCTGCCAGGGGCTGGAGCTCACACACACAGACACACACACACACACACACACACACCTGCAGGCAGTGCTGGGTAACAGTCACACACACACACACACACCTGCAGGCAGTGCTGGTAACAGTCACACACACACACACACACACCTACAGGCGGTTCTGGGTAACAGTCACACACACACACCTGCAGGCGGTTCTGGGTAACAGTCGCACATACTCACACACAAACACACCGACAGGCGGTGCTGGGTAACAATCACACACACACAAACACACCGACAGGCGGTGCTGGGTAACAATCACACACACACACACACCTACAGGCGGTGCTGGGTAAGCCACACTTACACTCAGGGACATGTACACGGTGATACAGTGACTGCTCCTCTCCCTAAACTGAGGCCTCACTCGGTACAGTTTTGTGCTGCTGCCATGAGCCACACGTTAAGGAGAGAGAATGCAACGTTGTGACTGTGGCCTCCTGCCCCCAGATTGCCCCCAGCAGTCAGCAGAGTGCACAGTGCGATCCCACCATCGGGGGCTGCTCAACACCCCCAGTGTGCAGAGTGAGAACCAATGCTCAGACTGGGAGGGTTTAATCCCAGCAGCTTTTTGTGTCTCTGTGTTTAATCTTGTGCACTCCAGGGATTCGAGGTGAAATTGATCATTTTAAAATGATTGATAATTGGCTTTGAAGCAAATCTCCTGCTGACTTGCCATTGATTGACAGCCCACCCAGCCAATCAGGACAGACACTTACTGAAATGCAGCCAATCCAGCTGAGGGGGAGGTGGGACATTTCCAAAGCACTCGCCAGACACAGACTGAATATTCTTCACGTTTATTGCCTTTTACAGATTCACATTTACAGAAACAAGAATTGAATAAACAGCCCAGCGAGAGCGAGCTGGAGACATTCACAGGGAGAATGCAGCTTTATTAAAACAGTTATGGGGATTTTCTCCACACCATGAGAATCCTGTCCCTTTAAACGGGGACAAAACATTGAATTGTAACAGCAGGGTGAGCAGGGAGGAGGTCTGCTTACTGAAGCGGCACTTCACAGTTTAACATTAGTTTTACTCTGCTGACAGTCTTCAGCATCTATGAGAGGTTTGACTTGGCAGCACAAATCAACACGGTCCCATCAAACCCTCCCAGGGCAGGTACAGCACGGGTTAGATACAGAGTTCAGCTCCCTCGACACTGCCCTAATAACGTGCCTTACCCCCTGACCCTCAGATGATTTCCCTGACCCAGTCCCGAGAAGGAAGAGAGTAGAAATGCAGTGCTGACAATGACCTTTGCCCTCCCGCCTCACCCCCTGTTCTATTTAAAGTTGCGTCTCCCCCGCGGACTGTCCCTGACACACTACGCACATTCTGCTCTCCTGACTCCCTTGCTGAGGGGAGAGGAGAGGCTCTCGTGGGTGAGGCTGCAGGAGAAGCTGGCATTGGACTCCCAGTCGGAGTCAGAGAGGGTCAGCAGGCTGCTGACACTGTAGGTGTTGTCCGAAGCTCGCAGGTAGTCGCTGGTCTGGACCCCGGCTGAAATGGTCGCTCCGTCCTTCTTCCACTCCACCTCCACCGCATCGGGGTAGAAGTGATCGGCGAGGCACACCAGGGTGGCAGTGCCCTTGGTCGTGACCTCCTCCGGGAGGGGGGCAGCAGGGTCAGTGTGTGTGGTGTCTTCCCTCGGCCTGAAAGGGAGGAGAAGGATGTTTAATAGGTGTATATTAGTATCTGTGTGTGTGTGTGTCACTGTGGGTGTTTCCGTGAGAGTGCGCTTAAGTGCGTGTGCGAGTGCATGTTAGTGGGTGGGGGGTGGGTATGGGTGTGTGGGTCGGGGAGGTGGGGTGTGGTTGTTGGGGGATGGGGTGGGGGTAGGTGGGGTGGGTGCAGACGGGCGTCTCTGTGTGGGTCTGTGTCACTGTGGGTGTTTCAGTGTGGGGATAATTCACATCTGATAACAGAGAGTTGAGTTAATGAACTCCTGGCTGGCGATTAACCATTAGAGGCGAGCAACACTAATTCTTAATCTTCTTTGCCTCGTTTGGTAAGTTTAATATAAATATAAATCCGTTCGATGTTAAGGTGATCACAAAAAAAAATTTTGCATTTATATTACACCTTTCACAACCTCCGGACATCTCAAAGTACTTTGCAGCCAATGAAGTACTTTTGGAGTGTCGTCACTGTTGTAATGTGGGAAACACGGCTGCCAATCTGTGCACAGCAAGCTCCCACAAACAGCGATGTGATAACAACCTGATAATCTGTTTTTTTGTCATGTTGGTTGAGGGATAAATATTGGCCAGGATACCGGGGAGAACTCCCCTGCTCTTCTTCAATATAGTGGCATGGGATCTTTTACATCCACCTGAGAGGGCAGACAGGGCCTCGGTTTTACGTTTCACCTGAAAGACGACACCTCTGACAGTCTGCACTGGAGTACCAGCCTAGATTTTTGTGCTCAAATCCCTGGAGTTGGACTTGAACCCACAATCTTCTGACTCAGAGGCGAGAGTGCAACACACTGAGCCACGGCTGATACTCAAAATCATATTGGACTGTTGTATAAACATCTGCAGTGCAGGGTTGGCACACATTCAGCACTGAAATGGTTAACAGTAAGAGTCGGTAAAGACTGAGTGTCCCGTTAAGAAGCTGTTCACTGGCAGGAAGCTCGAACTGTAGATGGGTGGATACAGGGGAAACAGGCTCAGCAGTGAAAAAGCTCAGATCACACACAGATCGGGAGAACTTTATCCGGGAACATTGCGGCACACTTGTATAAACACACTTCAGCAAGGCTTCATGTTGGGTGTCGGTGTAGAAGCTTCTAGATTGCTATTCAAAGCTTGCTGCCCAGCACCGGGGTGAGGTCAAGGATGAGGATACAATTAGCCTCAGTGTACCGGGGTCAGACAGGGTCACTGCTCCCAATGATCCCGTGACCTCCTGGAAGGTCAGGGTGCGCGGACAATGGGTGAAGGTCAGGATCAGGACCCTCCCATTTCAATGAAAGAAAGCCTTGAATTTATATAGCGCCTTTCACAACCTCAGGACGTCCCAAGGTGCTTTACAACCAATTGCACACAGGCAGTTCTGGTCACCACATTACAGGAAATGTGTGATTGCACCACAGAGGATACAGAGGAAATTTACAAGAATGTTCCCAGGACTGGAAATTTTTAGCTATGAGGAAAGATTGGATTGGCTGAGGTTATTTTGTTTGGAGCAGAGGAGGCTGAGGGGAGATTTAATTGAGGTGTATAACATTATGAGGGGCCTAGATAGAGTGGTTAAGATGGATCTATTTCTCTTAAGAGAGAGGTCAACAACCAGGTGATATAGATTTAATGTGTGGGTCGAGGGAAATTGAGGAGAAATATTTTCCCCCAGAGGATGGTGGGGTCTGGAACTCATTGCCTGAAAGGGAGGTCGAGGCAGAAACCCTCACCACATTGAAGAAGTACTTGGATGTGCACTTCAAGTGCCGTAACCCACAGGAACATGGACCAAGAGCTGGAAAGTGGGATTCGGCTGGGTAGTTCTTTGTTGGCTGTCACGGACACGATGGGCCGAATGGTGTCAGCAAGTGGCTCAGTTGGTAGCACCCTCGCTTCGGAGTCAGAAATTGTGGGTAAAAATCCCACTTGGCCAATCAACAGAACAGAACAAAAACAGGTTATTTGGTCATCAGCACATTGCTGTTTTTGGGAGCTTGCTGTGCACAAATTTACTGCTGCATTTCCTACATTACAAAAGTGAGTACACTTCAAAAAGGACTTCATTGGCTGTAAAGCACAATGCGATGTCTGGTGGTCGTGAAAGGCGCGATATAAATACAATTCTTTCTTTTCTCAGAGCCGAGCGTGCTGGTGACTGAGTCATGGCTCACAAGTCACGGTCGATCAGCCTGATACGCTCAGTCTCTGGGCTCACACTGAGACAGTGAGCCCACTTGGGGAGCTCAGTCTCTGGGCTCACACTAGGACAGTGAGCCCACTTGAGGGTGAGCACTGCTGGCTGGGTTTGTGTCCAGGATCAGGAGAAGGGAGCACATTACCAGCCGCTGGTCAAAGTTGTCAGATTTTATTCTCAAACTGGGGGCCGTGACGAAAGACTGGGGACTACAGCGCTTCAGACAGCATGTTAGAAGGGGATTTGTTGTGGGTTAACTGGTCCAAGTAGCAGCGGTCTGTGTTTACAATCCACCAGGTGAAGAGCTCACATGGTCAACAGATTTTGCCTCGCTCACAAAGGCAGGTTTTTCTCATCGGCGACTTCAACAGTGCAACACCATGTGGGGAAAGTGCAGCAATGACCACAAGGGGGAGAAGGTGATCAGTAAGCAGCAACAACACAACCTTCCCTTGATATATTAACCCAGGATCAAATGGACCATCCAAAGTACACCATGCGACCAGAGTCACAATCCCCAGCTCGCTTTGACACCTCTGACAATGCAGCAAACTTCAGAGCGAGGTAATGTCAGTGATCCCTTGTTCACAGCATAGACCATTGCAAGTGACTATAGAGGATGTGGTTCCACACAGGACAGGAAGCTACATACCGAGGCTCATACACAACGATTGCGGTCAATGACTGCAAACGTCTTACCTGTGAATTGGAACCATCTGTAATCTTACTGTGACCCATGATCACTGTGGAGAATTGATCGCCCTGGTATGGAGGGCTGTCCAAGAGTACATTGCAGGGAGTATGGACACCATATGTACCCGGGCTTCCAAATCAATCCACATTCGAAGCGCTATTCAGGACTGTTTGACTAAGATGCCTTTGATGTGTGGGATAGTTGGTCAGATAACCGGTTATCAGCTTGTCATGGGTTAATGTGTATTGAGGGGGAGAGACAGACAGAGAGAGAGAGAAAGCCAGAGATTGATAGTTAAAGAGAGGGAAGGAGACAGAAAAGATAAATACGACCTCTTTCACCCATCTTTTGGTCACCTGCCCTGACATCTCCTTCTGTGGTTCGTGTCAAATTTATCTGTTTTGTCTTATAACACTGCTGTGAAGGGCCTTGGGGTGTTTTACTGCGTTACAGGCACTATATAAATACAAGTTGTTGTTGAGATAGAGAAAGCGAGACATACGGAATGAGAGAGTTGGAGAGAGGAAAGGACAGAGAGATAATTAGAGATGTATAGAGAGAGGAAGGGACAGAGACAAATAGAGAGAGACTAGGTTAAAGATAGATAGATAGGTAGATAGATAGATAGATAGATAGATAGATAGATAGATAGATAGATAGATATAATGATTGATCGATAGATAGCTAGATAGATAGATATATATAGATTGATACAGAAATCTCTGTGCAGAGCAAAGAGCCTGAGCACAGTCAGAGAACTGCGATGGAATAAGTCACTGTATTCCTGTAGAACTGAGGTTACACAGTAGAATTTTAGAAGCAAATTATATCAGGTGATCTTAGGAGAATATAAATTGTGTCTATTTATTACGGGGGTGGGGGTGTTGCCATGGATACAGAAGTATAGTGGGAAATAATGTAGAATTTACCAACATCTCGCAAAATCCAGGTACCTTTCCCTGCAGAGGAGAAGAATCCCTTTCTGGACTTTTAAAATGAAAGGAAAACTTTGGGACACAAATGACTTTTAAAGGGGCAGACAAGGCCTGCAGGGGATAAAAGTGGGTGCATTCATGGAGACCCCCAACCCCCCGCAGTGTTTGGACTCATATGAAAGGGAATTTAATTTGGAACTATCTACCAGAAAGTTTGAAATCCTAAAGTGCACATGGAAGAAACTACGAACTTTAATCGAATTTGGGATTTTTAAAAGGTGTATGTTGGGTCTGCAAGAAAAGGGGCCAGTTTGGACATTGGAACTAATCAAATTGTCTGGGAACTGTATACCCTTGAAACTTGCCCCTTGAAAACATTAGCATTTAAACAATGCCACATACATATTCCAACACCAATTCAACAGGCATAGAAATATCTGGCTCAGGCCAGACTAGCACAATGGAGAGCTCATCAACTTCGAAAAGCCTATTAACGCCAGATTAAAATCACTTAATCAAGTTTCAGTTAGCTGGGCTAGATTTGATGGGAGATAACGGAGTCTTTTTTTGTGGGTATATCTATTCCCAGTTTTACCAAGGAACAGACTCGAACAGCAGAACACAGACTCAAACACAGACAGACACAAGCAGCCGGAAGTGGGGAGTGAAGAAATGGAATAGTGAAGGAAACTACCAGAAATCATCAAGGACCGACCGAGCACGAGGCCCATGAAATGGAAGGTTGTCAGCAACCAAATTGACAACCCGGGCCACCACAACCAGCGAAACGACCAACCAAAACCAACTCAGCAAAAACCGAAGAATCGACATTTATTTCCACTCTACAATCTACTTCGGAATGACCAACGGGTGAGAAATTACCAAAAGGGACTAACTAAACTATTCCTAACCAAAGAAAGTGGGTACTTACCCCATACATCCAAAACGCAACTTACCGCATCAACGGACGCACCCCAACCGAAGACTACGCAGTCCGAAGTCCTCTCCTCCGACCGGGGTACGGCTCACCTAGAAGGCCAAGTGCAGCGAACCCCAAAACCGCGATTCACTGGCAACTGTCTAAAGAGATTGGTGAGCATGGCCCCTGAACCCACAGAGCTATAACTTAGTAGTTAGGGGAATTGGGGGAGGGAGGCTGGGATAACTTGTGTAAATGTATCTGCATTCGCCTCTTTACCCCATTTAGAGTTTAAGCTGTATTCTTTTCCGCACAGACTATAATTGGACAGTTTATTCAATGTGTTGTACCCCTCAGTGTGTATTAGTCTGTGTGAGTTATTAAAGGGTTGCCTTTTACTTCTTTTTAAACACAATAAAGCCATACCTGCTTCCTATCTTGAAACCGATTGTCTGTCCAAGTCTGTCACAGTCCCTTCATAATTCCAGTGTCTAGAACCAAGGGTGTGGGAGCGATTCGGAACCGTTCATATAAGGTCAGAAGGGAAAGCTGACCCCCTGCAAACCACCCCTTACATAATGGCGACCTCGATGGGGCACTGGTACAAGGGACATGATAAGAGAGAGACTGGTTTCAGGAAACGAAGCAAAATGGAAGAGGGGATTTCCTCGTATGTGTTTAAGAGGGTAAATGTGGCTAAGGAGTGGGTACTCGATCTATTGTATGCTGAGCATCCAGAAGATGCTGCAGCTCAATGGACCGAGAGCAAGGACCATAAAAGGTCGAAAGAGAAGGCCATTTGGCTAATTTGCCTTCAGCAACAGATCCGGCTTCTAGATGAGGAGAATGAGAAATTAAAGGGACTACTGAAACAGGCAGAAGAGAGGTCCAGCGCAAGGGCCACAGTTGGGGAAAGGCTGTGGACAGAGGTGGGACAGTTAAAGGAAAGTAGAGACCTCACTAAAGAAAGGCACAAAACCCAACTGGACCTTTTACAGTGTCAGATTATTGAAGCCAAGAATAGCGAACTGGCATTGCGGGAAGAGAATTCCTGCCTCGCCAAGCAAGTTAAAGAGTACGGGGAGAGGGTGAGAGACATTCAGGTAGCCTATAAGGTAGCCAGTGCCAGGGAATTTGAGGCAGGAGACCACGGCCCCAGCCAGCAGCAGATCCAAAGCTTGAACCTTGCTCTATCCCGGGCTAAATGCATGGTGTGCCTGATAAACCCGGGTTTAGCCCAGGAACACCTGGTTGGGCAAGGAGAAACCCCTCAGTCACTGCCTGCAGCTCCCAGGAATGGCCCTGGGCAGCAGGGGTGTCAGCCAGAGTGCGGGGCAGGCAAGGATTGCAAACTACCAACACCAGCAGCCCCGAGTTTTAACTCGGCTTGGCAGCAGGGGGAAGAGGGCGAGCCAATACAAGAAGGGCCGGAACCAGGGCCAATGCACCCGGTCCGGCAGCAGAAGTTTGGCCCGCCTGATGCCAATGGGGCAGCAGGACCCCTAGAAAGCAACTTCGTAGTCCCCCACGACATCCAAAAACTGAGGGCTATGATAGGCCACCTAAGTAAGCTCACCCAACAGGGGGATCCCTCGGTACACTTCCTGGAAGTGGAACACACAGGGAATATTAACGGGTGCGATGATTCAGAGCAGGCTAAGTTGTTGCTCTTCTCACTAGACACCAAGCTGTGCCATTCCCTCTCTGCAGACAGAAGAAAGGGGCGAAACACGTACGCTACGGTTAAGGAGGAGCTTCTAGAGGCCATGGGTATGAACGACGGGAATCCTTTCTCCCGATTGGAGAAAACAGTGCAGCTCTATGGGGAGACTCCACAGGCTTTCGCCGACAGGTTGTTGCCGGTCTACGAAAGGGCCTGTAGTGGGGTTCTTGACCGGGCCCACCTGAACCCTAACAAGCTGGCTCACTGGCTCCGCAGCCTGGTGGCAAACAGCTTACCTGGAGTAAAGGCAAAAGCCGAGGTCTGGTTCGATCCAAGAGATCCCAGAACCACCGAGGAGACAGTGGTCAGGCAGTTGATCCTGGCTTACCGGAACAGTAGAGGGACAGAGGAGCCCTCCTCTAAAGGGAGGGTCCATGAGATTAAACCCAGCCAAGGCAAGAGAGAGTGGCATCAGGAAGGTGGGAACCCTCCCCACAAAGGGGGCGAGTGTTTTGGGTGTGGGAAAAGTGGGCACTGGAGGAAGGATTGTAGGAACCCCTGGAAAGGGACTAAGGGAAAGGCCACTCCAGCTCCAGCCCGTAAGGCCGGGGCAGGAACACCCGACACATATGAGACACTCGTAGCCACCCTACAGACACTCATAAACAGACAGGGAGCAGTAGCTATCGCAACTGGTCCAGCAGACGGTACGGTAAAACCCTCTTCTCCAACCCACCCAGATGCATGACTAAGGCCAGTGCAGCCTGTGTACCTGTGTTCCCTAGAGTACGATGCCTGGAAGAGACCGTGCGTTACGATGGAGGTGGAGAAAGTGAAAGGGACCTACCTGCTAGATACCAGTGCTTCCAGCACCCTTGTATATGCAGATAACCCAGCTACCTCACCTCTATCGAACGGGGTCCCGTACAGTCTAGTGGGGTTCACAGGCAATGAGCAAACTGGTTCGTTTTCCATCCTGCTCACCATTCAGTTAGGGACACTCAAAACCAAATGGAAGTGTGTCCTGATGAAATGGCAGCACAAGGGAAAAGGGATCCTGGGAGCTGATTTTATCATTGGCCACCAGATCCTAGTGGATCTCAGGAACCACTGTCTATGGGGAGCCATAGTGACTGACAGAGAAGGTGAGGTGGCGGTGATCCCAGAAAAAGGGGCCAAGGGAACATTGTGTACCGTGAAGCCAAAGGAGGGTTATGACTTGGAATTACTGGTCAGTAACACCCCAGTGGAGTACCAGGCATATGTACGGGCACAACTTGCAGCATTTGCCACCCACAAACATGACTGTGGTAGGGTAACGGGGGTGGAAGTTAGTATAGTAGGGGACCCCATTACCCGACCACAAAAGCAATATAAATTCCCCAGGGAGGCAGAGGCAGACCTGACAACGGCGCTGGGATCACTGGGAGAGCAAGGGGTGTTAAAACCGATAGCAACCCATGTGAACTCTCTACTGTGGCCGGTTAAGAAACCGGACAACTCGTGGAGGGCCACCGTGGACTATCGAGTACTAAATAAGAATATCCCTGCCTGTGCACCCACTGTAGCAGCCGTAGCGGATCTCATAGGGAGTATTCCAGCATCTGCGACCACTTTCACAGTGCTGGACATTTCAAATGGGTTCTGGTCCATTCCTTTAAAACGGGAGGACCAGTACAAGTTCGCCTTTACCTTTAAGGGCCAACAATACACGTGGAACTGTCTTCCCCAAGGCTTCCACAACAGCCCCAGCATTTTTCACCAATGCATGGCGAACTGTTTAAAGGGCTTTAGCAGACCCCAGCAGTTGGTGCAGTATGTGGATGACCTGCTCCTGTTCACCGATCAGGGGGAGGAGCATGGTCCACTGCTGGCTGAGCTGCTGGAGCTGCTAAAAGAAGAAGGGTTTAAAGTAAACCCCAACAAGGCACAGATCGGTCAGAAGGAAGTCAAATTCCTGGGGCTGACTGTGCGCGCTGGGGAAAGGGCCATAGACAAGGCTAGAAGGGAGGCAGTACAGGAGTTACCAGCCCCCAACACAGTGACAGGGGTAAGGTCCTTTCTCGGACTCACCGGGTACTGAAGAGACTTCATTGAGGATTATGCAGCCACCGCAGCCCCTCTGCTCAGGCTCCTACACAAGGGTGCAGAGTGGGACTGGGATGAGGGTTGCGAGGCAGCATTTAATCAGCTCAAGAAGGACTTGCAGACCGCGCCAGCCTTAGGAGCGATAGATGTAGGAAAGGAGTTTTTCCTGGAGGTGGCAGCCAGCGGGGACAGTTTGAGCTCAGTGCTGCTTCAAGAGCGGCATGGCCAGCTGAAACCAGTGGTTTACTCCTCCAGGATCCTCACAGATGTGGAGAAGGGGTACTCCAACTGTGAGAGACAACTCCTAGCCACACATTGGGCAGTGAAAAGATCCTTGATCTTCACGGGAGGGTCTCCTCTAACACTCCTAACCCACCACACACCTACTCAGATGCTCCTAGATGGGAGGATTAAGGATGGGACGGTGAGCAGTGCCAGCATTGCTCGCTGGACCCTGCTCCTCTCCCAGATGGACCTCAGAGTAGAAGGCCTCCGTGAGCCAAGGCTCGCAGCCAACCTAATCGACCCAGGGAAAGCCCACAGGTGCTCCATAGAAGGGGTATGGGAGGTGAGCATTGGCCTTCAGGCGGGGTTACGCCCTGCAGGCCGGGACATCGACATGGACGGGTCCAGCAAAGTATCTGCTGGTGAACGACTCACTGGGTGCGGAGTCTATGACCCAAGGACAGGTATTGCCCTGGCAATCAAGCTCCCCAGCACCATGAGCGCCCAGCATGCTGAACTGTCCGCCGTAATGTACGTCGTGACCCACCCCGAGGAATTCCCTACCTCGTACACGATTTGCTCGGACAGTATGTTCACCTGCAATTCATGTATGGAGTACCTGGCTATCTGGTCCCATCGCGGATACACGTCCGCTGATGGGAGACCCCTGGCAATCAAGCCCCTGCTGGAGAAAATCATGACAGCGGTGGGGGAAGAGGGAAAGGTCTACATACATAAGGTGAAGGCCCATTCAAAAACCGAACCCCGTGCAGAGGGAAACCAACAGGCTGACAAACTGGCCAAAGAAGGTGCCCGCACGGGAAAGTTCTGGGACCCCTATGACACCGGCCGCATAGCAGCGGTCAAGAATAAGAACAGGGCAGCAGAGAGTACAGGGGATAGCCTTGGCCCCGGACTTAAAAACAGTTCAGGCACAGGACCCGGTCTGAAAGCTGTCCTGAATGCGCGAGCTAGAGGAGAGAGAGTAGAAGGTCCGTACGGCACAGCAGCCATTAGTTAAGGAAGGCATGCTGTTTAAAGAGGGACAATGGGTCGTGCCACAGCAGCACCAGAGGGAATTCCTAAAACTGGCCCATGAGGGTCCAGGAGCGGGGCACCCCGGGCCTGAGACCACCTGGCAACGTGTGGAACAGGCAGGATGGTGGCTGGGACTCAGGGAGGATGTCCGCAAGTTCTGTGCGAACTGCCTGGTGTGTGCTGCGAACAATCCTGACCCCCAGAAAAGGAAGGTGTCCCTAGGACACGTCAGGAGGGTAGAGGGACCATGGCAGTCAATCCAAATTGACTGCATCGGGCCCCTACCCACTACCCAGGGAGGCTACAAATACTGCCTAGTCCTGGTGGACGTGTTCTCAAAATGGGTTGAAGCCTTCCCCTGCTGAACAGCCACCGCACTAGGGACAGCTAAGATTCTAGTGAGGGAAGTGTTCTCCCGGTGGGGACTCCCACAGTATGTGGAGTCGGACCAGGGGAGCCATTTCACCGGGCAGGTAATGCAGGCAACCCTTGAGGTGCTCGGCATTGACGGGAAATGGCACGTTGCCCACAATCCACAGTCATCCGGTATTGTGGAGCGTTTAAACCGCACCATTAAAGAAAGGCTGCGGAAGGAAACGGGAGACTCACCCCAAAAGTGAGTAGAGGTCTTACCGTTGGTCCTAATGGGGAGCCGAGCCAGCCAGTCAAAGAGCACGGGGTATTCCCCATACGAGCTCATGACTGGCTCGATCATGCTGACCCCCACCCATGTCCTAGCCCCGGTGCTCACAGAAAGTCAGCTCAGAGAGGTGAACCGGGACCGGTTTGTCAGGAACCTGTTTGAACACCTCAAATAGATTCACTGGCAGGCTGCTAGTAACATTGGCAGACAGCATCAGAGTAACCGATTGCTGCTAGAACCCAGCAAACACCACGAATGGGAGATAGGGGACCAGGTCATGGTGAGGAACTATGCTCGGGTCGGGGTTTTTGAAACATTATATATAGGGCCATACAGCATTGTGGACAAGGCAAGCTCGATGGTCTATGCCATAAAGCTGCCCCGCCGTACTAAGTGGTTCCACATCAACCAGTGCAAGCTGTACAACCCAGGGTCAGCCAACCACAGAGGACAGCCGGGAGGGATGAACCATCCTCAGGACAGGGACCCTCCGTTGGCCGCCCCCGACAGTGGAGGGCCCACAGGGAATGTGGCAGGCTCAGAAACCGTGCCTATAGGGGCGGTGAATTGCAGTACTGGAGGGGCTATCCCACCCATCGTTTGGGATTCGGACGCACCCTCAGTAACCCAAGCCCTGAGAAGGACACTCCATACACCACGGCCAAAGATACCGTGGTCACCGGCAACTGAGCCTCAGCGATTCTACCCTTGGAGAAGGGCAGCCCGACAGGAAAGACCGAAGGTCAGAAGTACAGAGGCCGCTCAGAGTCGGGACCACCAGCCAGCCGCCTCCAGCGGTGAGGGTCTCATAGGAGCAGTAGCAATGAGCTTTCCCAGAGACAAGGGTTTCCAGCTCACCGGCTGCGGGGAAACCCTAGCACCCAGGCGGCTATCAGGTCGCACAAGGCATGGGCCTGACAGGGACTAACCAGGCCACCTGGAGACCGGTGATGGTTGTACATAGCTCTAATTTTAGTTTAAGGCAGCTGACTACAACATTTTACATTTTAAGGTTTAGTTTAGAATTGAAGTTAATGTTGCAGTAATGTTAAGGTGATTATTTTGAGTTTGTCTTGTGTGTCAGCCAGCCTGAGAGCAGTTCTCAAGGGCAGGATCTAGACATTACCGGGTGATGGACAAACCTCAGGAGACCAATTGATGTTGTTTAGTTTTAATCTATGTTTTCTTTCCTGCTGTAATGTGGTTGTACATTGCCTATATGTTGGTGAATATAATGTAACTGAAATGAAATGTAACTGTGCTGAAATGCAATTGTAGTAATTGAACCCCCTCCAAGCTGGGAGGGTATAAATGTAAAAAGTTTTTACCTGTAAAGGGAAAAGTGTGCATCTATGGTGATGTTGCATAAGTGTAATGCATTTTGGCTGTTAGTTTAGCTAATTTACGGGGAAGGTTATCTCTTGGGAGTCAGGAACTTTGCTCACCTCGAAGGATGATACCATAAGTGATATGGTATCACAGGGGGGAATGTAGAATTTACCAATATCTCGCAAAGATTCCAGGTACCTTTCCTCTGCAGAGGAGAAGAATCCCTTTCTGGACTTTTAAAATGGAAGGAAAACTTTGGGACACAAATGAATTTTAAAGGGGCAGACGAGGCCTGCAGGGGATAAAAGGGGGTGCATTCATGGAGACCACCCCCCAGTGTTTGGACTCATAGGAAAGGGAATTTAATTTTGAACTATCTACCAGAAAGTTTGAAATCCTAAAGTGCACATGGAAGAAACTACGAACTTTAATCGAATTTGGGATTTTTAAAAGGTGTATGTTGGGTTTGCAAGAAAAGGGGTGGAGTCAATATCTAAAGGGCCAGTTTGGACATTGGAACTAATCAAATTGTCTGGGAACTGTATACCCTCGAAACTTGCCCCTTGAAAACATTAGCATTTAAACAATGCCACATACATATTCCAACACCTTTTCAACAGGCATGGAAATATCTGGCTCAGGCCAGACTAGCACAATGGAGAGCTCATCAACTTCGAAAAGACTATTAACGCCAGATTAAAACCACTTAATCAAGTTTCAGTTAGCTGGGCTAGATTTGATGGGAGATAACGGAGCCTTTTTTTGTGGGTATATCTATTCCCAGTTTTACCAAGGAACAGACTCGAACAGCAGAACACAGACTCAAACATAGACAGACACAAGCAGCCGGAAGTGGGGAGTGAAGAAATGGAGTAGTGAAGGAAACTACAAGAAATCATCAAGGACCGACTGAGCACGAGGCCCACGAAATGGAAGATTGTCAGCAACCAAATTGACAACCCGGGCCACCACAACTAGCAAAACGACCAACCAAAACCAACTCAGCAAAAACCGAAGAATCGACATTTATTTCCACTCTACAATCTACTTAGGAATGGCCAACGGGTGAGAAATTACCAAAAGGGACTAACTAAACTATTCCTAACCAAAGAAAGTGGGTACTTACCCCATACATCCAAAACGCAACTTACCGCATCAACGGACGCACCCCAACCGAAGACTACACAGTCCGAAGTCCTCTCCTCCGACCGGGGTACGGCTCACCTAGAAGGCCAAGTGCAGCGAACCCCGAAACCGCGATTCACCGGCAACTGTCGAAAGGGATTGGTGAGCATGGCCCCTGAACCCACAGAGCTATAACTTAGTTAGTTAGGGGAATTGGGGGAGGGAGGCTGGGATAACTTGTGTAAATGTATCTGCATTCGCCTCTTTACCCCATTTAGAGTTTAAGCTGTATTCTTTTCCTCACAGACTGTAATTGGACAATTTATTCAATGTGTTGTACCCCTCAGTGTGTATTGGTCTGTGTGTGTTATTAAAGGTGTGCCTTTTACTTCTTTTTAAGCACAATAAAGCCATACCTGCTTCCTACCTTGAAACCGATTGTCTGTCCAAGTCTGTCACAGTCCCTTCATAATTCCAGTGTCTAGAACCAAGGGTGTGGGAGCGATTCGGAACCGCTCATATAAGGTCAGAAGGGAAAGCTGACTCCCTGAAAACCACCCCTTACATAACAGATAAAAGGATGAGGACCCCTGAATTGGGGACAATAGATGGGGAATCCCGTCTAGTTGCCCTTGAGAAGGTGGGGATGGGGCCACTTCTTCAAACGCTGCAGTCCACCTGGTGAATGTACCCACAGTGCTGCTCGGCAGCATCTTTCAGTATCGTGACCCCTTGACGGTGCCAGCAAATATCAGCGGGTAATATTTTGCAATGTTGCTGATGTTTTGCAATGAGCAAAACCTGTCAATAATTTATTGATCGAAAGTCGGCAGCATGATAAACATTTCGAAATCAAGTCATCCCAAACCATTATTCGTCAAACCACCAATGTATTCAACAATTCGAGCAGTGTTTCAGTGAGTTATTAATTTCCTGCCCGCCCTACTTAAACAGAGTTATATTTTAAACTGTGGTGACACTTCATTAACAATTCATTTGGTTATAAAATGACTGCGAACAAGGCCACGTGTTTCTATTTTCCAGGGTTGTGCAAGGATCGAGACTCAGAAATCAAATGTCCAACATTCATCGAATCTAAGCACCAATGTTATCAGCTCAAAATAAAAATAATACCATTGCTACTTTACTTTAATGTGTATATTTGATCCACTTTCCATCCCGTCTGTCTCAGGATTGACTGCTCGTGCAATGTTCCGAATATTCATATTGCAATGTGTTTTGTACCTGACGGCAAATTTCTAATCATTGATTTTTTGCGGCCATAAGTGGACTTTCTCCTGGACTTGGTTTCAGGAGCTCCTTGACAACACGGAACTGTGAACGGCGACCCACACAACACAGATTCCCTTTCATTTCCCAGAACTACAGTGTGATGTAACACTTGTGACTGACACACTAACAGTTTTGGCCCATCGCCGGCTCTCAGCAGATACTTACTTCCGTTCCCTAGAATACCTAGTAATATAAATCAATGTCAATTCAAACCATGTGACTTGTCATGGAGTACAGTTACTGTCAGTCCCAGTTAAAGGTGAGGGAGAGAAGGGAGGCAGAGAAAGTCAGCAGGAGAAGGCCAGCCCGATTCTCCCAGCACAGCCCGGCTCCCTGTCTCTGCCACAGATCTGCCACTACATAAACTGACAACATGCCACTGTGTGAATCCTCCCATTCTCACTGAGAGACATCATCCTGATACACGCAAGGTATAACATCACTGGGTCTTTAGTTGTAGGTTAAAAGAGCATTATAATATCAACACACATATTCCAAAGGGAGAGAGAGAAAAGGGAACAAGTGATATTTCTGAATTTCTGACACTAACCGGAAATCAGCAACAAATACTGAGTGCAGGGCAAACAGCAAGTTCCCAGAGCCGGCAGAAGGGCAGTAATACAGTGGGCACGGATTCACACAATTAGTAACAGCTTACAGTGACTTGCCGGGGACTGTAAGGACTGCAAGAATACAATCACAGACCATTTGATACTCTGGAGTTTGCACTCACACTGAACATGGATTTAGATGAATGTAACTCCCGCTTCAGAAATGGCGATGACTCGGGGTGTGGAGACAGGGAAAGAAGTGAGTGATACAATTTGAGAATATGGCGATAAACAACGTGAACTGAAGACATCCCCAGTCACACTTCCAACAGCAGACGGGATATGCATTGACCAGAACCGCGAGGAGACTTTGCCCGACAGTGTCAGTGTATTATGATGTCAATGAACATATTACACAGGGAAGGCAGAGGAAAAGGAGAAGATGATATTCAGCAAATTTCTGACAGTGAGCGCTGAGCAGCAAAACAAAAGCTTCGGAAGAAACAGAACAATCTCTCGGGCCCGCAGCAAGCGCAGTCATAAAGTGAAGCCCTGCTTCACAGAGCAAGTCATTTCAAAAGCAGTTCCCGGGATACTGAAAGCAGCCTTTCGAACTGGAACAGGTGACAGGGATATCAGCCAATGGGACCGCACTGAAGCAGGCCATTCGACCCATTGTAACCGGGCCTGCTCCCTGAAAGATCTGGCCAATTCATCCCAGTCGCTGCTTCTTCCCCATATCCCAGAAAGTTTTATTTGTCAAGTAGATAACCAATTCTCTTCTGCGAGTGATTATTGCATCTGCCGAGCCAACCTCTCAGGCAATGCATTCAAGATCAGAGCAATAAATTCAACTGGGTTTGTCTCTGAGAATTGACGGTGACCTTGGTGCTGGACACAGGGCGACAACTGACACTGGGCCTTGATATATTCCAAAAAGCCTTATTGTTACAGGCGCCTATCTTCCAGTGCGATCATTGGGCTGCATTGACCCTGGAAGTGGAGACAGTCAGTGGGGCAGTCAGACTCGCTTCACTCTGAGCTTACTGACTTACATCTTTCAATAGACTGTAGACTTTTACAATCTAACAGCCAAAATATCCGAGTTTTAAGCTGCTCACATTTCTTTCACATTAAACCTGGGAGGTTGTGTCGCATCCGGTGGCGGGAACTCATTGACTGAATGTGAGATGTCAGTTTCCTGTTGAAGTTGCATATCCATCGGACCGAACGGTTTAACATTGGCCGCTTTCACACACTGGGCTCTGACACACGGAACTGTAACTGTGCGGGAGAAGAATGTAAGACAGACACAGATTATGGGGCGGAGTGACAGGACTGCATCAAGTTGTGAAAGGTTGGGAGATGGGAGGTAGAAGCACATTGTTCCCAGTGGATGGGGGCTCAAGGAGGAGGCACCAAAGGCACTAGACATTTGGAATAAGGAACAGGACAAACTTCCCAACAAATAGTTGTGAGGTTGTGAGATTCAGTTCCAGGGTTTGTGTATAAGCAGCAAATATGTCCACATAAAAGTGGATGGGATAGGTGTGTGAGGGAAGGGGTGATGAGGGATGTGGGGACAGAGGGGTAAATGCCATTCTCACTAGCTGCTCACTATAAGGATCTGACGGGATTTTAAATGTGAATTTGAATCGGGTGTTGAGCGGCTGTTTCTGGATGTGTGTGGAGCGGGAATCAGAGGGGGAGAATCTGGGCCAATTTCAAACATACTGAGTGTACAGTAATTGTCAGACATTCCCGGCTGTTACAGCAGGTGGAGGGGAAGGAGAGGCTGTCTGTTGTAATGTGAATAAACCCATTGTATCATAAACTGCGCGGATTCTCAGCTATAATTGCACCAGTCCCAATGTCAGTAAATGAAGGAAATAAATGATGTTTAAAATTAACATTCTAATGTCAATAAAACGCTCAGTTAAGGAACACGGGAGAGCGGGAAATATATTCACTGAATTTCTGATAATGAATGGACTTGGAAAAACGCAGCGAAAAAGGACAGTTACCGAGATAGGATCAGTAATGTAGTTAACCCCTGGTCTGAACATTTAGTCCCGGAATATAGTCACTTCCCGGGGATTCCAAGGAATGCTACAATGGGACAGTAAATCATTCCTGTCTGTGTCAGTGTCGGTAGCACGGTGAATGGATAGGCGGTGAACAGATCTCTCATTCTGACAGAGAAGTGATGGTGACTCTTGGCTCTGGACACAGGGCTCCAACTGACTGTCAGATGTGAGATTGAGAGAAATTCCTTATTTATAATCAAGGAACACCTCCCGTGGGATCAGCAAATAGCAACATTGACATTATTTCCAGTCAGTGGGACAGCGGGACATCCCCCTTCATGGAAAGGTGTTATGTAAGTGTTTATAAATTGATGTTGGGTGTTATGAAATGAAACAGCCCAAAGATTGGAATAATATGCTGGTCCCTTGTCCATGTCTGGATGTACTGAAAGCCGGGCCCCTGAACCCAAACAGCTCCCTTTTCCTTCTGTGCTGGGACCCGGCTCACACATGGCCATGCACCAATTGCATTCCCCCAATTCTCAGACACCTCTCAAGGTTTCATACCGCCCCCGACCATGAGAACTCGCTCTTGTTCATCTCACACTGAGCTTTCACAATTGGAATACCAATCTGTGTCCTTAGAACAGGAAGAGGTCGGGCTTTCGACCAACAGGAGGAATAAAGTAACATTCAAACCTCAGACAGAACAATGTGCCCAGGCCCTGAAATAACCTGGGTTTGATAAGGATTAGGAGCAGGAGGAGGTCACTGGGCCCCTCGACCCTGCTCCACCATTTAATGAGATCATGGCTGATCTGAAATGTCAGTGGAATTAAAATGCTCTGAATGTTTCAGGGGATGATACAGACACCAGACGCCGGACGGGCGGGAACCGAGGTATAGGGACCCGGACAATATTGCAATAAGCTCTGCCAAGTGTGAAGCAGGATGTGTCTGGAGATCTCCGTCCCCCAGGATGCTGCGGTGGGTCCAACGTTTGTGCTCAGCTCTTCATTGTCCATTATTATCCATTCTGTGCAGGCCCACTTTGATCCTTTCAGTAATATAGGATATTAGGACTAGGGATATAGTAACATTGGGAACAGGAGCAGGCCATTCGGCCCATTGGGTCTGCTCCCCATTCACATAGATCCTGGCCAATCTGCAGGCCAGCTCCATTTTCCCTCCTTGCTCCATATCAAGTGATACCCTTATCTAACAAATATCTTCCATCTCAGCCTTGGAAGCCCCACTTGGCCCTGTATCCACTGGGGTGGGAATACCCACATTCCCACTACACTTCCTGCCGAAAAGTGCTTCCGGACCTGGCTCCTCAAAGGCCTAGATCTAATTGTACCTTTATTTCACCAGGTCTTTAATCCCACACCAGAGGAAATAGTTTCTCTGCATCGACCCGATAGAAATGGTTCACATTTTACACAACACTATCAGATCACCCTCCAGTCCCCTATACTGCAGTGAATTTATGTCATATTTATGCAATATTTAGCCACTAAAACCTGGTAATATTCTGTGCAGGAAGGTTCTCTTCCCTTCTAATGGGCGGGAGGGACCTCCACAGGAGACCAATGCAGCCTGGTTGCACAATGCACAGGACTCAAGCAGGAATGTCATCAGAGGACCTGGCTGCAGTGGTGCAAACCTTTCAATGATCTCAGTGGATCACAAACTATTATTTATGTATACTTGTATTTACTCTGTACAGCCATCAGAGGGCTTATCCCCTGGAGTCCCAAAGGATCCCATAATCTCTTGGGAGCACAGGTATTTAAGGAGGCTTCACAGGTTAGAGAGGCACTCTGGAGACCTGCAATAAAAGACTACGGTCACACTTTACTTTGAGCTCACTGTTCAGTCTGACTCTTTCTCCATACACAACAACTGACGACGAGATACAGATAGTGAACCCAAAGATGCAGAGAACAGTGGGCATCCTGGAGAAATTCTCGGAGGAAGATGATTGGAAAACTTTTGTGGAGTGACTCAACAAATACTTCATGGCCAATGAGCTAGATGGGGAAGAGAGCACTGCCAAACGAAGGGCGAAACTCCTCACCATCTGTGGGGCACCAACTTATGGCCTCATGAAGAATCTGCTCACTCCAGCGAAACCCACGGAGAAATCGTACGCTGATTTGTGCATACTGGTCCGAGAGCATTTGAACCCAAAAGAAAGCATTCTGATGCTGAGTTATCGGTTCTACACCTGCAAAAGGATCTGAAGGCCAGGAAGTGGCGAGTTATGTTGCCGAGCTAAGACGCCTTGCAGGACATTGCGAATTTGAAGGACATTTGGAGCACATGCGCAGAGACTTTTTCATATTTGGGATTGGCTATGAAACCATACTTCGCAAACTTTTGACTGTAGAGACCCCAACCTTAATTAAGGGCATAGCGATAGCCCAGGCGTTCATTGCCATCAATGACAATAGGAAGCAAATCTCTCAGCACCAAATTGCTGCTACAAATACAGTGAACAAACTGATGTTGTTTTTGAATCATAACGTACAGGGCAGGTCACACATACCTGCAGCTACATGACCGCAGATGTCTCAGAGTCCACCATCAAGGGTGATGAGTGCAAGCTATTAACACCTTGTTGGCGCTGCGGGGGTGATCATCGCTTCTATTCATGCCGATTCAAAGACTACGTTTGCAGGGAATGTAGTACAATGGGACGCCTCCAACGAGTGTGCAGGTAAGCTGCAAAGCCTGTTAAATCTGCAAACCACCAGAGGAGGACAGATCCACACAGGATCACGATGAACCAGAGCCTCAGATCGAGGAGGCAGAGGTACATAGGGTGCACATATTCACCACGAATTGTCCCCCGATAATGCTAAATGTTGAACGAAATGGACTCCCGGTCTCAATGGAGCTGGACACGGGCATGAGCCAGTCCATCATGCGCAAAATGACTTTCAAAAAGTTGTGGTGGAACAAGGCCTCGAGGTCAGTCTTAACTCCAGTTCGCACGAAACTAAGAACTTACACGAAAGAACTGATTCCTGTAATCGGCAGTGCTACCATAAAGGTCTCCTACGATGGAGCGGTGCAAAAGCTACCACTCTGGGTGGTACCGGGCGATGGTCCCACGCTGCTCAGCAGGAGCTGGCTGCGAAAGATACGCTGGAACTGGGATGACGTCCGAGTGCTATCGCCCGCTGACGACACTTCGTGTGCCCAGGTCTTAAACAAATTTTCTTCTCTGTTTGAACCATTCATCGGGAAATTCCAAGGATCAAAAATGCAGATCCACCTAATTCCGGCGGCACAACCCATCCATTACAAGGCGAGAGCAGTATCGTACAAGGGTAGAGATCGAGCTAGACTGGCTGCAAAGAGAGGGCATCATTTCGCGGATCGAGTTCAATGAGTGGGCCAGTCCTATCATCCCAGTCCTCAAGGGAAATGGCACCGTCAGAATCTGTGGCGATGACAAAGTAACTATCAATTGTTTCACCCTGCAGGACCAATAGCTACTACAAAAGGCTGCCGACCTCTTTGCAATGCTGGCGGGAGGAAAGACGTTCACGAAGCTGGATCTGACTTTAGCCTACATGATGCAGGAACTGGAGGAATCATCGAAGGCCCTCACCTGCATTAACATGCACAAAGGTCTTTTTGTTTATAACAGATGCCCGTTTGGAATCTGATTGTCGGCAGCGCTATTCTAGAGAAACATGGAAAGCTTACTGAAGTCAATCCCGCACACCGTGGTCTTCCAGGACGACATCTTGGTCACAGGTCGGAACACAGTCGAGCACCTGCAGAACATGGAGGAGGTTCTTAGTCGACTCAACTGCATGGGGCTCAGGTTAAAACGCTCAAAGTGCATTTTCCTGGTGCCTGAAGTGGAGTTCCTGGGAAGAAGGATTGCGGCGAACAGCATCAGGCCCACCAACGCGAAGACGGAGGCAATCGAGAATGCGCTGAGGCCGCAGAATGTGACGGAGCTGCGGTTGTTTCTGGGACTCCTGAACTACTTTGGTAACTTCTTACAGGGTCTCAGCACACTGTTAGAACCACTGTACATCTTACTACGAAAAGGGGATGAATGGGTTTGTGGCAAAAGCCAAGAAAATGCCTTTGTAAAAGCGAGAAAATTGCTATGCTCAAACAAATTGCTTGTGTTGTATGATCCATGTCAGCGTTTGGTACTAGCATGTGATGCGTCGTCAGATGGCGTCGGGTATATATTGCAACAAGCTAATGATTTCGGGAAAATGCAACAAGTTGCTTTTGCATCCAGAAGTCTGTCTGAGGCTGAGAGAGCCTAGAGCATGATTGAGAAAGAAACGTTAGCGTGTGCATATGTGGTAGAGAAAATGCATCAATATCTGTTTGGGGTAAAATTTGAATTGGAAACTGACCATAATTCACTTATATCGCTGTTTTCCGAGAGAAAAGGGATAAATACCAACACATCAGCCTGCATCCAGAGATGGGCGCTTATGTTGTCCGCATACAACTTCGCTATCCGCCACAGGCCAGCCACAGAAAACTGCGCCGATGCTTTCAGCAGGCTGCCATTGGCCACCACAGGGATGGAATTGGCGCAGCCCGCAGATCTAGGCATGGTTATGGAAGCATTTGAGAGTGAGCAATCACCCGTCACTGCCCGACAGATCAAAACCTGGACAAGCCAGGACCCCTTATTATCTCTAGTCAAAAGCTGTGTGCTTCACGGGAGCTGGTCCAGTGTCCCAGTGGAAATGCAGGAAGAGATAAAGCCTTTCCAGCGGCGCAAAGATGAAATGTCTATATATGCAGACTGCCTTCTGTGGGGCAATCGAGTAGTGGTCCCCAAGAAGGGCAGAGACACCTTCATCAATGACCTCCACTGTACCCACCCGAGCATTGTAATGATGAAGGCGATAGCCAGATCCCACGTGTGGTGGCCCGGTATCGATGTGGACTTAGAGTCCTGCGTTCACAGATGTAATACATGCTTGGAGTTAAGCAATGTATCCAGGGAGGTGCCGCTAAGTTTATGATCTTGGCCCTCCAAACCGTGGTCTAGAGTACACGTTGACTGTGCAGGACTGTTCTTGGTTAAAATGTTCCTTTGAGGTTGAAGAGCGTACTCCAAGTGGATTGAATGGGAGATAATTTCGGCTAGCACATCCGCTGCCACTACTGAAAGCCTGGGGGCCACCTTTGCCACACACGGCCTACCCAATGTGCTGGTGAGCGACAACGGACCATATTTTACCAGTGCTGAGTTCGAAGAATTCATGAGCCGTAACGGGATCAAACATATCACATCTGCCCCGTTTAAACCAGCGTCCAATGCGCAGGCAGAGAGAGCAGTGCAAACCATCAAGCAAGGCTTGAAGAGGGTAACTCGCCCATCCCAAGTCCTGCTTAGCTACCACACAGGACCCCACTCACTCACTGGGATCCCACCTGCTGAACGGCTCATGAAAAGAGCACTTAAGACAAGGCTCTCGTTAGTTCACCCTGATCTACATGAACAGGTAGAGAGCAGGCTGGCTTCAACAAAGTACACACTATGATAGCGCAAATGTGTCACGCGAGATTGAAATCAATGATCCTGTATTTGTATTCAATTATGGACAAGATCCCAAGTGGCTTTCCGTCACTGTCATGGCCAAAGAGGAGAGCAGGGTGTTTCGCGTCAAACTTTCAAATGGACTCATTCAACAGAAACACTTGGACCAATCAAACTCAGATTCACGGACTATCCTGAGCAACCCACCTTGGACCCTACCGTTTTTGATCCCCCAACATACACACGAGGGGCAACCGGCACCACGGTTGACCATGAAGCAGAACCCATCATCCGCAACAGCCCAGCAGGGCCCAACACACCAGGGGGCAGCCCAGCAAGGCCAGCTCCACAGCAGCCCAGTGAGGGCCCAACAAATGATTCAACACCAGCTTTCACACCGAGATGATCAACCAGGGCAAGAAGGGCCCCAGATCGACTCACATTGTAAATAGTTACACTTTTGAATTTGGGGGGATCCCTTGGGAGCGCAGGTATTTAAGGAGGTTTCACAGGTTGGAGAGGCACTCTGGAGACCTGCAATTAAAGACTAAACTCACACTTTACTTTGAGCTCAGTGTTCAGTCTGACTCTTTCTCCATACACAACACAGATCCTTACTGAAAAGCCACACTCTACCTCATCCTGCTGTGCCAATCCTCACATCCCCATCACTCTACCTTCCCTAATCCTGCACTTCCTTACTCACACCAACTTAGCTTGCACCTCCACTCATCCCCTCTCTCTATCTCCATTATCACATCCCTTTCTCACCAGCCACCCCTCGCACTCACCCTCACCTCGTCCAATCATACCAACTAAGCACACAAGGGTAGGCACTTGGCTCTTTTAGCCAAATAGTAAATCTTTATTTTTAACATGTTGCCTTCTTGGACAGTGGAAGTGTCTCAGTGAGTTGCAGTGATTAGCGAGACATAACATTACTCCCGCAATGGTGCTGAGTGTGAAAGGAATGATTTGTGCATTGTAGGGGTACTGTATGGTGCTGTTGTGGGGTGGTGCCAAACTGGTGCATCATGTGGCAGCCACAGTGCACAGTGTGAAGGGAAGTAAATGTGGCCACGGTGAGGGTATCCCTGGCCTCCCGGGCAGCAATGTCTTCAGGTGCTGATGCCCCGTGTCCTGTGCAGCATCAGGTGATTACGGAGAATGTTGATGCTGTGGTTGGTGCTGCTGGTATGTCTGGTGATGCTGGTGTGTCTGGTGATGTTGATGTGCCGGGTGATGCTGGTGTGTCTGGTGATGCTGGTGTGTCTGGTGATGCTGGTGTGTCTGGTGATGATGGTGTGTCTGGTGCTGCTGGTGTGCCTGGTGATGCTGGTGTGTCTGGTGCTGCTGGTGTGTCTGGTGATGCTGGTGTGTCTGGTGATGCTGGTGTGTCTGGTGATGCTGGTGTGTCGGGTGCTGCTGGTGTGTCTGGTGCTGCGGGTGTGCCGGGTGATGCTGGTGTGCAAGGTGATGCTGGTGTGCCTGGTGCTGCTGGTGTGTCCGGTGATGCTGGTGTGCCGGGTGATGCTGGTGTGTCTGGTGATGCTGGTGTGTCCGGTGATGCTGGTGTGTCTGGTGATGCTGGTGTGCCGGGTGATGCTGGTGTGTCCGGTGATGCTGGTGTGTCTGGTGATGCTGGTGTGCCGGGTGATGCTGGTGTGCCGGGTGATGCTGGTGTGCCTGGTGATGCTGGTGTGTCTGGTGATACTGGTGTGGCTGGTGATGCTGGTGTGTCTGGTGCTGCTGGTGTGCTTGGTGCTGCTGGTGTGTCTGTTGATGCTGGTGTGTCTGGTGCTGCTGGTGTGTCTGGTGATGCTGGTGTGTCTGGTGCTGCTGGTGTGCCTGGTGATGCTGGTGTGCCGGGTGATGCTGGTGTGCCTGGTGATGCTGGTGTGCCGGGTGATGCTGGTGTGTCTGGTGATGCTGGTGTGTCTGGTGATGCTGGTGTGTCTGGTGATGCTGGTATGTCTGGTGATGCTGGTGTGCCGGGTGATGCTGGTGTGTCTGGTGATGCTGGTGTGCCAGGTGCTGCAGGTGTGTCTGGTGATGCTGGTGTGTCTGGTGATGCTGGTGTGTCTGGTGATGCTCGTGTGTCTGGTGATGCTGGTGTGCCGGGTGATGCTGGTGTGTCTGGTGATGCTGGTGTGTCTGGTGATGCTGGTGTGCCGGGTGATGCTGGTGTGTCTGGTGATGCTGGTGTGCCAGGTGCTGCTGATGTGCCTGGTGATGCTGGTGTGTCTGGTGATGCTGGTGTGTCTGGTGATGCTGGTGTGTCTGGTGATGCTGGTGTGTCTGGTGATGCTGGTGTTCCGGGTGATGCTGGTGTGTCTGGTGCTGCTGGTGTGCCGGGTGATGCTGGTGTGCCGGGTGCTGCTGGTGTGTCTGCTGATGCTGGTGTGTCTGGTGCTGCTGGTGTGCCGGGTGATGCTGGTGTGTCTGGTGCTGCTGGTGTGTCTGGTGATGCTGGTGTTTCTGGTGATGCTGGTGTGTCTGGTGATGTTGGTGTGCCTGGTGCTGCTGGTGTGTCTGGTGATGCTGGTGTGTCTGGTGATGCTGGTGTGTCTGGTGATGCTGGTGTGTCTGGTGCTGCTGGTGTGTCTGGTGATGCTGGTGTGTCTGGTGATGCTGGTGTGCCAGGTGCTGCTGGTGTGTCTGGTGATGCTGGTGTGCCGGGTGCTGCTGGTGTGTCTGGTGATGCTGTTGTGTCTGGTGATGTTGGTGTGCCGGGTGATGCTGGTGTGTCTGGTGATGCTGTGTGTCTGGTGATGCTGGTGTGTCTGGTGATGCTGGTGTGCCTGGTGATGCTGGTGTGCCGGGTGCTGCTGGTGTGTCTGATGATGCTGGTGTATCTGGTGATGCTGGTGTGTCTGGTGATGCTGGTGTGCCGGGTGATGCTGGTGTGTCTGGTGATGCTGGTGTGCCTGGTGCTGCTGGTGTGTGTGGTGATGCTGGTGTGTCTGGCGATGCTGGTGTGCCAGGTGCTGCTGGTGTGTCTGGTGATGCTGGTGTGTCTGGTGATGCTGGTGTGCCAGGTGATGCTGGTGTGTCTGGTGATGCTGGTGTGTCTGGTGATGCTGGTGTGCCGGGTGCTGCTGGTTTGTCTGGTGCTGCTGGTGTGTCTGGTGATGCTGGTGTGCCTGGTGCTGCTGGTGTGTCTGGTGATGCTGGTGTGTCTGGTGATGCTGGTGTGTCTGGTGATGCTGGTGTGCCTGGTGATGCTGGTGTGCCGGGTGCTGCTGGTGTGTCTGGTGCTGCTGGTGTGTCTGGTGATGCTGGTGTGTCTGGTGATGCTGGTGTGCCGGGTGCTGCTGGTGTGTCTGGTGATGCTGGTGTGCCGGGTGCTGCTGGTGTGTCTGGTGATGCTGGTGTGTCTGGTGATGCTGGTGTATCTGGTGATGCTGGTGTGCCGGGTGATGCTGGTGTGTCTGGTGATGCTGGTGTGCCGGGTGATGCTGGTGTGTCTGGTGATGCTGGTGTGTCGGTTGATGCTGGTGTGTCTGGTGATGCTGGTGTGTCTGGTGATGCTGGTGTGTCTGGTGATGCTGCTGTGCCTGGTGCTGCTGGTGTGCCTGGTGATGCTGGTGTGTCAGGTGATGCTGGTGTGTTTGGTGATGCTGGTGTGTCTGGTGATGCTGGTGTGTCTGGTGCTGCTGGTGCGTCTGGTGATGCTGGTGTTGGGGCTGATCATGGTGGGATTCTGAGGACCAAGGTGAGATTTTTTCAAGGGCACCGATGCGGATGGAATATCTGGCAGCTGAAGTTGAGATGACAGAAGCGATCTGTCAATGGTGAGAGAGGTTGCTCCAAGGAGGTGCCAGTGAATAGAGAGTTTACTCCAAACACTTCCAACCAGCTTCAAGCTCAAATGTGTATTCCAAATCCTGAATGCTCCAGCTTCTGAGATTGGAAGAATAGGCAGGTATTTCAGGAGAACCCTAAGGGGAATCTCGCTCTCTAACCAGTTTTGTGTTCTGAAATTCGGTGTGGGAGATGTTTCCCAAGGATAATTCAGCCTGCTCCAAGACCATAGCACCATGTGTGGCTCCGCTGTATGGGACGGGTGGACAAGGGGGGGGTGGGGGGTGGACAAGGGGGGGGTGGGGGGTGGACAAGGGGGTGTGGGGCGGTGGACAAGGGGGGGGGGCGAGGGAGGAGAAAGGTCAAGAAAGCCATAGTTATAGAGGATTCTATAGTCAGGGGAGCAGACAGGTGTTTCTGTGGCCATAGTCATGAGTCCAGGATGGTATGATGCCTCCCTGGTGCGAGAGACAAAGATATCACAGAGCGGCTGCAATCCATTCAGAAGGGGGAGGGTGCACTGCCAGACATGTCAGACTGCCAATGACATGGGTAGAAAGAGGGACAGGAATGGCAACTCAACGTTCCTGGTTACGGGGCTTTCAGATGAGATAGAGAGAGGGTTTAAAATGAGGCATCGTAACATTATTGGTTAAAGAAACAATTATAGCTGTGAGTATGCATGCCATGTTAGACGAATCTTCAACTGATGCTATATGGATTGCACTAAGGAATAAAATAGGGACAATCACATTGCAACGAGTGTACTATCAACCCGCAAACAGTCCGAGGGTGATAGGAGAGCACATTTGCAGGATCATTTAACACAAGTGCAAAAACAATAGGGCAGTAATAGTGGGGGATTTTATTTAGCCCAATATTAGCTGGGATACAATCAGTGTAAAAGGTACAGGCGGCCCAGAATTCCTAAACTGTATTCAGGAGAAGGTTTTTAGCCAGTTAGCCAGCCTAACAAGAGTGTGGGGGATCAGTTCTGGATTGAGTGTCAGGGAATGAAGCTGGGAAGGTGGAAGGGATATCAGTGGGAGAGCATTGTTGTGGTCGTGATGATAATTCAGTTAGATTTAGCATAGTTATGGATAAGGACAAAGATAAAACTGGAGTAAAGGTTCTAAATTGGGGGAAGGCCAATTTTACTGTGTTGAGAAGTGATTTAGCCAAAGTGGACTGGAAACAGCTACTTAAGCTACAGTGGGAGGCATTCAAGAGGGAGAAACAAGGGGTTCAGAGTAAACATGTTCCCACAAAGAAAATGGAAGAACTGCCAAATTTAAAAGCCCCTGGATGACTAGGGGCAGAAAGGGGAAGATAAGGCAAAAAGGGAAGCTTAGATCAGATATCCAGAGCTCAATACTGCAGAAAGCCGAGAAGAGGATAGAAAGTGTAGGGGTGACATCACAAACACAATTAGGAAAGAAAAGAGAGAGCATGAAAATATACTGGTGAGTAGAATTAAAGAAAACACAAAGATATTTTTTCAGTTGATAAAGAGCAAGAAGATAAGTAAGGAAAGAGTAGGGCGGAGGATGGGGGTAAGGTACTTAATGAATCATTTGCCTCTATCTTCACAAAAGAGGGGGACCATGCAAATGTTGAAGATAAGGAGGAAGAGAGTGAAATATTGGATGGGATAAACATAGTGAACACCAATGCCTCCAATGCTTCATTGCAGAATGTGCAGGCTCTCTCCCTGGGACGTGGATCTGCCATGAGTACAGCTGCTTCTGTCCTCTGGCTCCTTGTCCTTGTCCTGCTCCTTGCTGAGGCAGCTGCACAGCCAGCAATGCTGAGAATGAGCTTCTGCAGCATCAATCAGCCTCCCCTTTAAGAACTAGAACCAGCCGGTGAAAATGATGACTTGCAATTAAACTGCACGTGATATTGGTCCACCTTTTGAGTGTAATGCCAATGAGCTTGGTCTTAAAGACTTGAATTAGCGCTCCAATCATTTCTTTGAGTGGTCAGAATGAATTTTGCGTACAATCTAAAGCATTAGCACCTGGCGCTAATTCTCCAACTTTTCAAATGATACCGGCCATTCCTGGGTATAAATAATTTCTCACCCATTGTCTTTGTTCCCACCACAAAATCCGTTCCCTAGCCACCAATTCCATCCCTCTCCCTTGCAACTGACTGAGCTGAACTTTGGTGGCATAGTTGACACGTGATGAGCTTCTGAACACATGCCATCACGAAGACTGCCAATTGGCACCTCTGTAACATCGCCCATCTCCGCCCCTGCCTCAACACATCCCCAGCTGAAACCCCCATCCATGCCTTTGTTAACTCTAGACTTGACTATTCCAATGCTCTCCTGGCCGGCTTCCCACATTCTACTCTACGTAAACCTTAGGCCATATAAATCACTACTGCCTGTATTCTAATTCTCTCAAAGTGCTGTTCACCCACCGCCCCTGTACTCGCTGACCTACATTGGATACTTGTTAAGCATTGCCTGGATTTTAAAATTCTCACCCTGATATTCAGATCCCTCCATAGCTTTGGCCCTCCCTATCTCTATAATATCCTCTAGCCCTACAATCCTTGCAGATAGCTGCGCTCCTCCAATTCTGGCCTCTTGTGCACCTCCCATTATAAGGGCTCCACTATTGGTTGCCGTGCCTGAAGATGCTGAAGCCCTAAGCTCTGGAAATCCCGCCCTGTACCTCTCCGCCTGGCTCCGACTCTTTCCTCCTTTCAGACTCTCGTTAAAACCTACCTCATTGACTAAGTATTTGGCCATTGGCCCTAATATCTCCTTATGTGGCTCAGTGTCAAATGTTGTTTGATAACGCTCTTGTGAAGCGCCTTGTGGTGTTTTACTGCTTTAAATGTGCTGTATAAAGGTATGTTTTTGTTGTTGTTGTATTTATGATAAAAGTATAAGAAATAGGAGCAGGAGAATGCTATTCAACCGATCGAGCCTGCGCTGCCACTCAAAAAGATCATGGCTGATCTTCTACCTCAATTCCACCTTCCCGCACAATTCCCGTTATGTCTTGTGATAGAGACAGTGCCTGGGGTTGCCCTGAATTTCTGAAATACTTGGTACCCTTTTATAAACTGAGACACTCTCATAAACCCCTGTTAACACTGATACAGTCCAAGGACTCCCTGACTGTCTACTGTCCTCGGCATCCCTTTATACGCTGACTCACTGTCTCTGAGAGCCTAAATAGTGACCTCATTTGGGGATGTCCTAAATGAATAGTGTCCTTGACACCCTTTTAAACATTGACCCAATCTCACAAAATCCTTTGATGCTGACACAGTCTCGGTACTACCTGAATGATACAATACTTGGTGCCCTTTTTACATATTGACCAATGCAAATAATGAAAGTAATGGTGACCGCATTTTGTACATTCCAAATACCACTGCCCTATCATGTTTGCCTGCTGATTTATTCCAGTTGCCCAGCCCTCATAAAGTTAAAGGACTTCCTGGCCATTTGTTTGGAGCACTGTTAGAATCATAAGAACATAAGATAAGGACAATAGGAATAGCAGCAGAAGTAGGCCTTACAGCCCCTTGAGCCTGCTCCACTGGTCTATAAGATCATGGCTGAAGTTGGACCTTAACTCCACCTTCCCGCACTATCTATTTTTAGGCTGGATAGCTCTTGGTCGGCCGGCACGGACACGATGGGCCGAAATAGCCTCCTTACATGCTGTAAATTTCTATGAATCTATGATCTCCATATCCCTTGATTCCCCTCGAGTCCAAAAATTTAGCAATCTCAGCCTTGAATATATATGAGCATCCATAGACCTCTCGGGAGAAAATTGCAAAGTTTTACATCCCTCTGACTGAAGAAATTCCTGTTCCTCTCAGTCTTAAAGGGCCTGCCCCTTATCCTGAGACTATGCCTCCTAATTCTAGACTCTCCAGCCAGGGAAAAAATCTCTCAGCATCTACACTGTCAATCCCCCTCAGAATCTGAAGTGTTTCAATGAGATCAGCTCACATTGTTCTCAAGCTCAGAGAGTTTAGTGCCAATCTACTCAATCTCTCCTCACAGGACAACGCACTCATCCCAGGAAATAATCTTCTGATTCTCATCAATCTGATGATACAAAGCTTGCTGGGAATGTAAGTTGTGAGGAGGATGCAAAGAGACTACCAGGGGATGTAGACAGACTAAGTGAACAGGCAAGACATGGCAGAAGGAATATAAAGTGGAGAAATGTGAAGTTATCCACTTTGGTAGGAAAAATAGAAAAGCAGAGTATGTTTTAAATGGTAAGATTGGGAAATGTTGGTGCTTCGAGGGATATGGCTGTCCTTGTACAATAATCACTGAAAGTTAATATACAGGGACAGCAAGTAATTAAGAAAGCACATGGTATGTTGGCCTTGATTACAAGAGGATTTGAGTTTAAGAGTAAAGACGTCTTACTACAATTATACAGGGCCCTGGTGAGAAGGCACCAGGGGTATTGTGTACAGTTCTGTTCTCTTTACTGAAGGAAGGATATACTTGCCATTGAGGAAGTGCAACAAAGGTTCACCAGGCTGATTCCTGGAATGTGGAGATTGTCCTATGAGGAGAGATTGAGTAGACTGGGCTTATATGCTCTAGAGTTTGAATGAATGAGAGGGGATCTCATTGGAACATACACAATTCTGACAGGGCTTGACAGGGTATATGCAGGGAGAAGATGTTTCCTCTGGCTGAGGAGTCTAGAACCAGGGGTCACTGTCTCAGAATAAGGGGTTGGCCATTTAGGACTGAGATGAGGAGAAACTTCTTCACTCAGAGGTTGGTGAATCTCTGGAATTCTCTACCCAGAGGGCTGTGGAGGCTCAGTCTTTGAGTATATTCAGGACAGGATGGTGACAATTTTTTAGGACAGCCGAATTTGAGAAGGACACTCTATGATCCCTCATGGTTGACAGAGTCGAAGGCCTTTGTGAAGTCAAAGAAGGCCATGTACAGAGGTTGATGCTGCTCCCTGCATCTCACTTGAAATTGATGTGTGGTGAAGACCATGTCTGTTGTGTCCCTTAGTGGGCAGAATCCACATTGTGACTCTGGAAGGAGCTCTTCAGCCATTGGGAGGAGACGATTGAGGAGGATTCTTGCGATAATCTTTGCAGTGGCAGACAGCAGGGTAACTATTCTGTAATTACCGCAATCGGATTTGTCCCCTTTCTTGAAGATGATTACGATCATGGCGTCTCTGAGATCCCCAGGCATGCTCTCCTCCTTCCAGATAAGAGAGATGAGGTCATGGATTTGCGTCAAGAGTACTTCTCCGCCATGCTTTAGTACTTCGGCGAGGATTCCATCTGCTCCTGAGGCCTTGTTGTTCTTCAGTTGTCGGATGGCCTTTTCATCCTCATGCCGGGCTGGGATTGTGCTGAGGTGGTGGTGGGCAGCTTGCTGTGGGATGGAGTCAAGGACACTCACGTCAAAGACAGATCCTTGGTTGAGGAGATCCTCGAAGTGCTCCTTCCAGCAGGCACTGACTGCATCTCTGACCTTGATGAGCACTCCTCCATTCTTAGCTCTCAGCACAGTAGGACCTCAGTGCTTGGGCCATAGGTGGTCTTGATGTGCTAAAAAATCCATGCACGTCGTGGTTGTCGAGTAGTTGCTGGATCTCCTGCACTTTTTCCACCCACCATCTGTTCTTTAGGTCACGAGTTTGTTGTTGGACTTCGGCCTTCAGTTGTCTATAGATCTGCTTTCTTTCTCTCGAGTTGTGGTGTTGTTTCCAATTCAAGAATGCCTTGCATTTACAGTTTATTAGCTCCTGGATCTCCTGGTCCTCCTCATCGAACCAGACTTGATGTTTCCTGGTAGAGTAACCAAGAGTTTCTTCACAGCTGCTAATTATTGTGCGCTTGAGGTCAGACCAGACTGCCTAGGAAGAAGGATATTCAAGGCGGAGATCGAAAGATTTTTGGATATTAAGGCAATCAAGGGATATGGGGACAGTGCAGGAAAGTGGAGTTGATGTAGAAAGTGTGCCCTGATCTCATTGAATAGTGGAGCAGGCACAAGGGGCCGAATAGCCTACTCCTGCTCCAATTCTTTGGTTCTTATGTTCTTATGAACCATTGTTGCAGCTCCTGCACAGCGAGCTTCTGGGTCCAATGGCAATGGTGCCTCAGAGCCAGGGTGCCCCAGAGCGAGGGTGCCCCAGAGTGAGGGTGCCCCAGAGCCAGGATTTTTTTTTTTTTTTAAATCCAATTTCGTTCCAGATCAACTCTAACGCCAAAGATCACTTTGCGCCAATGTGTTTGATCTTAGGCCAAAAGGCCGAGAGGCGAAGTTGCACCGTTCCTGGAAATATTGCAATACCAGGTCGGTGCATGGAGTGGATGGGGCATGCCCCTGATCCAGCTCCCTGTCCAAAAATCAATTCAATATCATGTCCCCATAGGGCATATTAAACTGATAAGAACAGATTTTTTTTTTTTTCGTTGCCAATCTTTCCAATTCTTTGTCAACTCACAAACGCCAGAGGTCACCTTGCACACATCAAGGATCACTCTGCGCCAATGCTCTTAGCCAAAAGGCCTCGAGCCACTGCACCGTTCCTGGAAGTACTGCAATACCAGGTTCGTGCCATGGAGGTGGATGGGTCAGGCCCCCCACACACCTTCGTGGAGGTGGATGGGTCAAACCACCCCACCTACCTCCTGTTTCAAAAAAGCATAGGAGAATCACCTTCCTGATCCAGGGAGAACCACGTTGGGGTCATGGTTACTCCCCTGTCAGGTCAGTTACGCATGATCTTAGCCAAAAGGCCGAGAAGCGTGCCCCAGAGCCAGGATGCCCCAGAGCCAGGGTGACCAAGTGCGAGGGTGCCCCAGAGCCAGGGTGACCAAGTGCGAGGGTGCCCCAGAGTGAGGGTGCCCCAGAGCCAGGATTATCCAGAGCCAGGGTGCCCTAGTGCGAGAGTGCCCCAGAGTGAGGGTGCCCCAGAGCCAGGATTATCCAGAGCCAGGGTGCCCCAGAGCCAGGGTGCCCTAGTGCGAGAGTGCCCCAGAGTGAGGGTGCCCCAGAGCCAGGGTGCCCCAGAGCCAGGGTGCCCTTGCTAGGGGTTTGGATGAGTCAGCCTCCAGCACTGCGCGTGTCTCCCAGCACACCTTGCAGTCCATCCTTGGCAGCTTGCAAAGCATGGTGGGCTCGCAGAGAGAGGGTAGGGACCCAGAACTCACGCCACATGTCACGGGGGAGGGAGCAGCAGCTATTGCAGCACAGGCCGGTGCAACGCAATCGCTTACTGCTGTAATGGGCTCAGTGCTTGGTGGCATAAAGACTGGGTCTGCTCTCGTGCACGCTCAGTCCGCTCTCATGCATGCTCGGTCTGATCTTGTGCACGCTCGGTCTGCCCTCGTGCACGCTTGGGCTGCTCCCGTACACACTCAGTCTGTTCCCATGCACGCTCAGTCTGTTCCCGTGCACGCTCGGTCTGCTCCCGTACATACACGCTCTGTTCCCGTGCACGCTCAGATCGATGCCATGCAAGCGCTGACTGCTGCCATCATTTCTGGGTTCCCCGCAGTTCAATGGAGAGGTCACGGTGCCGAAGCAGGCCAGCAATCTGTGCTCGATGAGATTGGTCCGGATGCTGAGGCGCTGAGGGGGAGTGGCAGTGGGTCGGTAGAAATGGAAGGTGTTGCCCTCTCTCAGGATATCAGCATTCCGTCTCCCACCACTGCCACTTCACCATTGCAGTTGGCGCTGTCTGCACCCCAGCCGTCCGAGACTGCTGCTGCCCAGGCTGAGGTGGTGCAGTCTGCAGCCGGGCCTTCCAGGCCCAGAACTGGTCCAGGGCATCCTGCTAGGCCATGTACAGTCTCTGTATGGCATACTGAGCAGCGGGGGTGGGGGGGGCGGGGTTGCATACCATTATTTTCCCCGGGAGGGGGGAGGGGAAACATAGGGACATACCATTATTGTCCCCGGGTCGGGGAACATATCATTATTATCCCCAGGCTGGGGCGAGACGTACCGTTATTGTCCCCAAGGGGCGGGGGGACGGGAGGGAACATACCATTATTGTCCCTGGGGTGTAGGGGGAGATGGGAACATAAACTTTATTGTTCCTGGCGAGAGGGGTGGGAACATACCTTTATTGTCCCTGGGGGGGAAGAGGGAGAGGTGAGGGATGTTATGTATGCAACCCGAGGTAACCTGTATCACACCGGCACCAGAGGGCGTACCTGTTGGAGTCCCAAGGGCTCCCAGCATCCCTTGGGAGCACTGTATATAAGCAGGCCTCCCATACTGTACCAGCACTTGGAGTTTGAATAAAGGAGCTAAGGTCACACTCATGTCTACAATACTCACTTACATTACTTTATCATGAGCTTAACACCTGGTGACGAGATAATGAACAATCATGCGAAAATGCAGAGAACTGTTGGTACCCTGGAGAAATTCTCAGAAGGGGACAATTGGGAGATCTTCGTGGAGTGAATCGACCAATACTTCATGGCCAACAAGCTGGAAGGGGACGAGAACGCTGCCAAACGAAGGGCGATCCTCCTCACCGTCTGTGGGGCAACAACCTATGGCCTCATGAAGAATCTTTTAACTCCGGTGAAACCAACAACCAAATCATATGAAGAACTGTGTACGCTGGTCCGGGAGCACCTAAATCCGAAGGAAAGCGTTCTGATGGCAAGGTATTGATTTTACACGTGTCAACGGTTTGAAGGCCAGGAAGTGGCGAGCTACGTCGCCGAACTAAGGCGCCTTGCAGGACATAGAGCAACGCCATAACGATAGCCCAGGCATTTATGACCACCCGCAATAACACCAAAACAAATTTCATGGTACAAAGAGGTTTCGGCAAGTACTGTACACAAATTTATGTCATTTTCAGGTAGGAATGCATATGGCAGAACGTACACGCCTGCAGCTGCATGACCTCAGATGACCCAGAGTCTGCCATCAAATGTTAATGCGAGGCAGTTAACACCTTGTTTGCGCTGCGGAGGTGATCATCGAGTCCATCAATGCCGCTTCAAACACTGTGTGCAAAGTCTATGGAACAATGGGATACCTCCAGCGAATGTGCAGACGAGCTGCAAACCCTGCAAACCACCACGTTGCAGAGGAGGATCGATCCATGGCAGATCAGGCTGAACTAGAGACTCGAATTGAGGAGGCAGAAGTGTCTGGGGTACACACATTCACCAGGAAATGTCCACCGAGCATGCGAAAAGTTGAACTGGATGGAATTCCAGTATCCATGGAACTGAACATGGGTGTGAGTCAGTCCATCATGAGCAAAAAGGCCTTCGACAGGCTGTGGTGCAACAAGGCACACAGGTCCAAGCTTAGCCCCATTCATACCAAGCTAAGAATTTACACTAAAAAGCTGATCCCTGTTATTGGCAGCGCAGCAGTAACAGTCTTCGATGATGGAGCAGTGCACAAACTCCCACTGTGGATTGTACCAGGAGATGGCCCCACACTGTTCGGCAGAAGCTGGCTGGGAAAAATCCTTTGGAACTGGGACGACATCCGAGCGCTTTCGTCCGTCGCCGACGCCTCATGTGCCCAGGTTCTGAGCAAGTTCCCGTTGTTGTTTTGAGCGAGGCATTGGAAGTTTCTTGGGGGCGAAGGTGCAGATCCACTTGGTTCCCGGTACACGACCCATCCACCACAAGGCACGTGCCACACATGCTGCGAGAGAAAGTGGAAATTGAGCTGGACAGACTGCAGCGAGAAGGCATCATCGCGCCGGTGGAGTTCAACGAGTGGGCCAGTCCAATTGTTCCGGTTCTCAAAGGCGATGGCACGGTCAGAATTTGTGGGGACTATAAAGTAACAATTAATTGTTTTTCGCTGCAGGACCAGTACCCGCTACGCAAGGCAGACGACCTATTTGCGACCCTGGCTGGAGGAAAGACGTTCACCAAGTTGGACCTGAACTTGGCCTACAGGAGCTGGCGGAATCTTTGAAAGGCCTCACCTGCATCAACATGCACAAAGGTCTGTTCATCTACAACAGATGCCCGTTTGGGAATCGATTGGCCGCGGCAATTTTTCAAAGGAACACGGAGAGCCTGCTAAAGTCGGTTCCGCGCACCATCGTTTTCCAGGACGACATACTGGTCACAGGTCGGAATACCATCGAACTCTTGAAGAACGTGGAAGAGTTTCTAAGTCGGCTAGATCGCGCGGGACTCAGGTTGAAATGCTTGAAGAGTATTTTCCTGGTGCCAGTGGTCAAGTTATTGGGGAGAAACATAGAAACATAGAAACATAGAAAATAGGTGCAGGAGTAGGCCATTCGGCCTCTCGAGCCCGCACCACCATTCAATGAATTCATGGCTGAACATGCAACTTCAGTACCCCATTCCTGCGTTCTCGCCATACCCCTTGATCCCTCTAGTAGTAAGGACTACATCTAAGAATCGCGGCAGACGGCATCAGACGGAGGCCATCAATAATGCGCTGAGTACGCAGAATGTGACGGAGCAGCGGACGTTCCTGGGACTCCTCAACTATTTGGGTAATTTCCTCCTACCCAGGTTAAGCACCTTGCTATATGTGCTGCTACGCAAGGGAGATGACTGGGTATGGGGGAAATCACAAGAGGCTGCATTTGAGAAAGCCAGAAATCTGTTATAGAAACATAGAAACATAGAAAATAGGTGCAGGTGTAGGCCATTCAGGCTTTCAAGCCTGCACCGCCATTCAATGAGTTCATGGCTGAACATGCAACTTCAATACCCCCTTCCTGCTTTTTCGCCATACCCCTTGATCCCCCGAATAGTAAGGACTTCATCTAACTCCCTTTTGAATATATTTCGTGAATTGGCCTCAAATACTTTCTGTGGTAGAGAATTCCACAGCTTCACCAGTCTCTGGGTGAAGAAGTTTCTCCTCATCTCGGTCCTAAATGGCTTACCCCTTATCCTCAGACTGTGACCCCTGATTCTGGACTTCCCCAACATTGGGAACATTCTTCCTGCATCTAACCTGTCTAAACCCGTCAGAATTTTAAACGTTTCTATGAGGTCCCCTCTCATTCTTCTGAACTCCAGTGAATACAAGCCCAGTTGATCCAGTCTTTCTTGATAGGTCAGTCCCACCATCCCAGGAATCAGTCTGTTGAATCTTCGCTGCACTCCCTCAATAGGAAGAATGTCCTTCCTCAAGTTAGGAGACCAAAACTGTACATAATACTCCAGGTGTGGCCTCACCAAGGCCCTGTACAACTGTAGCAACACCTCCCTGCCCCTGTGCTCAAATCCCCTCGCTATGAAGGCCAACATGCCATTTGCTTTCTGAACCGCCTGCTGTACCTGCATGTCAAACTTCAATGACTGATGTAGCATGACACCCAGGTCTCGTTGCATCTTCCCTTTTCCTAATCTGTCACCATTCAGATAATACTCTGTCTCTCTGTATTTACCACCAAAGTGGATAACCTCACATTTATCCACATTATACTTCATCTGCCATGCATTTGCCCACTCACCTAACCTATCCAAGTCACTCTGCAGCCTAATAGCATCCTCCTCGCAGCTCACACTGCCACCCAACTTAGTGTCATCCGCAAATTTGGAGATACTACATTTAATCCCTTCATCTAAATCATTAATGTACAATGTAAACAGCTGGGGCCCCAGCACAGAACCTTGCGGTACCCCACTTGTCACTGCCTGCCATTCTGAAAAGTACCCATT
This sequence comes from Pristiophorus japonicus, assembly GCF_044704955.1. NCBI lineage: Eukaryota > Metazoa > Chordata > Chondrichthyes > Pristiophoridae > Pristiophorus > Pristiophorus japonicus. The sequence goes on from NC_091984.1 coordinate 147,346,201, forward strand.
TGCTCCTACTCTTTGCTTCCTGTCTGACAACCAGTTCTCAATCCACGTCAGCACACTACCTCCAATCCCATGTGCTTTAACTTTGCATATTAATCTCTTGTGTGGGACCTTGTCGAAAGCCTTCTGAAAGTCCAAATATACCACATCAACTGGTTCTCCTTTGTCTACTTTACTGGAAACATGCTCAAAAAATTCCAGAAGATTTGTCAAGCATGATTTCCCTTTTACAAATCCATGCTGACTTGGACCTATCATGTCACTATTTTCCAAATGTGCTGCTATGACATCCTTAATAATTGATTCCATCATTTTACCGACTACTGAGGTCAGGCTGACCGGTCTATAATTCCCTGTTTTCTCTCTCCCTCCTTTTTTAAAAAGTGGGGTTACATTGGCTACCCTCCACTCGATAGGATCTGATCCAGAGTCAATGGAATGTTGGAAAATGACTGTCAATGCATCCGCTATTTCGAAGGCCACCTCCTTAAGTACTCTGGGATGCAGTCCATCAGGCCCTGAGGATTTATCGGCCTTCAATCCCATCAATTTCCCCAACACAATTTCCCGACTAATAAAGATTTCCCTCTGTTCCTCCTCCTTACTAGACCCTCTGACCCCTTTTATATCCGGAAGGTTGTTTGTGTCCTCCTTAGTGAATACCGAACCAAAGTACTTGTTCAATTGGTCTGCCATTTCTTTGTTCCCCGTTTTGACTTCCCCTGATTCTGACTGCAGGGGACCTACGTTTGTCTTTACTAACCTTTTTCTCTTTACATACCAACAGAAACTTTTGCAATCCGCCTTAATGTTCCCTGAAAGCTTCTTCTCGTATTCCATTTTCCCTGCCCTAATCAAACCCTTTGTCCTCCTCTGCTGAGTTCTAAATTTCTCCCACTCCCCGGGTTCGCTGCTATTTCTGGCCAATTTGTATGCCACTTCCTTGGCTTTAATACTATCCCTGATTTCCCGAGATAGCCACGGTTGAGCCACCTTCCCTTTTATATTTTTACACCAGACAGGGATGTATAATTGTTGTAATTCATCCATGCGGTCTCTAAATGTCTGCCATTGCCCATCCACAGTCAACCCCTTAAGTATCATTCGCCAATCTATCCTAGCCAATTCACGCCTCATACCTTCAAAGTTCCCCTTCTTTAAGTTCTGGACCATGGTCTCTGAATTAACTGTTTCATTCTGCATCCTAATGCAGAATTCCACCATATTATGGTCACTCTTCCCCAAGGGGCCTCGCACAATGAGATTGCTAATTAATCCTCTCTCATTACACAACACAAGTCTAAGATGGCCTCCCTCCTAGTTGGTTCCTCAACATATTTTTCTAGAAAACCATCCCTTATGCACTCCAGGAAATCCTCCTCCACCGTAATGCTTCCAGTTTGGCTAGCCCAATCTATGTGCATATTAAAGTCACCCATTATAACTGCTACACCTTTATTGCACGCACCCCTAATTTCATGTTTGATGCCCTCCCCAACATCACTACTACTGTTTGGAGGTCTGTACACAACTCCCATTAACGTTTTTTGCCCTTTGGTGTTCTGCAGCTCTACCCATATAGATTCCACATCATCCAAGCTAATGTCTTTCCTAACTATTGCATTAATCTCCTCTTTAATCAGCAATGATACCTCACCTCCTTTACCTTTTATTCTATCCTTCCTGAATGTTGAATACCCCTGGATGTTGAGTTCCCAGCCCTGATCATCCTGGAGCCATGTCTCCATAATCCCAATCACATCATATTTGTTAACGTCTATTTGCACAGTTAATTCATCCACCTTATTGCGGATACTCCTTGCATTAAGACACAAAACCTTCAGGCTTGTTTTTTTAACACACTTTGTCCTTTTAGAATTTTGCTGTACAGTGGCCATTTTTGTTCTTTGCCTTAGGTTTCTCTGCCCTCCACTTTTCCTCATCTCCTTTCTGTCTTTTGCTTTTGCCTCCTTTTTGTCTCCCTCTGTCTCCCTGCATTGGTTCCCATCCCGCTGCCATATTAGTTTAACTCCTCCCCAACAGCATCAGCAAACACTCCCCCTCGGACATTGGTTCCGGTCCTGCCCAGGTGCAGACCGTCCGGTTTGTACTGGTCCCACCTCCCCCAGAACCGGTTCCAATGCCCCAGAAATTTGAATTTGAGCTGCACCACTGCTCAAGCCATGTATTCATCTGCGCTATCCTGCGATTCCTACTCTGACTAGCACGTGGCATTGGTAGCAATCTCGAGATTACTACTTTTGAGGTCCTATTTTTTAATTTAGCTCCTAGCTCCTTAAATTCGTTTCGTAGGACCTCATCAGATTTTTTTACCTATGTCATTGGTAACAATGTGCACCACGACAACTGGCTGTTCTCCCTCCCATTTCAGAATGTCCTGCACCCGCTCCGAGACATCCTTGACCCTTGCACCAGGGAGGCAACATACCATCCTGGAGTCTCGGTTGCGGCCGCAGAAACGCCTATCTATTCCCCTCACCATTGAATCCCCTATCACTATCGCACTCCCACTCTTTTTCCTGCCATCCTGTGCAGCAGAGCCAGCCACGGTGCCATGAACTTGGCTGCTGCTGCCCTCCCCTGATGAGTCATCCCCCCCAACAGTACTCAAAGTGGTGTATCTGTTTTGCAGGGGGATGACTACAGGGGACCCCTGCACTACCTTCCTTGCACTACTCTTCCTGCTGGTCTTCCATTCCCTATCTGTCTGTGGACCCTTCTCCTGCGGTAAGACCAACTAACTACACGTGATACTCACGTCATTCTCAGCATCGTGGATGCTCCAGAGTGAATCCACCCTCAGCTCCAATTCCGCAACGCGGACCGTCAGGAGCTCGAGGCGGATACACTTCCCGCACACGTCGTCACCAGGGACACCGGAAGTGTCCCTGAGTTCCCACATGGTACAGGAAGAGCATAACACCCGACCGAGCTCTCCTGCCATGACTTAACCCTTAGATACACTTAAATTGGCAACAGCAATGTTAAAAGTTACTGACTAATATAAAAAGAAAAAGAAAAACTACTCACCAATCACCAGCCAATCACTTACCCCCTAGGCTGTGACGTCACCTTTCTGTTTCTTTCTACTTCTTTTTTGCCTTCTCCTTGTAGCTGCACAAGTACGCCTCACCAACGAACTCCCGACGCCTCTCACGGCCTTTTATAGGCCTCCGACCCCGGACTCACGCCACACCAACGAACTCCCGACGCCTCTCGCGGCCTTTTATAGGCCTCCGACCCCGGACTCACGCCTCACCAACGAACTCCCGACGCCTCTCGTGGCCTTTTTCGGCCTCGGACCCCGGACTCACGCCTCACCCTATTACGAATTCATCCACCTTATTACGAATACTCTTTGCATTAAGACACAAAGCCTTCAGGTTTGTATTTTTAATATCCTTTGTCCTTTTAGAATTATGATGTAGTGTGGCCCTTTTTGTTTCTTGCCTTTGTTTACTCGGTTATGCTCCAACAAATTGCTTTTTCTGTATAACCTCTGTAAACGTTTAGTGCTAGCTTGCGATTCATCTTTGTACGGGGTCGGGTGTGTGTTACAACAAGTAAACGAATCGGGTAAAATGCAACCAGTCCCCTATGCGTTCAGGAGTTTGTCCAAGGCCGAAAGCATGATTGAAAAAGAAACTCTGGCATGCGATTACCGGGTGGAAAAAATGCACCAGTATCTGTTTGGTCTCAAGTTTGAGTTAAAAACTGACCATAAGCCAATCATATCGCTATTCTAAGAGAGCAAAGGGATTAATACCAATGCCTCTGATGGCAATCAAAGATGGGCGCTCACGCTGTCTGCATATAACTATGTAATCTGCCACAGACCAGGCACAGAGAACTGCGCTGATGCTCTCAGTCAGCTACCATTGCCCACCACCGGGGTGGAAATGGCACAGCCTGCAGAATTGCCCTTGGTGATGGATGCATTTGAAAGTGAAATGTCACCCGTTACGGCCCGCCAGATCAGGACCTGGACCAGCCAGGATCCTTTACTGTCCCTTGTAAAAAAACTGTGTGCTCCATGGGAGCTGGTCCAGTGTCCCATCGGAGATGCATGAAGAGATCAAGCTATTCTAGTGGCGCAAAGATGACATGTCCATACAGGTGGACTGTCTTTTGTGAGGCAATCACATGGTTTTGCCGAAGAAAGGCAGAGAAACATTCTTATGCGACCTACACAGTACCCATCCAGGAATAGTAATGATGAAAGCTGTAGCCAGATCCCATCTGTGGTGGCCCGGCATCGACTCTGATTTGGCGTCATGTGTGCGCCAATGCAACACTTGCTCTCAACTGAGCAATGCACCTAGAGAGTCACCGCTAAGTTTGTGGTCATGGCTCTCCAAACCGTGGTCTCGGATCCACGTTGACTTTGCGGGCCCATTTCTAGGCAAAATGTTTTGGTTGTTGTGAATGTTTATTCAAAATGGATTGAGTGTGTAATAATGTCTGTAAGCATGTCCACTGCCACCATCGAAAGCCTATGAGCCATGTTCACCATGCACGGCCTGCCTGATGTCCTTGTCAGCGACAATGGGCCATGCTTCACCAGTGCTGAATTCAAGGAATTCATGACCCGCAATGGAATCAAGCACGTCACATCTGCCCCGTGTCTGATCTGTCCATATAATCCCTATCGTCCAGAACTTGTAGTAGGAGGTGCGTTATCGGTACGCCCAAGAAAACAAGCACCCCCTCAGTACTGCCCCTCCGACAGCGCAGCGCTCCCTCAGTACTGACCCTCCGACAGTGCAACACTCCCTCAGTACTGCACTCTGACAGAGCAGCGCTCCCTCAGAACTGACCCTCCGACAGTGCAACACTTCCTCAGTTCTGCTCTCTGACAGTGCAGCACTCCCTCAGTATTGCCCTCTGATAGTGCAGCACTCCCTCAGAACTGACCCTCTGACAGTGCAACACTCCCTTAGTACTGTCCTCTGACAGTGCAGCACTCCCTCAGTACTGCCCATCCAACAGTACAGCATTCCCTCAGTACTGCCCCTCCGACAGTGCAGCACTCCCTCAGTACTGCCCATCTGACAGTGCGGCACTCCCTCAGGATTGCCCCTCTGACAGTGCAGAACTCCCTCAGTACTGCCCCTCTGACAGTGCAGCACTCCCTCAGTACTGCCCCTCTGGCCGTGCGGCACACCTTCAGGACTGCACCTCTGACAGTGCAGCACTCCCTCAGTACTGCCCCTCTGACAGTCCGGCACTCCCTCAGGATTGCCCCTCTGACAGTGCAGCACTCCCTCAGTACTGCCCCCTGACAGTGCAGCATTCCCTCAGTACTGCCCCTCTGACAGTGCAGCACTCCCTCAGTACTGCCCCTCTGACAGTGCAGCACTCCCTCAGGACTGCATAGTAGTGTATGTCTTTATTTTCCACTCAGGTCCCTGGAGTGGGGCTTGAACCCACGATACAACATTGCATCACTGGATGCTGCACAGTCTGAGCTGTGAGTCATATCCCGACCTCAGTTGGAACAGCTAACTCAGAACAAACAACAACAGCAACTTTTATACAGCACCTTTAACACAGTAAAACTCCCCAAGCGCTTCACAGGAGCGTTATAGAATAAAGATTGACAGCGAGCCACGTAAGGAGACATTGAAATTTGCAGCTCAGCCAAATTGTGAGGGAAATTGTCAGTGCTGTCTTCATACCAAAATGGGGCAATGTTGGTTCTGAAAAGACCAAATTTTTGACAATTTCTGTGTCACTCAATTGATTGGTTTGTAAAACCCGTTTGTACCAAACCTCCAGTCAGGTTTGCAGAATCCTTTCCAGTTCCCCACATGTCATTTGATGGTGGATCTCAGTGTGTATCTCCTCGTCCGCTCGTGAGGCGGTGTCTCAGACCGATTGGAGGGTCAGCAGCCACTCCGCACTACAGCGTGCATCGGCAGGCCATTCCACTGTGGAAGGCCTCACCGCGGAGCTCGGTGCACGGGGTATATCCACACAGAGACGGTTTGCCGCCAAGTACAGCAGCAACAACCTGCATTGCTATAGCAACTGGAACATTAGAGCAACATCCCGAGGCAGCTGACAGAGGCATAATCTGGTCAAAGTGGTGCTGAGCCAAAGGGGGAGGGGCTAGGAAGGTGATCAAAACCCTCAGTCACAGATTGTGTTTGAAGGGAGGTCTTAAAAGAGGAGAGAGGTGGAGTGGCAGAGAGGTTTAGGGAGCAGGGAGTTAGGGCCCAGACAGCTGAAGGCACGGCCCCAATGGAGGGGGAAGGGAAGGGGAGGATGGATAAGAAGCCTGAGCCAGATACAGCGGCCCCTGAACACAACAACAACTTGCATTTATATACAGGAAGGAGTGTGAAATATTAGATGAAATTCATCGTGAGAGAGGAAGGATTAAGGGGCTTAGCAGCTTTGAAAATGGATAAATCCCGAGACCCAGATGAAAAGTATCCCAGGCTGTTAAGAGAAACAAAAGAGGAAGTAACGGAGGCTCTGGCCCTTATTTTCCAATCCTCTCTGACTACAGGTGTGGTGCCAGAGGACCGGTGGCCTGCTAATGTTGTAAATTTGTGTTATGTGTATATATATCGGAGGATGATGAAGAATTAGGGGTGCGCTTTGCCCCATTTAAAAAAAGACGAGTTGTAGTCAAATCAGAAGAGACTGCGGATGAGGGCGGAACCAAAAAAACAAAGAGAAGGGTGTATGCAGAATACTTAGTTCATGCTCCGGCAGACTCAGAGAAAATTGATAAATGGTCCAAGGAATTGCCCAATCCAAAGAAAGGGGGAGTAAAAACGTGGGACCAATTGGACCGCTTAAGAAATATATATCAACTTCATCCCTGGGACGGAGTGCAAATTTTGACCATAATGGTGCCAAAAACACAGGGAAGAAAATTGCACGACAAGGTAGATGAAGCTTTGGGGCAGAATGAGCAAGAATTAGACGCAGGATGGGAAGCGATTAAACACTGGCTGCAAGCCTTCAGTCCAGCTAAGACAGATTGGGGAAAAATTGCAGCCTGCCAACAGAAAGGAAGAGAGGAGGTCCTGGAGTATGATGAGCGGTTCAGATGCACGTGGCTAGAACATTCGGGTCAGAATAATACGGATGAGGAAATGGATGAACAAGTGTTTGGACCCCTGAAAGCAGCTTTCGTGGCAGGTCTAAAGCCAGAACTGTCCAAAATGCTTAAGGTAGTGTTACCGGACTGGGAAGGTAGAGGAACTACCTTTGCAGCATTGGTGGATCGATGTAACCAATTAGATTGGGATATGGGAGCTAAAGTCCGAGCTGTACAGGCTATGGGATGGAAATCCCAGGATTCCGATAAACAGTCATTAGGAAAATTACCCGGAAAATGTCATTATTGTGGGAAAGAAGGTCACTGGGCCAAGACGTGCAGGGCAAAACAGCAAGGTCGTGGCTGGGGAAGAGGACGCAGCCAGGGATACAATTCAGCCAACAAGCCAGGCTTGTCACAAGCTAACGACCTCATAGAAGCATTTAAGTGACTGACAATACAACATCAGAAGGAGTTACTTGGGATAGCAAAAAACGATTAGAGCCCACCCTGGCCCCCCTCCTCGCACTAATACAACAAAGGGGAGATGGGCTATATATAACTGTGAGGGTGGGCGATAAGGATGTGGACTGTCTTTTAGACACAGGGGCGGAATTAACATGCTTACCCCTACAAAATGGAAACGTTTTGCCGTTGGATGGTAGGGCACGTACAGCCTATGGAGTTGGGGGCCATAAAATGGAAATTAAAAGGACAACACCGGTACTTATAGGGCTGGGTCTACATGATCTAACCACGCCGGTCTGGATAGGCCCAGTAGATCAACCCCTTTTGGGAATGGACGTTCTAATCCAAATAGATTCATCGTTGCATTTCGAGGATGGTTGGGTGACATGGTCAATTAAAACTTTGAAGAAAGAAGAATTGAAGGAACACCCGATATGGGCTAAAGATAAGAATGATTGTGGCCTACTCCAGATGGAGCCTGTGTCATTTACCGGGACCAAGCCTCCATGCACTAACAGTGTCCCATCAGTCCAACTGCCATCGCGGGAATCTTACCGGTTATTCAGCAATTGGAGAAACAAGGAGTGCTTATTAAAACGCATAGCTCCTCCAATAGCCCCGTGTGGCTGGTACAGAAATCTAATGAGACTTGGCGTTTGACTGTCGATTATAGGAAAGCTAACCAGTGTATTGATCAAAAAGCTCCTTTGGTCGCAGATCCCTCCACCATTTTTAATGCCCTCAAACCGGAACATAAATATTTCTCGGTTATAGATATGGCCAACGGATTTTGGTCGGTGCCTCTGGCACTGGAGGTTCGACAGTGGTTTGCTTTCACGGTCCAAGGACAATAGTATACTTGGACCCGGTTACCGCAGGGTTTCCACAACAGCCCTACGGTATTCCACATGGCTTTACAAAGCCATTTGCGAGAATTACCTCCCCTGTTATCCACAGTCATCCAATATGTAGATGATATCCTGCTAGCTTCAAACACGGAAGAACAACATGAACAAGATTTACGAGCTTTGCTGGACCACCTTCGGCTGAAAGGACATAAAGCAAGCATCGACAAAGCACAAATATCCCAAGAAGAGGTTGTATACCTGGGACAAATGATTTCACAAGGAAAGAGAGAACTTACCCAGAATAGAACTGCAGCCATTCGGGCTGCTAAAAAACCCACCACTATTCAGGAACTAAGGTCTTTTTTGGGATTGTGTAACTTTAACAGAAATTGGATTGATTCCTTCACACAGTTTGCTCAGCCACTGAATTATATTTTAAAGGGGAAACGTGCCTCTAAAGAAGCCATCACCCTCACTAAGGAACAGCAAGAGGCCTTCCTGAGTTTGAAAAAGGTTTTGTGTTCAGCACCGGCTCTGGGAATCCCCGATAGTGGTAAGCCATTTACCCTGTTTGTTCATGAGAAAGAAGGATATATGACAGCTATACTGACACAAGAACATGGGGATCGGCAAAGACTTATTGGCTATTATTCGGCAAAACTGGATGCGGTAGCCCTCAGATGGGGAAGTTGCCTAAGGGCCATGGAAGCTACATATCGAGCGTTAATGAACACTGCGGGTCTAGTCCCCGACCAAAAGCTGATTGTCAAGTGTCCCCACAATGTACATGCTTTGCTGTCTATGAATAGAATATCTCAGTTGACAGCAGCAAGATGGACCCGCTGGACAGCAGTTTTGGAAGCTCCAAATCTCCATATCGTCCGGGCCAGCCCGGTTAATCCCGCAACTATGCTCCCGATGTCAGAATCGAGGGAGCAAGAGGGGGGAGAATGTTAAGAGCATGACTGCGTGGAGATTTTAAAAGAAACAGAAGAAGCAGCCTTAGCAGCAGAGGAGTCTCTGCACAACCCAGACCTCATCCTGTTTACAGATGGTTCCTCCTTTGTTGACAATGGTACCAGAAAAGCAGGATGGGCAGTTACAACCTTATATGAGGTAGTGGCAAAAGGATGTTTACCCTCAGGAACGTCAGCACAACAGGCCGAGTTACTGGCCCTGTCAGAAGCATGTCTAATAGCAGAAGGACAGACAACTAATGTCTACACAGATTCGCGTTATGCTCTTGGAGTCGCTCACGACTTTGGTATGTTATGGCGGAAAAGAGGATTCCTCACTGCTGCTGGTACACCTATCCGAAATGGAAAAGAAGTCCGAGACTTACTGGAGGCCATATAATTACCTCAGGAAGTGTCCATCCTGAAGTGTAAGGCCCATACCAAGGAAAATACCACAGAAGCTCAGGGAAATGCCCGAGCCGACCAGGCAGCTAAAGATGCCGCCTCACAGGGCGTTCCTCCAGAAGAACCAACACAGATGTGCAGATTGAAAGCACTCAGGACTCTGACACGAGACCTTCAAACAATGCAAGGCGAGTGCTCCCGAGAGGAAAAATGGACATGGATTGAGGCAGGAATTAAGCTATGTGAAGATGGTGTCTGGAGACAAAGAGTTACCGACAAGCCAGTTGCGCCACAAGCGCTTATGCCTTTTTTAGCCCAACAGATCCACTCGTGGGGACACTTGGCCTCACAACAGATGACGGCACGGCTCCAGAAAAGCTGGTGGGGTCAGGGATTTAAAAAACATGCCCAGCTGGTAACAGACCGCTGTGTGGTCTGCCGGAAAAATAATTCTGGACCCATCACAATAATGCGCCAACTGAGGCCCCCTGCCCCTGTCGGACCATTCCAGCATCTGCAGGTTGATTATATATCTCTTCCTTCATGCCAAGGATACACTAACATTCTTGTCATGGTCGACAGATTCTCTAGATGGGTAGAAGCTGTCCCAACTCAAAGAACCACAGCCAATCACACTGCAAAGGTCTTGTGTAAGGATTACATTCCCCGATGGGGAGTCCCGAGTAGCATTGACTCAGATCAGGGAACACACTTCACAGGTGCTGTCTGCCAAGAAGTCTGTAGGTTACTGAACATTACGTGGGATTTACACTGTCCTTATCATCCACAATCATCAGGTCAAGTAGAGCGAATGATTCGAACTCTGAAACAACAGCTTGCCAAATATCACCAAGAAGGAACACCATGGCCCCAGGCACTACCAATAGTGCTATGTAGCATTAGGGCAACCCCGAACAGAACTACAGGTCTAAGCCCATTTGAAATTATAACAGGAAGACCCATGTCGCTGCCAGGAACTATCGATTTATGGAAAGCTGATGTTCACTTAATGAGTGACACTTTGTTATCATACTGTCAGAACTTAACCAATGCTATTAGTTCTGTTTCCTGACAGGTATCGGCAGCTTGGGGTAATCCACCCAAAGGAGGACATGACATCATCCCGGGAGTCTGGGTGTATGTGAAAAAGTTGCATAAAGAACCTTTGGGTGCCAAGTGGGAGGGACCTTATCAAGTGTTATTGAACACCCAGGCAGCTGTTAATTCCAAGGAAAGAAAGCCTGGATCCACGCTTCACACGCTAAACGAGCACCCGTAACTGAAGCTGAAATAAGGACAATTACTTTTCGCGAAAATGTATAAATTTACTGTAGTATTGATTGTAGGTATTCTAGGCATAGGCCTACTTCTTACTAGCCGACCCTCTGCACCAAAGGGAAATAGTAGGGTAGCAATGGAATTACATGTAAATACCTTTTACTTTTATATTTTTTGTTTATGTTGATTAAATGTTGTTGCGACCAGGCGGCTGTAGCTGCTGTCCCACAGGTGAGACACCTTGCAGATCCCAGCAAACCATCTGTACATGGCACAGGGGTATGTTATGCTTAAGGAAAGGTGGTTTACTGGTTGAATTAAGATATTGATTTGGATTAAATTGGAATAAGGTTAATTAACCTACTAAAACCAGACTTCCATTGTGGCCACGATGGAACTCGGGTTGGTGTAAATTTGTGTGGAAGCTACTAGTCCGGACATGTGGCGAAACACATCAACAAATTTTAGAAGGAAACTCTATTAACATGTATGAAATTATTTTGTAGAATATTTAACCAGTGATACCTGATGTTTTATGATTCAGTTTGTGAAAGAATCAAATGGGGGATTGATAGAGAATTCAAACAGGCTGCATTTAGACAGGCTGTGAAAAAACACAGGCCACATTGCATTAAGTCATCAATCAACTTGACATTTTCGGACCTTGGGTAGCGAGCCAATTAAAACGTTAAAAGACTTTCAATTGAGCCAATAAGGTCAAAGAAGGCGAGTTCTTTTCTGTAAATTGATCCAGGTATAAATACAGCCATTTTGACCATGTGGTTTCAGTAAGACAAAGAAACTGGCAATCAGCCAGCAGCTTGTTACTCTCTGCCAAGATCAAAAAGTTAAAACTACCATCGGAGTTCGTATTTCATTGGAAATTAAGAGATCTAACAAACACATTGAATAAATTGTCCAATTACAGTCTGTGGGGAAAAGAATACAGCTTAAACTCTAAATGGGGTAAAGAGGAGAATGCAGATACATTTACACAAGTTATCCCAGCCTCCCTCCCCCAATTCCACGAACTAACTAAGTTATAGCTCTGTGGGTTCAGGGGCCATGCTCACCAATCCCCTTTTTGACAGTTGCCAGTGAATCGCGGTTTCGGGGTTCGCTGCACTTGGCCTTCGAGGCGAGCCGCACCCCGGTCGGAGGAGAGGACTTCGGACTATGTAGTCTTCGGTTGGGGTGCGTCCGTTGATGCGGTAAGTTGCGTTTTGGATGTATGGGGTAAGTACCCACTTTCTTTGGTTAGGAATAGTTTAGTTAGTCCCTTTTGGTAATTTCTCACCCGTTGGTCGTTCCGAAGTAGATTGTAGAGTGGAAATAAATGTCGATTCTTCGGTTTTTGCTGAGTTGGTTTTGGTTAGTCGTTTCGCTGGTTGTGGTGGCCCGGGTTGTCAATTTGGTTGCTGACAACCTTCCATTTCGTGGGCCTCGTGCTCAGTCGGTCCTTGATGATTTCTTGTCGTTTCCTTCACTACTCCATTTCTTCACTCCCCACCTCCGGCTGCTTGTGTCTGTCTGTGTTTGAGTCTGTGTCCTGCTGTTCGAGTCTGTGTCCTGCTTTCTGTGTTCTGTTCCTTGGTAAAACTTGGAATAGATATAACCCAAAAAAAAGGCTCCGGTATCTCCCATCAAATCTAGCTCAGTTCTTTGTTTCGATTTTTCAGCCAGCTTACTGAAACTTGATTACGTGGTTTTAATCTGGCGTTAATAGGCTTTTCAAAGTTGGTGAGCTCTCCATTGTGCTAGTCTGGCCTGAGCCAGATATTTTATGCCTGTTGCAAAGGTGTTGGAATATGTATGTGACATTTGGGTCCTCTGGGTGCGGTGATAAATGTTTCTTCCATCATTGATTGTTTAAATGCTAATGTTTTCAAGGGGCAAGTTTCGAGGGTATACAGTTCCCAGACAATTTGATTAGTTCCAATGTCCAAACTGGCCCTTTAGATATTGACCCCACCCCTTTTCTTGCAGACCCAACATACACCTTTTAAAAATCCCAAATTCGATTCAAATTCGTAGTTTCTTCCACGTGCACTTTAGGATTTCAAACTTTCTGGTAGTTTGTTCCAACTTAAATTCCCTTTCCTATGAGTCCAAACACTGGGGGGGGGGGGGGTCTCCATGAATGCACCCCCTTTTATCCCCTGCAGGCCTCGTCTGCCCCTTTAAAATTCATTTGTGTCCCAAAGTTTTCCTTCCATTTTAAAAGTCCAGAAAGGGATTCTTCTCCTCTGCAGGGGAAAGATACCTGGAATCTTTGCAAGATATTGGTAAATTCTGCAGTACAATGGTTGGGAACAATGGCCAGGCCAGCCCAGGCCAGGCAAGGATGAAACATAACACAACTGTAACTGTCACCAATATAAGTTCACGCAAAACGTTCATTTATTAGCTGCTGATGCAAGAGGTTTGCAGGTGCGTAACTTCCACGTGGCTTTTCCAGTGTTGTGGGGGGCGGCGTGGGGGCATGGGTTCATTGCCAGGCTGATTGTCCTCCCCGAGGTCGTCGTCCTCCTCCTCCTCCTCGTCCTCCTCCTCCTCGTCCTTGTCTTCAGCCTCTCCTCTCTCCTAAGGTGGACCGGCGGTCACATCTGGCAATTGTTGTCCTCCTCTTATAGCTAGGTTATGCAACATGCAGCACACCACAATAAACTCAGTGACCTGCTCAGGGTGGTATTGTCGGTTGCCAACTGAATGGTCCAGGCATCTGAAGCACTGCTTAAGCACCCCAATTGTCTTTTAGATGATATTGCGTGATTACCTGTCGCAATATGGCTTTCCTTGAAGCACTTCTCGGCTTCTCTCTGGGAATTACGCAAGGGGCTCATGAGCCAGCTGGCAAGGCCATATCCTTTATCCCCCAGCATCCAACCGTGACCTTGTGGCTGACTCTTAAACAGGTCAGAGACAGTGTTCTCACACAAGAAATGCACATCATATATGCTCCCTGGAAAATTAGCATTTACTGCTAGAATTATTTGTTTGTGGTGGACAACGAGCTGCACATTCAGGGAGTGGAATCCCATTCGGTTTTAAACAGCTCTTCATTCTGTAAAGTTGCTCTCAGGGTGATGTGCGTACAGTCTATTGCTCCCTGCACCTTGGGGAAGTTTGCTATTCTTGAGAACCCCAAAGCCCCCTCAGTCTGTGCCTCCCTGGTCATAGGGAAGCTTATAAAGTCACCTGTCGAATGCAACAATGTGTGGCGTGCTGAGAGATACCGCAAATGTCGCCAACAGAGGCCTGAAATGAGCCCAATGCGTAGAAGGAAAGTGGCGCAGTAACCTTAACCTCAACAGGCAGTGCGATCCTGATGGTGCTGGTAGGCTGCAGATCTCCCTTAATGAGCTGGCATATCTCACTGATGACCTCCTTTCGGAAGCGCAGCCTCCTAATGCACGTGTTATCGGACAGGGCCAGGTACGATAGCTTATCAGTGTATATGCATTGGGTATAACGTCTCCTCCGGTTAGTCTGACATCAGTAGTGGGGAAAATCTGGGAGTCAATTACTAAGGATGAAATAGCAGCGCATTTGAAGAGCAGTGACAGGATCGGTCCAAGTCAGCATGGATTTGTGAAAGGGAAATCATGCTTGACAAATCTTCTGGAATTTTTTGAGGATGTAATTGTAGAGAAGACAAGGGAGAACCAGTGGATGTGATGTGTTTGGACTTTCAAAAGGCATTTGACTATGTCCCACATAAGAGATTGGTGTGCAAAATCAAAGCGCATGGTATTAGGGGTAATCTACTGGCATGGATAGAGAATTGGTTGGCAGACAAGAAGCAGAGAGTCGGGATAAACGGTTCCTTTTCAGAATGGGAGGCAGTGACTAGTGGAGTGCCACAGGGCTCAGTGCTGGGACCCCAGCTCTTTACATTATACATTAATGATTTGGATGAAGGAATTGAGTGTAATATCTCCAAGTTTGCAGATGACACTAAACTGGGTGGTGGTGTGAGCTGTGAGGAGGATGCTAAGAGGCTGCAGGGTGATTTGGACAGGTTGGGTGAGTGGGCAGATGCATGCCAGATGCAGTATAATGTGGATAACTGGTGGCAAAAACACGAGGGCAGAGTAGTACCGGAATGGTGGCAAATTAGGAAAAATGGAGATGCAACGAGACCTGGGTGTCATGGTTCATCAGCTATTGAAAGTTGTCAAGCAGGTGCAGCAGGCAGTGAAGAAGGCAAATGGTATGTTGGCCTTCATAGCTAGGGGATTTGAGTATAGGAGCAGGGAGGTCTTACTGCATTTGTACAGGGCCTTGGTGAGGCCTCACCTGGAATATTGTGTTCAGTTTTGGTCTCCTAATCTGAGGAAGGACATTCTTGCTATTGAGGGAGTGCAGCGAAGGTTCACCAGACTGATTCCAGGGATGGCTGGACTGACATATGAGGAGAGACTGGATCAACTTGGCCTTTATACACTGGAGTTTAGAAGGATGAGAGGGGATCTCATAGAAACGTATAAGATTCTGACAGGACGAGACAGGTTAGATGCGGGAAGAATGTTCCCGATGTTGGGAAAGTCCAGAACCAGAGGACACAATCTTAGAATAAGGGGTAGGCCATTTTGGACTGAGATGAGGAGGAACTTCTTCACTCATAGAGTTGTTGACCTGTGGAATTCCCTACCACAGAGAGTCGTTGATGCCAGTTCATTGGATATATTCAAGAGGGAGTTAGATGTAGCCCTTACAGCTAAAGGGATCAAAGGGTATGGAGAGAAAGCGGGAAAGGGGTACTGAGGGAATGATCAGCCATGATCTTATTGAATGGTGGTGCAGGCTCGAAGGGCCGAATGGCCTACTCCTGCACCTATTTTCTATGTTTCTATGTTTCTATGTTTCCTCCTCAGCAGTAAGCCATCTCTTTGATTGGGCACATAATGCTCTTCAATATACCTTCTCCCATCTGTAGTCTGCAACATGTGATTAGAGACCAATAGTGGTTGAGAAATTACAGGCCCTCACACTATAAATCGCTATAAATGCCCTTAATATGTCCTCAACAGATACAAATGTGATTAGATGATTGGAAGGGTCAAAAAGACCCTTAAAACCATTCACAAATTGATTCTCCTCACAAGTACCTGAAGCAGCCTTTCAGTACAGATCCTCCGAGTCACAAAATGACGTCCGTAGTGCCGAGTACTGCCGACTAGTGCCGACTTTAGGTCAAGTGATGCAGCTTTTCTTCAGCGACCTTTTTGGCCAGCAATCATTTCGGCGACGTATGGGCGAAATGCCGAAAGTTGCGGTCGCCGATAATCTGCCGCAAGTTTCCATTTTCAGCCCAATTTTCGGCCTTGCACGCGGATGATGTCATTTAAAAAAAAAAAATTAGGCTGAGCGATGCAGCACATTCATGTCGCCAAAAGTTGGACCAGCAACAAATGGGCGATAATTGGGTGCTAGTTTCAACTTTCCAGCAAATATGGGCGGTAGCCTGAATCTTTGCGCTTATGTGGGCGATTAATGGTCGCTAAATGGTCGATCAATGGGCGATCAATGGGCGATCAATGGGCAATAAATGAGCGATAAATGGGCGATCAATGAGCGATCAATGAGCGATCAATGGGCGATCGATGGGCGATCAATGGGCGATCAATGGGCGATCAATGGGCGATCAATGGGCGATCAATGGGCGGTAAATGGGCGATCAATGGGCGATCAATGGGCGATCAATGGGCGATCAATGGGTGATCAATGGGCGATCAATGGGCGATAAATGGGTGATCAATGGGCGATAAATGGGCGATCAATGGGCGATAAATGGGCGATCAATGGGTGATCAATGGGCGATAAATGAGCGATACATGGGCGATCAATGGGCGATAAATGAGCGATAAATGGGTGATCAATGGGCGATCAATGGGCGATCAATGGGCGATCAATGGGCGATCAATGGGCAATAAATGGGTGATCAATGGGCAATAAATGAGCGATCAATGGTTGATAACTGTGCGATAAATGAGCGATAACTGGGCGATCAATGGGCGATCGATGGGTGATAAATGGGCGATCAATGGGCGATCAATGGGTGATCAATGGGCGATCAATGGGCAATAAATGAGCGATCAATGGTTGATAACTGGGCGATAAATGAACGATAACTGGGCTATCAATGGGCGATCAATGGGTGATAAATGGGCGATCAATGGGTGATAAATGGGCGATCAATGGGCGATTAATGGGTGATAAATGGGCGATCAATGGGCGATCAATGGGCAATAAATGAGCGATCAATGGTTGATAACTGGGCGATAAATGAGCGATAACTGGGCGATCAATGGGCGATCAATGGGCGATCAATGGGCGATCAATGGGTGATCAATGGGCGATCAATGGGCGATCAATGGGCGATAACTGGGCGATCAATGGGCGATCAATGGGCGATCAATGGGTGAACAATGGGCGATCAATGGGCGATCAATGGGCGATCAATGGGTGATCAATGGGCGATCAATGAGCGATCAATGGGTGATCAATGGGTGATCAATGGGCGATCAATGGGTGATCAATGGGTGATAACTGGGCGATCAATGGGCGATCAATGGGTGATCAATGGGCCATGATGTGCTGAATGTCTAGCCCGTAGAGTCTTTAATGTAGTAAAACATCCCAAGGCGCTTCACAGGGGTGTTATAAGACAAAAAAATATGTATTTATGGCAGATGACGAAAAGCTTGCTCAAAGAGGTAGGTTTTAAGGCATGTTTTAAAGGAGGAGGAGAGAGATAGAGAGGCGGGGAGGTTTAAGGAGGGAGTTCTAGAGCTTGGGGCCTAAGCAGCTGGAGGCACATAGATCAAGAACCCCACAGATTCCTCTACACTGCACCATTCTGTAATCTCTCTCCATTTAAAGAATTTGCTTTTAATTTTTCCTGCCAAAGTGGATAACCTCACATTTTCCCACAATATACTTAATCTGCCAAATTTTTGCCCACTCACTTAGCCTATTTACATAACAACATAAGAAATAGGAGCAGGAGAATGCCATACGGCCCCTCGAGCCTGCTTCGCCATTTAATAAGGTCATGGCTGATCCGATCATGGACTCAGGTCCAATTCCCTGCCCGCTTCACGTAACCCCTTTGTTGTGTATGAATAAGGAGTCTGACTGGATACTGTGAGCTCAAAGTAAAGTGCGCCCTTAGTCTTTTATTGCAGGTCTCCAGAGTGTCTCTCCAGCCTGTGAGGCCTCCTTAAGTACCTGTGCTCCCAAGGGATTGTGTGAAGAGCTCTCTGGTGGCTACACAAGGTATATACAGGTTTACATATATAACATCCTTATTCCCTTATCGGTTACATAACTGTCTATCTCTTTCTTAAATTTATTCAATGACCAGCATCCACAGTTCTCTGAGGCAGTAAATTCTGCAGATTTACAACCCTCAGAGAAGAAATTCCTCCTCATCTCAGTTTTAAATGGGCGGCCCCTTATTCTGAAATTATGCCCCCTAATTCTAGTCTCCCTTATCAGTGAAAACATCCTCTCTGTATCCACCTTGTCAAGCCCCCTCATAATCTTATACATGTTGATAAGATCACCTCCCATTCTTCTGAATTCCAATGAGTAGAGGTACAACCTACACAACCTTTCCTCATAAGTCTACCCCTTCATCTCCGGAATCAACCTAGTGAACCTTCTCTGATCTGCTTCCAAAGCAAGTATATCCTTTCTTAAATATGGAAACAAAAACTGTATGCAGTATTCCAGGTGTGGCCTCACCAATACCCTGTATAACTGTAGCAAGACTGCCCTGCTTTTATACTCTATCCCCTTTGCAATAAAGGCCAAGATTCCATTGGCCTTCCTGATCACTTGCTGTTCCTGCATACTATACTTTTGTGTTGCATGCACCAGAAACCTCAGGTCCTGCTGTACTGCAGCACCTTGCAATTGTTCTCCATTTAAATAGTAACATGCTCTTCGATTTTTTTCTGCCAAAGTGCATGACCTCACACTGTCTAACATTATACTGCATCTGCGAAATGTTTGCCCACTCACATAGCCTGTCTATGTCCTTTTGCAGATTTTATGTGTCCTCCTCACACATTGCTTTTCCTCCTCTCTTTGTATCATCAGCAAACTTGGCTACATTACACTCAGTCCCTTCTTCCAAGTTGCTAATATAGATTGTAAATAGTTGGGGTCGCAGAACTGATCCCTGCGGCACCCCACTAATTACTGATTGCCAACCTGTGAATGAACCATTTATCCCAACTCTCTGCTTTCTGTTAGTTAGCCAATCCTATATCCATGCTAATATATTACCTCCAACCCCGTGAAATTTTATCTTGTGCATTAACCTTTTATGTGGCACCTTGTCAAATGCCTTCTGGAAGTCCAAATACACCACACCCACTGGTTCCCCTTTATCCACCCTGTTTGTTACATCCTCAAAGAATTCCAGCAAATTTGTCAAACATGGCTTTCCCTTCATAAATCCATGCTGACTCTGCCTGACTGAATTATGCTTTTCCAAATGTCCTGCTACTGCTTCTTTAATAATGGACTCCAACATTTTCCCAACCACAGATGTCAGGCTAACTGGTCTATCGTTTCCAGCTTTTTGTCTGCCTCCTTTTTTAAATAGGGGCGGTACATTTTCAGTTTTCCAATCTGCTGGGACCTTCCCAGAATCCAGGGAATTTAGTTAAATTGTGACCAATGCAGCCACTAACCTTGTTGCTACTGCTCTTAAGACCCTAGGATGCAAGCCATCAGGTCCAGGGGATTTATTCGCATTTAGTCCCATTATCTTACTGAGTACCACCTCCTTCGTGATTGTGATTGTGTTAAGCTCGTTCCAACCATCCAATATCCACTGTTGGGATATTATTTGTGTCCACTACCGTAAAGACTGACACAAAATATTTGTTCAGAGTTTCTGCTATCTCCATGTTCCCCATCATTAATTCCCCGGTCTCATCTTCTCAGGGACCAACATTTATTTTAGCCACTCTTTTCCTTTTTATATACGTTTAGAAACTCTTGCTATCTGTTTTTATATTTCGTGCTAGTTTACTTTCAGAGACTATGTTCACTTTCTTAATCATTTTTTTAGTCATTCTTTGTTGGCTTTTAAAAGCTTCCCAATCTTCTGTCCTCCCACTAGTTTTGGTCACCTTGTATGCCCTTGTTTTTAATTGGATACCATCCTTTATTTCTTTAGTTAGCGATGGATGGCTTCACCCTTTCCTCCTCACTGGAAAATATTTTTCTTGAGAGTTATTAAATATCTCCTTAAATGTACATCACTGTTCATCAACCGTCCTAAACCTTAATCTATTTTCCCAGTCCACTTTAGTCAACTCTGCCCTCATACCTTTGTAGTCTCCTTTATTTAAGCTTTGTATGCTGGCTTGAGATTCAACTTTCTCGCCCTCCATCCGAATTTGAAATTCAACCATGTTATCATCACTCAGTCCAAGGGGATCCTTTACTGGGAGATTGTTTATTAATACTGTCTCATTATACAGGACCAGATCTAAGATAGCCTACCCCCTGGTTGGTTCCTTTTCATACTGCTCAAGGAACCCGTTCCTTATGCACTCTACGAACTCCTCCTCAAGTCTATCCTGACCATTTTGATTTGTTCAATCAATGTGGAGGTTAAAATCGCCCATAATTATTGCTGTTCCCTTTTTACAAACCCTCACTATTTCTTGGTTTGTACTCCGACCATCAGAGTTGCTACTGTTAGGGGGCCTATAGACTACGCCCAGCAGTGACTTTTCCCCCTTATTATTCCTTATCTCCACACAAACTGTTTCAACATCCTGATCATTTGAGCCAATATCATTTCTCACTATTGCAGTGATTCCATCCTTTACCAACAGAGGTATCCCACCTCCTTTTCCTTTCTATCTGTCCTTCCGAATTGTCAAGTACCCCTGAATGTTTAGTTCCAAGTTTTGGTCACCTTGCAACCACGTCGCTGTTGTGGCTATCAGATCATACCCATTTGTAACTATTTGTGCCGACAGCTCATCTGTTTTGTTACGAATGTTATGTGTTTCAGATAAAGAGCTTTTAAACGTGTTTTCATACCATTTTCTCCTGCTATGGTCCCAGTTTCTGATACACTCTTTTGTTTATACATTCTATCCCTTCCTGTCATGCACTGGTTTTTGTTTCTCCCAATGCTACCCTGCTCTATTGCCTTATTCTTTGAGCTTTTAGGTTTCTGCTCACCTGAAACCTCCCCCCTATCTATTGCCCTGTGCAGATTCTTTGCGTCCTCCTCACAAATTGCTTTCCCAACTATCTTTGTATCATCAGCAAATTTCGCTACATAACACTCAGTTCCTTCATCCAAGTCATTAATATAGATTGTAAATAGTTGAGGCCCCAGCACCGATCCCTGTGGCAGCCCACTAGTTACCGTTTTACAACCTGAAACTGGCCCATTTATCCCGATTCTCAGTTATCTGTTAGTTAGCCAATCCTCTATCGATGCTAATATATTACCCCCAACCCCGTGTGTTCTTATCTTGTGCAGTAATCTTTTATGTGGCACGTTATCGAATGCCTTCTGGAAATCCAAATACACGACATCTACTGGTTCCCGTTTATCCACCCTGCTCGTTACATCCTCAAAGAACTCCAGCAAATGTGTTAAACATGATTTACCTTTCATAAAACCATGCTGACTCTGATTGACTGTGTTATGATTTTCTCCATGTCCTGCTACTACTTCCTTAATGAAGGACTCCAGCATTTTCCCCAATGACAAATGTTACGCTAACTGGTCTATAGTTTCCTTCTTTCTGTCTCCCTCCTTTCTTAAATAGGGGCGTTACATTTGCCATTTTCTCATCCGCTGGGACCTCTCCAGAATCCAGGGAATTTTAGTAGATTACAACCAATGCATCCACTATCTCTGCAGTTACTTCTTTAAAGACCCTAGGATGCAGGCCATCAGGTCCAGGGGACTTGTCCATCTTTAGTCCCATTAGTTTGCCGAGTACTTTTTCTCCAGTGATTGTTTTAAGAACATATGAACATAAGAAATAGGAGCAGGATTAGTCCATTTGGCCCCTCGAGCATGCTCCGCCATTTAATAAGTTCATGGCTGATCTGATCATGGACGCTCCCCATAACCTTTTATTCCCTTATCGCTCAAAAATCTGTCTATCTCCGCCTTAAATATATTCAATGACCCAGCATCCACAGCTCTCTGCGGCAGAGAATTCCACAGATTTGCAACCCTCTGAGAGAAGACATTTCTCCACATCTCAGTTTTAAATGGGCAGCTCCTTATTCTAAGACTATGTCCCCTATTTTTAGTTTCCTCTATGAGTGAAAATATCTTCTCTGCGTCCACCTTGTCGAGTCCCCTCATTATTTTATATGTTTCAATAAGAATCCTCTCATTCTTCTGAACTCCAATGATTATAGGCCCAACCTACTCAACCTATCTTCATGTCAACCCCCCTCATCTCCGGAATCAACCTAGTGAACCTTCTCTGAAATGCCTGCAATGCAAGTATGTCCTTCCTTAAATACAGAGACCAAAACTGCATGCAGTATTCTAGGTGTGGTCTCACAGTTGTAGCAGAACTTCTCTGCTTTTATACTCTATTCCCCTTGCAATGATTTGCCTTCCTGATTAAGTTCGCCCCTCTCAAAAGTCCCTTGATTATCAATTATTAGGATGTTTCAAGTGTTTTCTACCATGAAGACCAAGACAAAATATTTGTTGAAAGTTTCTGCAATTTCCCTGTTCCCCATTATTAATTCCTCAGTCTCATCCTCGAAAGGACCAACGTTTACTTTAACTACTCTCTTCCTTTTTATATACCTGTGGCAGTTCTTATTGTGTGTTTTTATATTTCTTGCTAGTTTACTCTCATAAACTGTCTTCTCTTTATTATTTTTTTTTGTTGTCCTTTGCTGGTTTGAAAAATTTCCCAATCCTCTGGCTTTCCATTATTCTTCGCAACATTGCATGCTTTTGTTTTTAATTCGATACCATCCTTTCCTTCCTTAGTTAGCCATGGATGGTTCATCCTTCTCTTAGAGTCTTTCTTTCTCACTGGAATATATCTTTTCTGAGAGTTTTGAAATATCTCTTTAAATATTTGCCAGTGCTTCTTTACTGTCTTACACTTTAATATATTTTCCCAGTCCACTTTAGCCAACTCTGCCTTCATACCTTTGTAATTCCCTTTATATAAGTTCAGGACCCTAGTTTGAGACCAAGGTTTATCACCCTGAAACTGAATTTGAAATTCTACCATGCTATGATCACTCTTCCCAAGAGGATCCTTTACTTTGCCTTCTCCTCCTTCTTAAGCAGTCCTTCGGAGTCGAGGATGACTTGTTTCCACACTAATATGTGTTCTCAGGTGACTGATGAGTCCAGTGTGGGACCAACAGTCTTTGTCACAAGTGGGGCAGATGGTGGTTAAAGGGATGGGTGGGTCGGGTACTTGGGTTGTCATGCACTCCTTCTGCTGTTAGCGCTTGGCTTCCGTTTGCTCCCAGTGAAGAAACTCGAGGTGTTCGGTGCCTTCCCGAATGTCTCCTCCAGTCTTGGGACCGAGATTTCCAAATGTCGGTGGGGATGTTACACTATTTCAAGGAGGCTTTGAGGGTGTCCTTGAAGCATATTGTCTGCTCACCTGGGGTTTGCTTGCCATGTTGGAGATCTGAGTAGAGTGCTTGTTTTGGGCGTCTAGTGTCAGGCATGCGGACGATGTGGCCCAACCATCGGAGCTGATTGAGTGTGGACAGTGTTTCAATGCTGGGGATGTTGACCTGAGTGAAAACACTAATGTCGATGCGCCTATCCTGCCAATGGATTTGCAGGATCTTGCGGAGGCAGCGTTGGTGGTACTTCTCCAGTGGTTTGAGGTACTTGCTGTATATAGTCCATGTATCTGAAGCGTCTAGGAGAGCGGGATCACTACTGCCCTGTAGACCATGAGCTTGGTCCGGCTATGAGGTCCTGGTCTTCAAACAT
The DNA here is from genome assembly GCF_044704955.1 of Pristiophorus japonicus. Lineage (NCBI taxonomy): Eukaryota > Metazoa > Chordata > Chondrichthyes > Pristiophoridae > Pristiophorus > Pristiophorus japonicus. The sequence continues at coordinate 147,370,222 of NC_091984.1, forward strand.
TCCCTTCCTCAGGCGACCGAAGGCTGCACTGGCACATTGAAGACGGTGTTAGACTTCATCATCGTCGTTTTCCTTTGTTGACAGTAGGCTCCCGAGGTATGGAACATGGTCCACGTTGTCCAAAGCCTCGTCATGGATTTTGATAATCGGGGAGTAGTACTGTATGGCGGGGGCAGGTTGGTAGAGGACCTTAATCTTACGGATGTTTAATGTAAGACCCATACTCTCGTACGCTTCGGTGAAGGTGTTGACGATGGCTTGAAGTTCAACTATGATATAATTAATTAATCCAGTCTCATTACACAGTACCAGATCTAAAATAGCCTGATCCCTGATTGGTTCCACAATGCATTGTTCTAAGAAACCATCCTGAATACACTCAATGAATTCTTCTTCAAGGCTACCTTTGCCAATTTGATTTGTCCAATCAATATGAAGATTGAAATCACCGATGATTGTTGCTGTACCTTTCTTACAAGCCTCCATTAATTCTTGATTTGTACTTGGTGCTACAGTGTACTACTGTTAGGGGGCCTATAGACTACTCCCACCAGTTACTTTTTCCCTTTAATTTTTATCCCTACCCAAACTGATTCTACATCTTGATCTTCTGAGCCAATATCATTTCTCACTACTGCACTGATCTCATCCTTTATTAACCCCACCTCCTTTTCCTTTCTGCTTATCCTTCCGAAATGGCAAATAACCCTGAATATTCAGTTCCCAGCTTTGGTCACCTTGCAACCACGTCTCTGTAATGGTTATCAGATGTATCCCCATGTATTTCTATTTGTGCTGTCAACTCATCTATTTTGTTATGCATGCTGCATGCATTCAGATTAAAGAGCTTTTAATTTTGTCTTTTTACCATTTTCCCTACTCTGACCCAACTTTCTGATGCACTTATGTTTATATGCTCTGTCCCTACCTGTCATGCTTTGGTTATCATTCTCCCTTCAGGTATTTATCCAATTCCCTTTTGGAGGCTACTATTGAATCCATTTCCACTACCCGATCGGGAATGTTCCCGTTAAGTTCTGTGGCCATTCAATGATCTGGAGGTCCTGCCCAGGCTGCTTGCTGGCTTTTAAATGGAAAAACTGCGCATGCACGATTATTTGGGCTGAAACCCCGAAAAATGTAAGCTGGAATTTTGCTATCAGGCAGCGCTTTCCAAATCCCAACCACTCGGTGCGTAAAAAAAGTTTTCCCTCATTTCGCCTCTGGTTCTTTTGCCAGTCAACTTAAATCTGTGCCCTCTGGTTATCAACCCTTCCACCATTGCAAACAGTTTCTCTTTATTTACTCCATCTAAACCCTTCATGGTTTTAACCAATCTTCTCATAGCCTTCTCTGCTCTAAGGAAAACAACCCCAACTTCTTCAGTCTATCCCCGGAACTGTAATCCCTCATCCCTGGAACCATTGTAGTAAATCTCTTCTGTACCCTCTCCAATACCATCACTTCCTTCCTAAGGTGTGGTGCCCAGAATTGGACACAATACTCCAGCTGGGGCCAACTCGTCTTTGATATAGGTTTAGTGTAACTTCCTGGCTTTTGTACTCTATGCCTCTTATTTTTAAAGCCTAGGATCCCAGATGCTTTGCTAACCTGTCCAACCACCTTCAAATATTTGTGCATAAACCCCCCCAGGTCTCCCTTCTTGCACCCCCTTTAAAATTGCCCCACTTAGCTTGTATTATCTCTGCACATTCCTCCCGCCAAAATGTCTTCCATCAGACTTTGCTGCATTGATTTCCATCTGCCATGTGTCTGCCCATTTCACCAGCCTGTCTGTGTCCTCTTGAAGTCGCTTGCTATCTTCCTCACTGTTTACTGCACTTCCATGTTTTGGGCTATTTACAAATTGCCTAGTTGTATCCTATATTCCCCCTCCCCAAAGCCCAAATCATTAATGTGAATCAAACGCAGCAGTGGTCCTGGTCCTGAACCCTGGGGAACACCACTGTTCACCTGTCTCCAGTCTGGAAAACAGACATTCAACACCACACTTATCCCTTGGCCAATATTGTGTCCATGCTGTTCCTGACCCCTTTATCCCATCAGCTTCAATTTTGTTAACTTGCCTAATACGTGGTACTTTATCAAATGTTTGAAAGTCCAAAAACACATTATAAGAACATAAGAAATAGGAGCAGGAGTAGGCCATACAGCCCCTCGAGCCTGCTCCGCCATTTAATACGATCATGGCTGATCCGATCATGGTCTCAACTCCACTTCTCTGCCCGTTCCCCATAATCCCTTATCCCCTTATCGTTTAAGAAACTGTCTATTTCTGTCTCAAATTTATTCAATGTCCCAGCTTCCACAGCTTTCTGAGGCAGTGAATTCCACAGATTTACAACCTTCTGAGAGAAGAAATTTCTTCTCATCTCAGTTTAAAATGGGCAGCCCCTTATTCTAATTCGCTCTCTCGTTCTAGTCTCCCCCATTAGTGGAAACATCCTCTCAGCATTCACTTTGTCAAGCCCCCTCATAACCTTATACGTTTCGATAAGATCACCTCTCATTCTTTTGAATTTCAATGAGTAGAGGCCCAACCTATTCAACCTTTCCTCATAAATAAACCTTCTCATCTCTGGAATCAATCTAGTGAACCCTCTCTGAATTGTCTCCAAAGCAAATATATCTTTTCGTAAATATGGAAACCAAAACTGCACACAGTATTCCAGGCTTCACCAATACCCTGTAAAACTTCCCTGCTTTTGTACTCCATTGCCTTTGCAATAAAGGCCAAGATTCCATTGGCCTTCCTGATCACTTGCTGTGCCTGCATACTATCATTTTGTGTTTCATGCATAAGTACCCCCAGGTCCCGCTGTATTGCAGCACTTTGCAATCTTTCTCCATTTAAATAATAACATGCACTTTGATTTTTTTCAGCCAAAGTGCATGATCTCACATTTTCCAACATTATACTGCCAAATGTTTGCCCACTCACTGAGCCTGTCTATGTCCTTTTGCAGATTTTTTGTGTCCTCCTCACACGTTGCTTTTCCTCCCAGCTTTGTATTGTCAGCAAACTTGGCTACGTTACACTCAGTCCCTTCTTCCAAGTCGTTAATATAGATTGTAAATAGTTGGGGTCCCAGCACTGATCCCTGCGGCACCCTACTAGTTACTGATTGCCAATCCGAGAATGAACCATTTATCCCAACTCTCTGTTTTCTGTTAGTTAGCCAATCCTCTAACCATGCTAATACATTACTTCCATCCCCGTGAAACATAGAAACATAGAAAATAGGTGCAGGAGTAGGCCATTCGGCCCTTCGAGCCTGCACCGCCATTCAATAAGATCATGGCTGATCATTCCCTCAGTACCCCTTTTCTTCTTTCTCTCCATTCCCCTTGATCCCCTTAGCCGTAAGGGCCATATCTAACTCCATCTTGAATATATCCAATGAACTGGCATCAACAACTCTCTGCGGCAGGGAATTCCATAGGTTAACAACTCTCTGAGTGAAGAAGTTTCTTCTCATCTAAGACCAAAATGGCCTACCCCTTATCCTAAGACTATGTCCCCTGGTTCTAGACTTCCCCAACATCGGGAACATTCTTCCAGCATCTAACCTGTCCAGTCCCGTCAGAATCTTATACGTTTCTATGAGATCCCCTCTCATCCTTCTAAACTCCAGTGAATAAAGGCCCAGTTGATCCAGTCTCTCCTTATATGACAGTCCAGCCATCCTTGGAATCAGTCTGGTGAACCTTCGCTGCACTCCCTCAATAGCAATAACGTCCTTCCTCAGATTAGGAGATCAAAACTGAACACAATATTTCAGGTGTGGACTCACTAAGGACCTGTACAACTGCAGTAAGACCTCCCTGCTCCTATACTCAAATCCCCTAGCTATGAAGGCCAACATACCATTTGCCTTCTTCACCGCCTGCTGCACCTGCATGCCAACTTTCAATGACTGATGAACCATGACACCCAGGTCTCGTTGCACCTCCCTTTTTCATAATCTGCCACCATTCAGATAATACTCTGCCCTCGTGTTTTTGCCACCAAAGTGGATAACCTCACATATATCCACATTATACTGCACGAGCATGCATTTGCCCACTCACCCAACCTGTCCAAATCACCCTGCAGCCTCTTAGCATCGTCCTCACAGCCCACACCACCATCCAGTTTAGTGTCATCTGCAAACTTGGAGGTATTGCACTCAATTTCTTCATCTAAATCGTTAATGTATATTGTAAAGAGCTGGGTCCCAGCACTGAAGCCTGCAGCACTCCATTCGTCACTGCATGCCATTCTGAAAAGGACCCGTTTATCCCGGCTCTCTGCTTCCTGTCTACCAACCAGTACTCTATCCACGTCAGTACATTATTCCCAATAGCATGCCCTTTGATTTTGCACACCAATCTCTTGTGCGGAACCTTGTCAATAGCCTTTTGAATGTCCAAATACACCACATCCACTGGTTCTCCCTTGTCCACTCTGCTAGTTACATCCGCAAAAAATTTCAGAAGGTTTGTCAAGCATGATTTCCCTTTCACAAATCCATGCTGACTTGGTCTGATCCTGTCATTGTTTTCCAACTGCTTTACTATTTCATCCTTAATGATTGATTCCAACATTTTCCCCACCACTGATGTCAGGCTAACCGGTCTATAATTAACCGTTTTCTCTCTCCCTCCTTTTGTAAAAAGTGGTGTTACATTAGCTACCCTCCAGTCCATAGGAATCTTGTGCAGTAACCTTTTATGTGGCAGCTCATGGGCTCACATCAAAGCACATGGTATTGGGGGTAATGTACTGACTTGGATAGAGAACTGGTTGGCAGACAGGAAGCAGAGTCGGGATTAACGGGTCCTTTTCAGAAGAGCAAGCAGTGACTAGTGGAGTGCCGCAGGGTTCAGTGCTGGGACCCCAGCTCTTTACAATATACATTAATGATTTAGATGATGGAATTGAGTGTAATATGTCCAAGTTTGCAGATGACACTAAACTGGGTGGCGGAATGAGCTGTGAGGAGAATGCTAAGAGTGATTTGGACAGGTTAGGCGAGTGGGCAAATACATGGCAGATGCAGTATAATGTGGATAAATGTTCGGTTATCCATTTTGGGGGCAAAAACATGAAGGCAGAATATTATCTGAATGGCGGCACATTACGAAAAGGGGAGGTGCAGCGAGACTTGGGTGTCATGGTTCATCAGTCATTGACGGTTGGCATGTAGGTACAGCGGGCGGTGAAGAAGGCAAATGGTATATTGGCCTTCATAGCAAGGGGATTTGAGTATAAGAGCAGGGAGGTCTTACTGCAGTTGTATGGGCCTTGGTGAGGCCTCACCTGGAATATTGTGTTCAGTTTTGATCTCCTAATCTGAGGAAGGATGTTCTTGCTGTTGAGTGAGTGCAGCGAAGGTTCACCAGACTGATTCCAGGGATGGCTGGACTGACATATGAGGAGAGATTGGATCAACTGGCCCTTTGTACACTGGAGTTTAGAAGGATGAAAGGGGATCTCATAGAAACGTATAAGATTCTGACTGGACTGGACAGGTTAGATGCGGGAAGAATGTTTCCGCTGTTGGGGAAGTCCAGATCCAGCGGACACAGTCTTAGGATAAGGGGCAGGCCATTTCGGACTGAGGTGAGGAAAAACTTCTTCACTCAGAGAGTTGTTAACCCGTGGAATTCCCTGCCGCAGAGAGTTGTTGTTCATTGGATATGTTCAAGAGGGAGTTAGATATGGCCTTTGCAGCTAAAGGGATCAAGGGGTATGGAGAGAAAGCAGGAAAGGGGTAATGAAAAAATGATCAGCCATGATCTTATTGAATGGTGGTGCAGGCTCCAAGGCCGGATGGCCTACTCCTGCTCCTATTTTCTATGTTTCTATGTTTCTATCCTCATCCACCCTCTGTTACCTCATCAAAAAATGTAATCAAGTTAGTCACATGATTTGCCCGTAACCACTAGGTGCTGCCTCTCCGTTATTGGTCCGTGCTTATCCACATGGCTGCTCATTTTCTCGCGGATTATTGTCCTTGAAGCTCCCTCACCATAATGTTAAACTGCTCGGCCTGTCATTGGCAGCTTTATCCCTCTCCCCTTTTTTGAACAAGGGTGTAATATTTACAATTCTCAGTCCCCTGGCCCCTGTATCTAATGAGGATTGGACGATTGTGGTCCGCCACTCTGCACTTTCTACCTTTCCCTCAGTATCCAAGGATGGCTCCTGTCTGCACCGGGTCACTTATCCACTTTAATTATTTCCATCCTTTCCAGTACCTCCTCTTTATCTACTTTTATCATCCAGTATCCCAACAGCCTCCTCGTTTACTGTAGTTTGGACAAAGTCCCCTTCCTTGGTAAACACTGGTGCACAGTGTCATTCAGTACCTCAGCGATACCTTCTGCCTCCACCAATCGATCTGTATTGTGCTCCCTAATCGGCCCCACTGCACCTCTGACAAACCTTTCACTGTTAATATGCCGATCGCCGTCCCGTCCTTTGTTCTCCAAAAGGAACGCTGAGGTGCTGCCCCAGGGTAGTGGCAGGGGCTACATGGAGCAAGAACATGTGTCTTCTCTCAGGCTGTGAGCATTCGTCCTGCCCCCACTCCCCTCCCCCCACTGCCACTCCCCTCCCCCCACTGCCACTCCCCCCACTGCCACTCCCCCCACTGCCACTCCCCCACTGCCACTCCCCCCACTGCCACTCCCCCCACTGCTACTCCCCCTCCCCTACTGCCACTCCCCTCCCCCCACTGCCACTCCCCCTCCCCTACCGCCACACCCCCTCCCCCCACTGTCACTCCCCCCTCAACACACTCCCCCCACTGCCACTCCCCCCACTGCTACTCCCCCTCCCCTACTGCCACTCCCCTCCCCCCACTGCCACTCCCCCTCCGCTACTGCCACACCCCCTCCACCCACTGCCACTCCCCCTCCCCCCACTGCCTTTCCCCCCTCCCCGCACTGCCACTCCACTGCCGCCCCAGGCTGAGGTGGGGCAGTCTACAGCCGGGCCCTCTAGGCCCAGAGCTGCTCGAGATGGTCTGGCAAGGCCATCCGCAGCCTCCCCCACTGAAAGTCAGCAGCCTTCCACCATCCATGCTGCAGCCCCTGGGGTAGCACTGTACAGGAGCACTCACTGGGACAGCCAAAGATACACGCAAGGCACCCACTGAGGGTATTCACAACGGGGTTAGTTGAGTTTGTGATGTAATATTGGATGGATTGTTATATAACATTGGGTTGGAATGTTTGTGTTGGGGGGCCTTTATTGTGGCTGTGGGGCCAAGTGCTGGGTGTGATGGTCAGTTAGAGAGGGACAGAAAAGTGTGGGACTATTGGTCAATGGGGAGTGGGGGTTGGGTTCACTGGTACCACACTCGGAGGATTCGATCACGGACAGCCCGGGCAGAAAGGGGCTGTCTGGGTCACTACTCCCTTCCACTTCATCCTCCTCTTCCTTTTCCTCCTCCCCAGCTGCTCACTGTACACCTGGTGACAAGGACAGTGCCCTCCTGATGGTCGTGGTTGTGGGGCACGCAGCGGGCCACGGCCAATCAGGACACATGTTCTGGTGAGTACAGCAGCACTCCTCCAGAGCGGCCCAGGCCGTGGAAGCATTGTTTCAGGACACCAATGTTCTGCTCCATCAGATTGTGTGTGGCAGCATGGCTCTCATTGTCCTCATGCTGCCCACGTGTGGTTGGGTTGTGGAGCAGAGTCATGGAGCCCATGGTCAGTGGATAGCCCTTGTCGCCCAGTAGCCAGCCTCTGGTTTGTCTCGGTGACTCAAAGACTGAGGGGGCAGCGGCCTGGTGCAGAATAAAAGCATCGTGACTGCTGCCAGGATATCGGGCATTCAGCATCATGATACGGATAGAATGGACCCATTTCCCTCAGCAGAGGGGTCAACAACCAGGGGGCATAGATTTAAAGTAATTGGTGGAAGGTTTAGAGGGGAGATGAGGAAACAATTCTTCACCCAGAGGGTGCTGGGGGTCTGGAACTCACTGCCTGAAAGGGTGAGAGAGGCAGAAACCCTCACCACATTTAAAAAGTACTTGGATGTGCCCTTAAAGTGCCGTAACCCACAGGGCTACGGACCCAGAGCTGGAAAGTGGGATTAGGCTGGGTAGCTCTTTGTTGGCCGGCGCAGACATGATGGGCCGAAATGGCCTCCTTCCGTGCTGTAATTTTCTATGATTCTATGATCGTGCTGGTGGTGTTGACCACTTTAAAAGTCGCAGCATACATTTTATTGAAGCTATTCCCGTCCCTGGTTTCCCCGCTGCCAATAATTGGATCAATCGATGCTGTAGCGCTTCCTTGTGGTACATCGATATGGGCTCCACCCAAACCCCTGCTTTCAACCCTTGAACCCACGTTGCCTACGCTAGCTGGAGCCCCGCTCCTTCGTCACAGCATCTCACAGCACAGACGGACGCCATTCGGCCCATCAAACCTGTGCTGGCTCTTTGAAAGAGCTATGGACTACTATGGTCTGGACCAATGATCCAGAGACACAAGTTTAAATCCCACCATGGCAGCTGGGGAATTTAAATTCAGTTAATTAAATAAATCTAGAGTAAAAAGCTAGTGTCAGTAAAAGTGACCATGAAACTGCTGGATTGTCGTAAATACCCATCAACCTGGCCTGCTACCTTCAGGGATCTGTGGACATGCATACCCAGGTCCCTTTGTTCCTCTACACCTTTCAGTATCCTGCCATTTAATGTGTATTCCCTTGCCTTGTTAGCCCAAATGCATTACCTCACACTTCTCCGGATTAAATTCCATTTGCCATTGTTCTGCCCATTTGAACATTTCATTGATATCTTCCTGCAGTCTACAGCATTCTTCTTCATTATCAACCACACGGCCGATTTTAATATCATCTACAAAATTCTTAATCATATCCCCTACATTCAAATCTAAATCCTCGATATACACCACAAAAAGCAAGGGACCTTGTACTGAGCCCTGCGGAATTCCAGGGGAAACAGCCTTCCAGTCACAAAAACACCCATCAACCATTACCCTTTGCTTCCTGCCTCTGAGACAATTTTGGATCCAACTTTCCACTTTGCCCTGGATCCCATGGGCTTTTACTTTCGATACCAGTCTGTAAAGTGGGACCTGATCAAAAGTCTTTCTAAAATCCATAGACACTACATCAAACGCACAGCCCTCATCGAGCCTCCACACACAGATTACCTTTATGGTCTCAATTAGGCCAATCTCTTTCTTTAATTATCCTCCTGCTCTTAATGTATTTATAAAACATTTTTGGGTTTTCCTTGATTTTACTTGCCAAAATGTTTTCATGCTCTCTCTTTCCTAATTTTCTTTTTAATTGCACCCCTGCACTTTCTATACTCCTCTAAAGTTCCTGCAGTATTGAGCCCTCGGTATCTGTCAAAAGCCTCCATTTTTTTACTTTATCCTACACTGTATTTCCCTCGACATCCAGGGCCACTAGATTTGTTAGCCCCACCCTTTTTCTTTAAGGGAACAGACTTACTCTGAAACCACAGGATTTCCTCCTTGAATGCCTCCCACAGCTCTGACACTGATTTACCTTCAAGTAGCCGTTTCCAGTCCACTTTGGTCAAATCTCATCTCAGCTCAGCAAAATTGGCATTTCCCCAAATGAGAAATTTTATTCCTGGTCTATCTTTGTCCTTTTCCATAACTATCCTAAATCTAACTGAATTATGATCACTCGCACCAAAATTCTCTCCCACTGATACCCCTTCCACCTGCCCCTCTTCATTCCCCAAAACCAAGTCCAGAACCGTCCCCTCCCTTGTTGGACTTGTTACATACTGGCTAAAAAAGTTCTCCTGAATGCATTTTTAGGAATTCCGCACCCTCTATACATTTCACACTAATTTTATCCCAGTTAATATTAGGGTAGTTGAAATCCCCGACTATTACTGCCCTATAGTTTTTGCAATTGTCAGAAATGTGCCTACTCTTCTCTCTCCCTCTGACTGTTTGGGGGTCTATAGTACACTCCCAGCAGTGTGATTACCCCTTTTTCGTTCTTCAATTCGACCTATATGGCCTCATTTGATGATCCTTCCGACATATCATCCCTCCTCACAGCTGTAATTGTTTCTTTCAATTGTTTTACAACTGCGAACTCCTCCTTTTTTATCCCCCTCTCTATCCCATCAGGAAAGGCTGCAACCAGGAATGTTGAGCTGCCATACCTGCCCTTCTTTCAGCCATGTCTCAGTAATAACTATAATATCGTACTCCCAAGTGTTTATCTGTGCTCTCAGCTCATCTGCCTTATTCCCTATCCTCCATGCATTGAAGTATATACCATTTAGCACTGCCAAAATACCTTTTTGTCTATTTTCTAGGCTTTGTTTCCTCTGTATTCCAAATTCACTTTCTGCTTTTCTGCTTTCCAATTCCAGCTTTGCTTCTCTCCCCACTGAATCTATTCTCCGGTTCCCATCACCCTGCCAAGCTAGTTTAAACCCTCCCCAACAGCACTAGCAAACCTCCCGCGAGGATATTGGTCCCGGCTCTGTTGAGGTGTAACCCGTCCGACTTGTACAGGTCCCACCTTCCCGAGAAATGGTCCCAATGCCTCAGGAAACTAAAGCCCTCCGTCCTGCACCATCTCTCCAGCCACGCATTCATCTGCTCTATCCTCCTATTTCTGTACTCACTAGCACGTGGCACCGGGAGTAATCCGGAGATTACTACCTTTGAGGTCTTGCTTTTTAATCTCTCTCCAAGCTCCCAAAACACTGCCTGTAGGACCTCATCCCTCTTTCTACCTATGTTATTGGTACCGATATGGACCACAACCTCTGGCTGTTCACCCTCCCCCCTCAGAATGTACTGTAGCCACTCAGTGACATCCTTGACCCTCGCATCAGGGAGGCAACATACCATCCTGGAGTCATGTCTGTGGCCGCAGAAATGCCTGTCTTTTCCCCTAACTATCGAATCCCCTACCACTATTGCTCTTCCACTCTTCTTCCTCCCCCCTGTGCAGCTGAGCCACCCGTGGTGCCGTGGACTTGGTTCTGGCTGCACTTCCTAGAGGAACCATCGCCCCCACCAGTACTCACAACACAATACTGGTTGGAGAGCGAGATGGACTCAGGGGTCTCCTGCACTACCTGCCTGGACCTACTCTTCTGTCTGGTGGTCACCCATTCCCTCTCTGCCTGCACATTCTTAAGCTGCGGGGTGGCCACCTCTAGAAACATACATTCCACGAAGTTCTCAGCCTCGCGGATGCACCGCAGTGACTCCAGCCGCCACTCAATCTCCGAAACGTGGGGCTCGAGTTGCTGTAGCTGGTGACACTTCCTGCACATGTGGTCATCCAGGCCACGAGAAGTGTCCAGGACTTCCCACATGCCACAGGATGTGCACTCCACGGGACAGAACTGCCCTGCCATGCCTCTATTTAAAAGACTGAGAACTAACTTAGCAGAAATAAACTTAAAACTAAAAAAAAGCAAATAATGGCCTGACCTACATCATTCTGGCCATAATTTCTGGATTTGTTCACCCCACTGAGGGCGAACACCGTCGATGGGCCATTAATGGGCCTTAAGTTTTCAGCTAAGTCAGCTGTGGCTCAATGGGCAGCACACTCACCTCTGAGTCCGAAGGTTGTGGGTTCAAGTCACATTCTTGAGACTTGAAACGGATAGCGCCCAGTGAGTCGTGTCCGCCTCCTGTTAGCTGTGTCCATGACCATGAGCGGTGTACGTGAGCTGTGTCCGCGCTGGGCCTGTGGATCATTAACCGGGCCGCACTTCAATTGCGGGGTAAAATTTATAGGGAGGTGCGTGCTGTCGCACCCCGTCATTTGTTTTTGACGACTTACCGGTTGGGTCTTTCTGTGCCGATGTGGTGGGGTCGATGCCGCAATTGTGCAGCCCGAAACTCGCCCCCGAGCCCACCCCCAGGGAAAGTGCAGAACGCCACATTGCGCTCCCTTTCCTGTCAGGTGTCGTGACCCCAATTTTGCTTCCAGGGCGGGATTTCGGTGTGGGAAAAGTTACCGCCCCAACCGGGGCAATACGCAATTTGGGCCCATTATCTGGTCATAGTCATATGTGGGAGCTTGCTGTGCACAAACTGTCTGTTATGTCTCCTCCATTACCGCAGTGACTATACTTCAAAAATACTTCATTGGCTGTAAAGCACTTTGGGACATCCTGAGGTGGTGAAAGGCGGTTTATAAATGCCAGTCTTTCTTTCCCATTCAGCTCTACATCTTTGAAATCCAAACCCATGGAGAGTGAAGGACAGGTAAAGACCCTGTGGTCCATCCAGCCCGTCCCACACAATTGTGATACCTTGTGTATCACAGTACAGACTCTCCACCCCACCCAAAACTACCTGATCTCCTGGGAGAGGAGAAAAACCAGGTAAAAAACCCTTGGGGGAAAATAAATCTGGGCAACTCCTCTCCGACACCCCGCCCCTGCCCCCCACACGCAGGTGATTGAAACTAGTCCAGGAGATCACTGTGGCCCTGAATTCCCTGCAGTAACTACCTTCTGTAAGTGGTGATCTCCGCACCGGCCACAATCAGGTCCTGCTCTTGCTTATGTCCAGCTCATGGATTTAAAATTACAAGTTTCCCCACAGTGTCAAGTGCTGTAAATACTGTGTTACACAGAAACATAGAAAATAGGTGCAGGAGTAGGCCATTCGGCCCTTCGAGCCTGCACCGCCATTCAATATGATCATGGCTGATCATTCACTCAGTGCCCCTTTCCTGCTTTCTCGCCACACCCCTTGACACCTTAGCCGTAAGGGCCATATCTAACTCCCTCTTGAATATATCCAATGAACTGGCATCAACAACTCTCTGCGGTAGGGAATTCCACAGATTGACAACTCTCTGAGTGAAGAAGTTTCTTCTCATCTCAGGCCTAAATGGCCTACCCCTTATCCTAAGACTATGTCCCCTGGTTCTGGACTTCCCCAACATCGGGAACATTCTTCCCGCATCAAACATATCCCGTCCCGGCAGAATCTTATAAGTTTCTATGAGATCCCTTCTGTTGGGGAGGGGATCAAACTGGAAAATAGGGCTGCATGTAATAAAGGTGCAGCAGTTATCATGGGTGACTTCAATATGCATATAGATTGGGCTAACCAAACTGGAAGCAATACGGTGGAGGAGGATTTCCTGGAGCGCATAAGGGATGGTTTTCTAGACCAATAAGTCGAGGAACCAACTAGGGGGGAGGCCATCTTAGACTGGGTGTTGTGTAATGAGAGAGGATTAATTAGCAATCTTGTTGTGCGAGGCCCCTTGGGGAAGAGTGACCATAATATGATGGAATTCTACATTAGGATGGAGAATGAAACAGTTAATTTAGAGACCATGGTCCAGAACTTAAAGAAGGGTAACTTTGAAGGTATGAGACGTGAATTGGCTAGGATAGATTGGCGAATGATACTTAAAGGGTTGACTGTGGATGGGCAATGGCAGACATTTAGAGACCGCATAGTTGAACTACAACAATTATACATCCCTGTCTGGCGTAAAAATATAAAAGGGAAGGTGGCTCAACCGTGGCTATCAAGAGAAAGCAGGGATATTATTAAAGCCAAGGAAGTGACATACAAATTGGCCAGAAACAGCAGCGAACCCGGGGACTGGGAGAAATTTAGAACTCAGCAGAGGAGGACAAAGGCTTTGATTAGGGCAGGGAAAATAGAGTACGAGAGGAAGCTTACAGGGATCATTAAGATGGACTGCAAAAGCTTCTATAGATATGTATTGAGAAAAAGGTTAGTAAAGACAAACATAGGTCCCCTGCAGTCAGAATCAGGGGAAGTCATAACTGGGAACAAAGAAATGGCAGACCAATTGAACAAGTACTTTGGTTCGTTATTCACTAAGGTGGACACAAACAACCTTCCGGATATAAAAGGGGTCAGAGGGTCTAGTAAGAAGGAGGAACTGAGGGAAATCCTTATTAGGCGGGAAATTGTGTTGGGGAAATTGATGGCCGATAAATCCCCAGGACCTGATGGTCTGCATCCCAGAGTACTTAAGGAGGTGGCCTTGGAAATAGCGGATGCATTGACAGTCATTTTCCAACATTCCATAGAATCTGGATCAGTTCCTATGGAGTGGAGGGTAGCCAATGTAATCCAACTTTTTAAAAAAGGAGGGAGAATGAAAACAGGGAATTATAGACCGGTCAGCCTGACATCGGTAGTGGATAAAATGATGAATCAATTATTAAAGATATCATAGCAGCACATTTGGAAAGAGGTGACATGATCGGTCCAAGTCAGCAGGATTTGTGAAAGGGAAATCATGCTTGACAAATCTTCTGGAATTTTTTGAGGAAGTTTCCAGTAGAGTGGACAAGGGGGAACCAGTTGATGTGGTGTATTTGGACTTTCAGAAGGCTTTTGACAAGGTCCCACAAAGTTAAAGCACATGGGATTGGGGGTAGTGTGCTGATGTGAATTGAGAACTGGTTGGCAGACAGGAAGCAAAGAGTAGGAGAAATGGGTACTTTTCAGAATGGCAGGCAGTGACGAGTGGGGTACAACAAGGTTCTGTGCTGGGGCCCCAGCTGTTTACATTGTACATTAATGATTTAGACAAGGGGATTAAATGTAGTATCTCCAAATTTGTGGTTGACACTAAGTTGGGTGGCAGTGTGAGCTGCGAGGAGAATGTTATGAGGCTGCAGAGTGACTTGGATAGGTTAGGTGAGTGGGCAAATGCATGGCAGATGAAGTATAATGTGGATAAATGTGAGGTTATCCACTTTGGTGGTAAAAACAGAGAGACAGACTATTATCTGAATGGTGACAGATTAATGAAAGGGAAGGTGCAACGAGACCTGGGTTTTATGGTACATCAGTCATTGAAGGTTGGCATGCGGGTACAGCAGGCAGTTCAGAAAGCAAATGGCATGTTGGCCTTCATAGCGAGGCGATTTGAGTACAGGGGCAGGGAGGTGTTACTACAGTTGTACAGGGCCTTGGTGAAGCCACACCTGGAGTATTGTGTACAGTTTTGGTCTCCCAACTTGAGGAAGGACCTTCTTGCTATTGAGGGACTGAAGCGAACGTTCACCAGACTGATTCCCGGGATGGCGGGACTGACATATCAAGAAAGACTGGATCAACTGGGCTTGTATTCACTGGGGTTCAGAAGAATGAGAGGGGATCTCATAGAAGCATTCAAAATTCTGACGGGTTTAGACAGGTTAGATGCAGGAAGAATTTTCCCAATTTTGAGGAAGTCCAGAACCAGGGGTCACAGTCTAAGGATAAGGGGTAAGCCATTTAGGACCGAGATGAGGAGAAACTTCTTCACTCAGAGAGTGGTGAACCTGTGGAATTCCATACCACAGAAAGTTGTTGAGGCCAATTCACTAAATATATTCAAAAAGGAGTTAGATGTAGTCCTTACTACTAGGGGGATCAAGGGGTATGGCGAGAAAGCAGGATTGGGGCACTGAAGTTGCATGTTCAGCCATGAACTCATTGAATGGCGGTGCAGGCTCGAAGGGCCGAATGCCCTACTCCTGCACCTATTTTCTATGTTTCTATGTTTCTATCCTTCTAAACTCCAGTGAATAAAGGCCCAGTTGATCCAGTCTATCCTCATATAACAGTCCAGCCATCCCTGGAATTAGTCTGGTGAACCTTCGCTGCACTCCCTCAATAGCAAGAACGTCCTTCCTCAGATTAAGAGACCAAACCTGAACACAATATTCCAGGTGAGTTCTCACTAAGGCCTTGTACAACTGCAGTAAGACCTCCCTGCTCCTATACTCAAATCCCCTAGCTATGAAGGCCAACAAACCATTTGCCTTCTTCACCACCTGCTGTACCTGCATGCCGACCTTCAAAGGCTGATGAACCGTGACACCTACGTCTCATGGCACCTCCCCTTTTCCTAATCTGCCGCCATTCAGATAATATTCTGCCTTAATTTTTTGCCTCCAAAATGAATAACCTCTCATTTATCCACATTATACTGCATCTGCCATACATTTGCCCACTCACCTAACCTGTCCAAGTCACCCTGCAGCCTCTTAAGTCCCCCTCACAGCTCACACCGCCACCCAATTTAGTGTCTTCTGCAAACTTGGAGACATTACACTCAATTCCTTCATCCAAATCATTAATGTATATTGCAAAGAGCTGGAGTCCCAGCACTGAGCCCTGCGGCACTCTACTAGTCACTGACTGCCATTCTGAAAAGGACCCGTTTATTCCGCCACACTGCTTCCAACCAGTTCTCTATCCATGTCAGTACATTATCCCCAATACCATGTGCTTTAATTTTGCACACCAATCTCTTGTGCGGGTCCCTGTCAAAAAGCCTTTTGAAAGTCCAAATACACCACATCCACTGGTTCTCCCTTGTCCACTCTACGAGTTGCATCCTCAAAAAATTCCAGAATTTTTTATTATCAGGATTATATTATCAGGGTTATATTCTCACTGTCTGTCATTGTCACAACACTCGCTATATAAATGCAAGTTGTTGTTGTGTTCAGGGGCCGCTGTATCTGGCTCAGGCTTCTTATCCATCCCCCCCTTCCCTTCCCCCTCCATTGGGGGCCTCCTTCAGCTGCCTGGGCACTAACTCCCTGCTCCCTAAACCTCTCTGCCACTCCACCCCTCTCCTCTTTTAAGACCTCCCTTCAAACCCAATCTGTGACTGAGCATTTTGTACAACCCTCCCAGCTCCTCCCTCTTTGGCTCAGCACCACTTTGACCAGATTACGCCTCTTTCAGCTGCCTTGGGATGTTGTTCTAATGTTCCAGTTTCTATAGCAATGCCGGTTGTTGCTGTTGTACCTGGCAACAGAGCGTCTCTCTGTGGATATACCCCGTGCACCGAGCTCCGCGGTGAGGCCTCCCACAGGGAATGGCCTGCCGATGCTCGCTGCAGTGCAGAGTGGCTGCTGCCCCGCCAATCGGTCTGAGACACCGCCTCATGAGCGGACGAGGAGATACACGCTGAGATCCACCATCAAATGACACATGGGGAACGGGAAATGATTCTGTAAACCTGACTGGAGGTTTGGTACAAATGGGTTTTACAAACCAATCAATTGCGTGACACAGAAATTGTCAAAAAATGTGATCTTTTCAGAACCAACATCGTCCCTTTTTGGTATGAAGACAGCACTGCCAATTTCCCTCACAATTTGACTGAGCTGCAATTTTCAATGTCTCCTTATGTGGCTCGCTGTCAATCTTTATTTTATAACTGTGATGCTCATAATAAATGTTCAGACCGAGTACTGTGTGTCATGAGCAAGTGTGACCTTAGCTCCTTTATTGTAGTTCCAGAATGCAGGTACTTCGTGGGTGGCCTGCTTATAGACTGTACTCCCAAGGGATGCTGGGATCCCTTGGAACTCCAACAGGTAGGCACTCTGGTGGACAGGTCTGATGCAGGTTACAAGGTTACAAGGGGTTAAATACATGACATCCCTCCCCCGTGAAGTCAACAATACACTTATTTACAAGGTGAGACGATCTGGGTCTCTGCGCTCCCTTGTCGATCGTCTTGGTACAAATGTTGATATGATTGGGTTGGTCAGTTCTTCATTGGACTGTTGGGCAGCCGGCCTTGCCGGGCTGCTGGTGATGACGAGTTCTGTTTCCTGGTCAACTGTGATGTCAGTTGTCACTTGTGTGCGTGTTGGAAGGTCAAAGTTGGTAGCGTCCTCTTGAGGTTGTCCGTAGCTGTTGGTGAACCGCAGTTTAATTTGGTCCAAGTGTTTTCTGTGCATTTGTCCATTGGTCACTTTGACCTCAAACACCCTACTCCCCTCTTTGGCTGTGATCATGCCAGCAAGCCATTTGGGACCATGTCCAAAATTGAGCATAAACGCACGATCATTGATCTCAATATCGCGTGACAAGTTTGCGAGGTCATGATACACACTCTGTTGATGCCGCTTGTCCTCCACGTGATCATGTAGATCAGGGTGGACCAGAGAGAGCCTTGTTTTAAGCGCCCTTTTCATGAGCAGCTCGGCTGGGGGAATCCCTGTGTGTGAGTGGGGTCTGGTGCAGTAGCTGAGCAGTACTCGGACAACCGGTTCGGCAGGGAGCCTTCCGACACGTGTTTCAAGCTTTGCTTGATGGTCTGAACTGCCCGTTCTGCTTGGCCGTTGGATGCGGGCTTCAACGGCGGAGATGTGACATGTTTGATCCTGTTGCGGATCATGAATTCTTTGAATACGGCACTAGTGAAGCATGGCCCATTGTCGCTGACTAGGACATTGGGCAGGCTTTGCGTGGCAAACATAGCTCTTAGACTTTCAATGGTGGCTGTGGACGTGCTTCCAGACATTACTGCACAATCAATCCATTTTGTGTAAGCATCCACTGTCATATATGTAACCTTCATGTAACGGTAACCTTCATGTAATAACACTGCATACTATATATACCTAAAAAATGTACACCTTGATCACAGGGGGTGAACTTGTGGGAGACACTCCTCATCTGGTCCTCCAGGTATATAAAGGGAGGTCCCATGCAGGGTCATCACTTCTTGGTCCTGTGAATAAAGGTTCAGGTCACAGAGTGACCTTGTCTGCAGAATGTGCCTCATGTGAATTTATATTTGTGTGTAAGGACATTACATTTGGCGAAGAGAAACAGGAATCAACAACTCACGAGAATGGCCACCAGTAGCACAGAGAAACGGTACTGTGTTGGTAACGACTGGGACGATTTCATTGAGAGGCTCCAGCAGAGCTTTGTCACAAAGGTCTGGCTGGGAGATGCAGCGGCTGACAAGCGAAGTGCGCATCTACTGACCAGCTGTGGACCTAAGACTTACGCGCTGATGAAAGACATGCTCGCACCCGAAAAGCCGGCGGACAAAACCTTTGAAGAGCTCAGCAAACTGATCAGTGAGCACCTCAAACCGGCGAGCAGTATACACATGGCCCGACACCGATTCTATACACACCGACGTTGGGAAGGACAGAGCATACTGGACTTCGTTGCAGACTTTCGGTGCTCGGCCAGCCTCTGTAAGTTAACAGACGCCTGCAGGAGGGAGATGTTAAGGGATTTCTTTATTGAGGGCATTGGTCATGTCGGTATTTTCAGAAAGCTAATTGAGACCAAGGACTTGACCTTGGAAGTGGTGGCGTTCATGGCTCAGACCTTCATGGCAGGGGAAGAGGAAACCAAGACAATATACGCGCGCAACTCTGTTTCCAAGGTGGCAATGGATCAGGGAGTTAACATTGTAAACGCGACTCAGAACCCCGCAGGCAGGCAAGGGCAATTCGACACCACTCAGGCAGCAACAGACTCGAGAGTGGGTCCTCAACAGAGACAATGGCAGGTTGAATGGACATTTACGCCATCACGGTGGACAATGTGTCGAGGGATGGGGCCATTGACACACACTAACAGAGTGCTCAAGAGTAATCAAAGAGATAATCAGAGAGGAATGCCTGGCAACAGCTCTTTTGTTCACAACAATCTCAGCTCATAGAAACATAGAAACATAGAAAATAGGTGCAAGGGTAGTCCATTCGTCCCTTCTAGCCTACACCGCCATTCAATGAGTTCATGGCTGAACATGCAACTTCAGTACCCCATTCCTGCTTTCTTGCCATACCCCTTGATCCCCCTAGTAGTAAGGACTTCATCTAACTCTTTTTTGAATATATTTAGTGAATTGGCCTCAACAACTTTCTGGGGTAGAGAATTCCACAGGTTCACCACTCTCTGGGTGAAGAAGTTTCTCCTCATCTCGACCTAAATGGCTTACCCCTTATCCTTAGACTGTGACCCCTGGTTCTGGACTTCCCCAACATTGGGAACATTCTTCCTGCATCTAACCTGTCTAAACCCATCAGAATTTTAAATGTTCCTATGAGGTCCCCTCTCATTCTTCTGAACTCCAGTGAATACAAGCCCAGTTGATCCAGTCTTTCTTGATAGGTCAGTCCCGCCATCCCGGGAATCAGTCTGGTGAACCTTCGCTGCACTCCCTCAGTAGCAAGAATGTCCTTCCTCAGGTTCGGAGACCAAAACTGGACACAATACTCCAGGTGTGGCCACACCAAGGCCCTGTACAACTGTAACAACACCTCCCTGCCCCTGTACTCAAATCCCCTCGCTATGGAGGCCAACATGCCATTTGCTTTCTGAACTGCCTGCTGTACCCGCATGCCAACCTTCAATGACTGATGTACCATGACACCCAGGTCTCGTTGCACCTCCCCTTTTCCTAATCTGTCACCTTTCAGATAATAGTCTGTCTCTCTGTTTTTACCACCAAAGTGGATACCCTCACATTTATCCACATTATACTTCATCTGCCATGCATTTGCCCACTCACCTAACCTATCCAAGTCGCTCTGCAGCCTCATAGCATCCTCCTCGCAGCTCACACTGCCACACAACTTAGTGTCATCTGCAAATTTGGAGGTATTACATTTATTCCCCTCGTCTAAATCATTAATGTACAATGTAAACAGCTGGGGCCCCAGCACAGAACCTTGCGGTACCCCACTACTCACTGGAGGTGCGGGGGCAGACATGCTGCAAAAACCTGTAGGTTTCAACAATTTACCTGTAGAAATTGTAACTTCAGTGGACATTTAGCCAGAATGTGCAGGAAGCCTGCAGCGAGGCTAATTTACGAGGCAGATGAACCAGAAGAGGGGTCTGCAAGGCAGGTTGATGCTTGGGACAAAGCAATGGACGCTGAAGTTCAGCGGGTTCATGTAGCAAACATCCACAGCTCATATACCAAAACGCCAGCCATGATGATGAAAGTCCTATTAACCAGCATCCCGGTACGCATGGAGCTGGACAAAGGGCCAGCCAGCCACTTAGGAGTGTCCAACAATTCGAGAAGTTATGGCCACTCCGAGCTAGCAGACCCAAACTAGAACGCATTGACATGCAATTACGGATGTACACCAAAGAGATCATCCCAGTGCGAGGCAGTGCAATGTTGCTGGTCACACATAATGGATCAGAGAACCGGCTGCCACTCTGGATTGTCCCGGAAAATGGTCCCGCGCTTTTGGGGAGGAGCTGGCTAGCCGAGATGAACTGGAAATGGGGGGATGTGACACCATTTCATCCATGGAGCAAAGTTCACGCTCACAGGTCCGACAGAAATTTGAGTCACTATTTCAACCTGGTGTCGGGACGTTTAAGGTTACCAAAGTCGTGTTACGCATCACCCCGGACGCCAGACCAGTGCACCACAAAGCCAGAGCTGTGCCGTATGTGATGCGGTAGAAAATTGAGAGTGAGTTGTACAGGTTGCTAAGAGAGTGCTTAATTACGCCCGTTGAATTCAGCGACTGGGCAAGCCCCAACGTCCCTGTCCTAAAAAAGGATGGCTCGGTCAGGATCTGTGGTGACTATAAGGCCACTATCAACCGAGTGGTTCTACAAGACCAATACCCGCTTCCGAAAGCAGAGGAACTTTTTGCCACGCTGGCAGGCAGCAAGCTGTTCACCAAGTTGGACCTCACTTCAGTCTACATACCTTGGAACTGGCCAAAGAATCCAAGCTACTGACAACCATCACCATGCACAAGGGGCTGTTTGTCTACAATAGGTGTCCATTTGGCATTCGATCAGCAGCTGCTATCTTTCAAAGGAACATGGAAAGCCTGCTCAAATCCATCCCTGGAACAGTCGTATTTCATGACGACATCCTTATCACGAGTCAAGACACCGAGGAACACCTCCACAACCTGGAGGAGGTGCTACGCCGACTGGACCGAGTAGGCCTGCGACTAAAGAAGTCCAAGTGTGTGTTTTTGGTCCCAGAGGTCGAGTTTTTGGGCAGGATGGTTGTCGCAGACCGGATCCGGCCTACCGAAACCAAAGCGGAGGCGATTCGTCGTGCGCCCAAGCCCGGCAACACATCGGAGTTACGTGCACTTCTGGGACTCTTGAACTATTTCGGGAACTTTCTGACGAACTTAAGCACATTGTTGGAGCCGCTACACATGCTCCTGTATAAGGGTTGCGATTGGTTTTGGGGGTCTGTCAGGAATGGGCTTTCAATCAGGCGCGGAACCTGCTTTGTTCAAATAAGCTGTTGACCCTGTACAAACCCTGTAAGAAATTGGATTTGACATGTGATGCACCATCCTATGGGGTTGGGTGCGTGTTGCAGCAGAGTAATGATGAGGGCCAACTCCAAGCTGTGGCTTATGCCTCCAGGTCACTCTCCCAAGCAGAACGGGGATATGGGATGGTTGAAAAGGAAGCACTCGCATGTGTCTACGGGGTGAAAAAGATGCACAGTACCTTTTTGGCAGAAGTTAGAAATGGACTACAAGCCATTAACATCCCTGTTGTCAGACAACAAAGCTTTCAATGCCAATGTGTCAGCTCGCATACAGCGATGGGCTCTCACGCTGGCTGAATATGACTACACCATACGGCACCGGCCAGACACCGAAAATTGCGCTGACGCGCTCAGCAGGCTTCCACTGGCCACCACAGAGGGGGCAGTAGAGCAAAGTGCTGAGATGGTCATGGCTGTCGATGCCTTTGACAGCGCAGGCTCCCCCATCACAGCCCACCAGATCAAAATCTGGGCCAACAGAGATCCCCTCCTATCCTTGATTAAGAAATGTGTCCTGCCTGGGGATTTGGCGCCCGCACATGGAGCATGCCCCGAGGAGGTCAGACCGTTTCACAGACAGATGGATGAGCTCTCCATCCAAGCCGACTACCTACTATGGGGCAGCCGGGTAGTCATGCCCCAGAGGAGCAGGGAAGCATTTGTCAGAGAACTGCACAGCCATTGCCCGGTCACATATATGGTGGCCGGGAATTGACTCGGACCTGGAACACTGTGTTCACAGGTGCACGACGTATACCCAGCTGGGCAATGCCCCCAGCGAGGCCCCACTCAGCCCGTGGCCCTTGCCCACCAGGCCATGGTCACGTATTAACCTAGACTACGCGGGCTCATTCATGGAAAAAATGTTCCTCATTGTTGTTCCTCAA
Organism: Pristiophorus japonicus; assembly: GCF_044704955.1. Classification (NCBI taxonomy): domain Eukaryota; kingdom Metazoa; phylum Chordata; class Chondrichthyes; family Pristiophoridae; genus Pristiophorus; species Pristiophorus japonicus. Next base: position 147,393,223 of record NC_091984.1, read on the forward strand.
TGGATCGAGTGCATCATATTGAATTTGTGTCCGACATCCACCACTGTGGAGAGCCTGCATGCGGTCTTAGCGGTTCACGGCTTGCCGGACATTCTGGTTAGCGACAATGGCCCGTGTTTCACTCACTATGAATTCCGGGAGTTCATGTCGGGTAATGACATCAAACATGTCAGGACGGCGCTGTTCAAGCCGGCTTCCAATGGCCAGGCGGAACGTGCGGTCCAAATAATAAAACAAGGCATGCTCCAGATTCAAGGACCCTCCCTTCAATGCCACCTATCGTGCCTCCTGCTGGCCTATAAGTCCCGACCACATTCACTCACGGGAGTCCCGCCCATGGAACTACTCATGAAACGTACACTTAAAACTCGGCTGTCCTTCATTCATCCAGTCCTGTCAGACATTGTTGAGGGCAAGCGCCAGTCCCAAAATGAGTGCCATGACCGTAACTCAAAGGGGAGATGTATAGAAATCGATGACCCTGTATTTGTTCTTAATCACGCTTTGGGGCCCAAGTAGCTTGAGGGTACTGTAATTGGCAAAGAGGGGAATAGGGTCATAGTGGTCAGACTTAAAAATGGACAGATATGCCGCAAGCATGTGGACCAAGTAAAAAAAAAGGTTCAGCATGGACACTGAGGAACCTGTGGAAGATCATGAGATGTTGCCCACACCACTGCCAGTGAACGAGCAACAAGAACATTCAGCAGCATGCACAGTTCCTGTGGCCAGCCCGGACAGGCCGGAGTCACCACAGGTGACAGAGACGCATACCAAGGCTCAACAACCAGAGCCCCAACTTCGGCGCTCCACGAGAGAACGTCGACCGCCTGAAAGACTTAATCTTTAACCCCATAAGATGTTGGAGGGAGGTGATGTCATGTATGCAACCTTCATGTAACTGTAACCTTTATGTAATAACACTGCATACTATATACACCTAAGAAATGCATACCTTGACCACAGGGGGTGAACTTGTGGGAGACATTCCTCACCTGGTCTTCCAGGTATATAAAGGGAGGTCCCACGCAGGGTCATCACTTCTTGGTCCTGTGAATAAAGGTTCAGGTCACAGAGTGACCTTATCTGCAGAATGTGCCTCATGTGAATATATAGTCGTGTGTAAGGACATACATCCACGACAACCAAAAACATTTTGCCTAGGAATGGGCCTGCATAGTCTACATGGATCCTCGACCACAGTTTGGATGGTCAGGACCATAAACTTAGTGGTGCCTCTCTGGGTGCATTGCTCAATGGAGAGCAAGCACTGGCGTACACATGACTCTAAATCTGAGTCGATGTCTGGCCACCACACGTGGGATCTGATATGGCTTTCATCATTATGATGCCTGAGTGGGTGCTGTGTAGTTCCCCAATAAATGTGTCTCTGCTTTTCTTGGGCAATACCACAGGATTGCCCCACAAGAGACAGTCCGCCTGCAGGGACAGCTCATCTTTGCATCTATGGAATGGCTTAATCGCTTCCTGCATCTCCACTGGGACACTGGACCAGTTCCCATGGAGGACACAGTTTTTTTTACCAGGGCCAGTAAAGGATCCTGGCTGGTCCAGGTCCTGACTAACGTTTGGCTAAGGTTTGGCAGATGGAATACAATGTCGGAAAGTGTGAGGTTATCCACCTTGGGAAAAAAAACAGTAAAAGGGAATATTATTTGAATGGGGAGAAATTACAACATGCTGAGGTGCAGTGGGACCTGGGGGTCCTTGTGCATGAATCCCAAAAAGTTAGTTTTCAGGTGCAGCAGGTAATCAGGAAGGCGAATGGAATGTTGGCCTTCATTGCGAGATGGATGGAGTACAAAAGCAGGGAGGTCCTGCTGCAACTGTATAGGGTATTGGTGAGGCCGCACCTGGAGTACTGCATGCAGTTTTGGTCACCTTACTTAAGGAAGGATATGCTAGCTTTGGAGGGTGTACAGAGACGATTCACTAGGTTGATTCCGGAGATGATGGGGGTTACTTTATGATGATAGATTGAGTAGACTGGGTCTTTACTCATTGGAGTTCAGAAGGATGAGGGGTGATCTTATAGAAACATTTAAAAGAATGAAAGGGATCGACAAGATAGAGGCAGAGAGGTTGTTTCCACTGGTCGGGGAGACTAGAACTAGGGGGCACAGCATCAAAATACGGGCCAATTTAAAACCGAGTTGAGAAGGAATTTCTTCTCCCAGAGGGTTGTGAATCTGTGGAATTCTCTGCCCAAGGAAGCAGTTGAGGCTAGCTTATTGAATGTATTCAAGTCACAGATTGATAGATTTTTAACCAACAAGGGAATTAAGGGTTATGGGGAGCGGGCGGATAAGTGGAGCTGAGTCCACGGCCAGATCAGTCATGATCTTGTTGAATGGCGGAGCAGGCTCGAGAGGCTAGATGACCTACTCCTGTTCCTAATTCTTATGTTCTTATGTTCTTATATTCTGATCTGGCGGGCCGTAACAGGGGATTTCTCATTCTCAAATGCCTCCATGACCATAAGCAAGTCCGCTGGCTGTGCCATTTCCACCCCAGTGGTGGGCAATGGTAGCCGACTGAGAGCATCTGTGCAGTTCTCTGTGCCCGGTCTGTGGCGAATTACATAGTTGTATGCCAACAGCATGAGCGCCCATCTTGGCATGCGGGCAGAGGCATTGGTATTTATCGTTTGCTCTCTGAGAACAGCGAAATGAGCGGCGTGTGATCTGTTTCAAGTTCGAAAGTCAGGCCAAGCAAGTACTGGTGCATTTTTTTTACAATGTAAACACACGCCAGAGCCTCTTTTTCAATCATGCTGTAGGCCCCTTCGGCCTTGGACAAACTCCTAGATGCATATGCAACCGGTTGCAAAATCCCCAATTCATTAGCCTGTTGTAAAACACACCCGAACTTGTATGACGACGCATCGCAAGCTAACACTAGTCGTTTACATGGGTTATACAGGACAAGCAGTTTGTTAGAACACAGTAAATTTCTGGCTTTCTTAAAAGCAGCCTCTTGTGAATTCCCCCATACCCAGTCGTCTCCCCTGCGCAGTAGCGCATGCAAGGGTTCTAGTAGGGTGCTTAACCCAGGTAGGAAATTACCGAAGTAGTCAGGAGTCCCAGAAACGACGGCAGTTCTGTGGTCACAGCGTGTTCTTGATGGCCTCCGTCTTGGCGTCGGTCGGTCTGATGCCATCTGCTGCGATCCTTCTTCCTAAGATTTCAACCTCCTGTGCCAGAAATACACACTTTGAGCGTTTCAACCTGAGCCCCACGCGATCCAACCGACTAAGAACCTCATCCATAGTGCTCCATAGTGTCCCAACCTGTAACCAATATGTTGTCCTGGAAGACCAGTGTACAAGGAACCGACTTTAGCAGGCTTTCCATGTTTTGCTGGAAGATTGCTGCAGCCGACCGAATCCCGAACGGGCACCGGTTCTAAATGAATAGACCTTTGTGCGAGTTGATGCAGGTGGGGCCTTTTGAAGACTTCTCCAGCTCCTGCGTCATGTAGTCCGAGGTCAGGTCCAGCTTGTGAACGTCTTCCCTCCAGCAAGGTCGCAAATAGGGCGTCTGCCTTGGGTAGCGAAAAACGGTTAATTGTTACTTTATAGTCACCGCAAATTCTAACTGTACTGTCCTCCTTGAGTATGGGAACAATCAGGCCGGCCCAGTGTTGAATTCCACCGGCGCGATGATGCCCTCGCGTTACAGCCTGTCCAGCTCGATTTCCACTTTTTCACGCTTCATGTACGGTACCGCCCGAGCCTTGTGGTGGATCGGTCGCGTACCAGAAACCAAATGGATCTGCATTTTCGCCCCCGAGAAACTTCCAATGCCTGGCTCGAATAACGATGAGAACTTGCTTAGAACCTGGGTACATGCGGTGTCATCAACTGACGAAAGCGCTCGGATGTCGTCCCAGTTCCAGCGGATTTTCCCCAGCCAGCTTCTGCCAAATAACGTGGGGCCATCCCCTGGCACAATCCATAGCGGGAGTTCGTGTACTGCTCCATCATAGGAGACTTTGACTTCAGCACAGCCAATTACCGAGATTAGTTCCTTTGTATAAGTCCTTAACTTCGTGTGAATGGGGCTGAGCTTGGGTCTGTGTGCAATGGCTGCAGAACAATGGGACACTTCCAACGAATATGCAGGTGAGCTACAAACCCTGCAAACCCTGCAAATTACCACGTTGCAGAGGAAGATCGGTCCACAGTGGAGCAGACGGATCTGGGTGCCTTCTTCCCCCACAGCCTGTCGAAGGCTGTTTTACTCATTATGGACTTGCTCCCGTGTACCGCTTCATCGACACTGGAATACCGTTCAGTTCAACTTTCAACATTATTGGTGGGCATTGCGTCGTGAACGTGTGTACCCCATACACCTCTGCCTCCTCAGTATGAGTTTCCAATTCCATCTGATCCACTGTGGACTGATCTTCCTCTGCAACGTGGTGGTTTGCAGGGTTTGCAGCTCGCCTGCACATTCGTTGGAGGTGTCCCATTGTTCTGCAACCATTGCATACATAGTGCTTAAAGCGGCATTGATGGGACCGATGATCACCTCCGCAGCACCAACAGGGTGTTAACTGCCTCGCATTAACAGATGATGACGGATTCTGGGTCAATTGAGGTCAGGCCACAGCAGCCAGTGTGTACATTCTGCCATGTACATTTCTGCTCAAAACCGACGTTACTTTATGCACAGTACTGGCCAAAACTTCTTTGTTCTGCGAAATCTGCTTGGTGTTGTCGCTGGTGGACATAAATGCTTAGGCTATCGTTATGGCTTTATTCAGATTCGCAGTTTCTACAGTCAACAAGCTTGCGAAGGATTGTCTCATGTCCAATGCCCAGTACAAAAGAGTCTCTGAGCATTTGTTCTCGGAATGCCTCAAACTCACAATGTTCTGCAAGGCGCCTTAGTTCGTGACGTAGCTTGCCACTTCCTGGTCCGCCGATCGTTGACACGTGTAGAACCGATATCTCACCATCAAAAGGCTTTCCTTAGGATTTAGGTGCTCCCGGACCAGCGTACACAGTTCTTCATAGGATTTATCTGTTGGTTTAGCCGGGGCCAGGAGATTCTTCATGAGGCCATAGGTAGTGGCCCTACAGACGGTTAGGAGGATCGCCCTTCGTTTGGTCGCGTTCTCGTCCCCTTCCAGGTTGTTGGCTATGAAGTATTGGTCGAGTCTCTCCACATAGTCCTCCCTATCATCCCCCTCCGAGAACTTCTCCAGGATGCCAACTGTTCTTTGCATTTACGCGCGGTTCGTTATCTCGTCACCAATTGTTATGCTCATAATAAATGCTCAGACCGATTACTGCGTGTAATGAGCAAGTGTGACCTTAGCTCCTTTATTGTAGTTCCAGAGTGCAGGTACCTCGTGGGTGGCCTGCTTATATACTGTACTGCCAAGGGATGCTGGGATCCCTTGGGACTCCAACAGGTAGGCAGGCCCTCTGGTGGGCAGGTGTGAAGCAGGTTACAATGTTAAAAGGGGTTAAATACATAACAACAATGCTCCTGTGAAGCACTCGGGGAGTTTTACTGTGTTAAAGGTGCTGTATAAAAGTTGCTGTTGTTGTTTGTTCTGAGTTAGCTGTTCCAACTGAGGTCGGGATATGACTCACAGCTCAGACTGTGCGGCATCCAGTGATGCAATGTTGTATCGTGGGTTCAAGCCCCACTCCAGGGACCTGAGTGCAAAATAAAGACATACACGACTGTGCAGTCCTGAGGGAGTGCTGCACTGTCAGAGGGGCAGTACTGAGGGAGTGCTGCACTGTCAGAGGGGCAGTACTGAGGGAGTGCCGCACTGTCGCAGGAGCAGTACTGAGGGAGTGCCGCACTGTCAGAGGGGCAGTTCTGAGGGAGTGCTGCACTGTCAGAGGGGCAGTACTGAGGGAGTGCTGCATTGTCAGAGAGGCAGTACTGAGGGAGTGCTGCACCGTCCGAGGGGCAGTACTGAGGGAGTGCTGCACTGTCGGAAGGGCAGTACTGAGTAAGTGCTGCACTGTCAGAGGGGCAGTACTGAGGGAGTGCTGCATTGTCAGAGAGGCAGTACTGAGGGAGTGCTGCACCGTCCGAGGGGCAGTCCTGAGGGAGTGCTGCACTGTCGGAAGGGCAGTACTGAGGAAGTGCTGCACTGTTGGAGGGGCAGTACTGAGGGGTTGCCTGTAAGTGGTTCTCTCAGCCGTACCAAAAACGCACCTCCTACTACAAGTTCTGGACGATCGGGATTATATGGACAGACGAGACTCAGACACATGTTTTTCGGGTTCAACCGTATTGTGTTTAATAAGTTTAACAACACCACTCATAAACAGTGCAAAACAGTACATCCCTGGCTTGTCCAATAAGCCCTGCCGTGCTAAGCTACCACGGCTTAATAAAAGGACCCTCTCGTGAAATAAACTAACACAGGACCCCCCCAGCACTAAACCCCTTGGGTTTGGTTGGGACTTACAATCACCCCCTCACACAGCTAAGTGGTCTTGTGGATGTGCAGGCGTAGGCAATATGCTCACCCTGATTGCCCGTTGTCTTGCTTGCAGCTTCTTCCTGAACGTCTCGCTCCTGGGTCTTTTCCTGAGCTTCTTCCACCTGAGCTGGAGTTTGTTGCAAAGTGGCTCCTTATATCCCCAAAACCCATCACTTTTCCTCCTGCCAATACTGACCGATGGATTGACTCCGGTGATCTGTCTGGACCCCTCCTCCCCGCCCTCCCCCCGTGGCCTGGAGTGGCTCGTAGCCTTTGAAATCTTTGTGAAAGATGATATTTTGTTTTCCCGCTCCCAGGCCTTGCATCTGGAGAGACAATGGGTGCTGATTACTGGATGTCTGTCGTTTCCTGAGTTGATGGCCCCCATTAGCAGGTAATGGGTTTCGATCACAAACCGATCTTGCTTAACTGGCTTATCTCCTGGAAGACAATGGGCCGGCCATTTCCTGCCTAGCACCAGTTTGGGTTGGGACTGAGTCGTGACTGTGCTTTAACAATGCGAAGGTACAGTGTCTTTGAGTTACCTCTCGGGGTATTGTTCCCAGGAATTACTTTAGATGGTGATGACATCAATGGGCCTGGGTTCCCTATTACCCAGCCTGTCAGTGTGAAATGTCCGGTTGTATATGAATGCAGCTAAGTGCCACCCCACAACCTCGCCAACAGTACAGTTCTTTCTTGGGGATTTGGATTTATGAAATTAAAATATTGTTGATAGAAATGGCCAGAAAGCTGGTGCTACAATCCCCCTGATGATATTTTGTCACCAAAACCAGAAATATCTCGAATTCCGTCGTCTTCTGCTGCGGGAGGTGCATTGTGGGTCCATAACTGATCAATTACACCCGGGCTCCCGTTTCTTCTGATTTCCTGATTAAGACAAACAGATACAGCACCACCGTTCTCTGAGCGCTTTTTCCCTCCACAGGTCGGGCTTTCGTTATTTACATATATATACAGTTCATTCCGCGTTATCGAGTGCCCCCGGTTAAAATCTCTCCTGTTGGGGCCTCTTGCGGCTCGCGGCCGGTGAATAAGGAGGCATCCACGGCGCCCTAGGCCGTGGTATCCGACTGTTTCTCCTTACTGCCCTGCCATCTGGGTCATCACCATCATCCTACACCATGGGAGGAAGACCAGCGTCCACCAGGCTCATTATTGTGCCCTGGTTTCTCTTTGCCTTTGTCTTCCCCCCCTCGGGGTTAAACAACTTGCATTGGTTGATATGGTAGCATTTTGTATGTTTCGGGAGTCTGACTGCACATACCATGGGGCTGGCCTTATCTACGATGTTATAAGGCCCCATGTACAGTGGCTCGAATGCCCCCACTCGGGCACAGTTCCTGAACATTACCTGGTCTCCCACCTTCCACTCGTGGCTTCTCCGGGGCTCAAGTAGCAACCGATGTTTCCCGGTGCTGGTTCCCCAGGTTACTGGCTGCCTGCCAGTGAATCTGTTTTAAAACATCAAACAGATTCTGGACCAACCAGTCCAGGTTTACCTCGCGGTCATGAGCTCATGTGATGCAAGGTGTTAATTTTCCACTCTCCTCTGATTCATAGACCTCGGGAATTACAGGAAGGACTCCACGTAATGCAAAGTTTAGGCTTAAACCCAACTGTTATTTTGTTTCACAAAAAACAACTAAACATTACAGAACAAGACTTCTTAGAGATTGACCGAAGACATACAATCGCCCATCCAGCCAGTTGCTACTGTTGTCCATTGTCGGCTCGTGGAGCGAGGGAAGGTGTTGTGGCCCTGCTGCTGCTTCGTGGCTGTAGTTCATTGACCTGCTGGTCTGAGATGTTTCTTCGACCTGTTCTTCCTCTCTCTGAACCTTTGTTCTCAGCTCTTACAGATATATCCATTCGATTATACACATCTCCTGCTGGGCTGCCTTTCAGTTAATGCAGCTGGATGAGTCTCGATGGCTGTGGTGATGGGTCTGGATCTGTTCGGACGGCCACAATTCACACATGGAATCGACGGGGCAAAAGATAACTGCTTATCTTTTGTGCCCCGTTATCCAAGAATGCACGCCTTGTGGGATTTTTTGTTGTCCTGGGTTTTCGCAGACTTGGAGTCTCCAGAGGGAACTGGTTTTCCCCTCCGGCCAATGAATCCATGGGCTCCTCTGCTTGATTGTGTCAAACCCTTTGTCTCGATGTTAATCGGGTCTCACTCCTGACCCCAGAAATCACATTAATCAGTGATCAGTCACCACCTGCCCCAGGCTGGTGCTCTTTCTCCTTCCTTACAGTCCCAAAGGTTTTCTTTTAAGCCATTTTAGTCCATGGCCTCTTGCTGTGCCTCGATCATGAAACATATAACCCTTACACTTCCCCCTTTAATATCTCTTGTTATAAACTCAGAGACATTACTATAGGTGGCTTCTTCTTCTTTCCATTGAGCTCGTTTGGGTGTATTGCAGTCTTCAGTCAAATCTCCATTTACATACTTTTTACAACAAAACAATGTTTGGCCTTAATCCATCTGACTTCAGTTTATACTTTTACAAACACTTTCGCCTTGGTTGATTTTAATAACCTTTCAAGATTCCCTTCCCTCATCTTTTGCTTTAATTAACAGGACAAGACGAATAGATACAACACTATTACCAACTGTACAATTACTAACAAGTGTGATACGATTCGAACCCAGGATGGGATCTCAATATTGAGTCCCACATCCCACTGTGGAGGGGCAATCATTTCCTCAATTTCCGCCCTTACTTTTTCATTCTTTTGGTGTAACATGTAATAATGTTTGTGGGACAACTCGATGTTCTTTAACAGTTCAGTCAAATGTTCGGGTCACGGTGGGATATAGTATCCAACACGCGATATGTATCCCTGGAGGTTCGTAACGTATCATTGACTGTAATATGGATATGTTTGTGGTCTGAGATAGGAATTATTCTTTCTTGTGCTACTTGTGCCTCAACCTGGGGTTTGAAACAAAAGGAAGAATCTGTCAGCATTTTAGGGAGAGGTTTTAATCTGCTTGCGATCAGTTCGGTCGCATTTACTGCCTTTGGTCAAGGTCACACAGGAATCAAAACCCTGGGTCCAATTCATTCCTAACCCGAAATCCTGTCATTGTCATTTAAAAACAATCCCCACACCTCCCCTGCACTTGTGGCTAGATCCAACCACACAGACATAAATCCCTTGTTCCTCCTTCCACCACTTTTCCCAACACAATTTCACCCCTTCTCTTGTTCCTCTGCTCCGCCTGTTTGAGTTATTACCCAGTTTCTCCCATTCTGTGGATGCATTAACTTTTCCCCTGACTGTTTTCTGTAACCACCACCACCCTCCCATGGGGGCAATCCCTTTACATTCCAGACAAACTCGTCTCCCCTCTCTCACCCGTACATTCCTGGCCGTGATGTTTACCCTGGGGCAGGACACTGACACCTCCCCAAGTTTACCCTCGGTTTGTCTGGAGTACTTGGTCGAATTTGACCCAAACCACCCTGGCCAGCTCCCAGTGTGAGCATAGGCGTTTGTGCCCTTGTTGCTCCGTACGGCTCCCCCTTGAGTTACAGTGGGGCCGGTTCCTCCCATACACCCGTGTGTAAGGAATGTCTCGGTGTCTCCCCGATCTCCCAATCCTTTAATAATAATGGCCATCCACAGGCCTATCCACAACGTCCACCTCCTCTCGTACCCTTGGCTCGATTCGCTCCTTTCAAGACAAAAATGAAAGAAATACCTTTGCTCTGTGGGGCCTCCCCCTCACAGGTCCTCCTTCAGTTATTCACAAATGTACATAACTCCTTTTTACAATCACTGCTTCCCTCTCCTTTTATCCCGATGCTTGGGCTTACGGAGGCTCGGTGGTGGAGATGGAGGAGGTGTCCAGGGCACCCTAGGTCACAGTACCTGACCACTCCACCTTACTGCTCCGTCCCTTACTTCTCCATCCTCATCATCCCACAGTATTGGTGGGAGGCTTACACTGATCAAACTCATTATTGTTCCTGGGGCCTTCGCCCGCTTTTTACTTTTCTCTCCGGGGTTGTACAGCTTACACTGGTTTATATGGAACCATTTTATATGTTTTGGCAGCTGGATCGTGTACATCATAGGGCTTGCCTTGTCTACAATGCTATATGATCCTTTATACAATGGTTCAAATGCCCCTATTCTGGCATAATTCCTGACCATTACCTGATCCCCTGGCCCTCCATTTCTGTGTAACCCGGGGTTCCAGCAGCAGTTTATTCTGCTGGTGCTGCCTGCCCATATTGTTAGCTGTTTCCCAATGCAGCCCCTTCAGATTACCATACAGATCTGACAAACCTGTCCCGTGTGATCTCTTTAACCTGCGTTTCAGTCAGGACTGGTGCTAGGATATGGGTCGGGGTCCTCATTAGTCTCCCTGTCATCATCACATGTGGGGAGTGTCCCGTACTCTTAGAGAGACTGGCTCGGTGGCTCATCAGTATTCGGGGTAGGGTCTCATCCCATTTCTTCGGAGTATCTCCTATCTCCTTCCTAAGCCTCTCTTTTAAGGTCCGGTTTGTCCTCTACTGGATCTAACGATTGGGGGTTATACGTCACATGAAATTTCCCCTGTATCCCGAACAGCTTTAGGGTGGCCTGCATTACTGCTCCGGTGAAATGACTCCCTTGATCTGATTCCACTATCAGGGGCAGTCCCCATTGAGAAAATACTTCTCGCACCAGAACCTTTGCTGTGACTATCGCGGTGGCCCCGACATGGAAAAGCTTCAACCCATTTTGTAAAGAGATGTATTAACACCAAGCAATATTTATTGCCTCTGCCTGAGGTGGGCAGTGGCCCAATTAAATCTATCTGTATAGACTGCCATGGCCCCTCTACCCTCCTCGTGTGTCCCAACGGAGCCTTCCTCGGTGTGGATTGTTTGTGGCACATACCAGACAATTCTGGCAATAATCCCTGACATCACTTCTAAGCCCGGGCCACCATCCCACGGCTTCTACTTTATTCCACATTGTTTCTGGCCCTGGATGTCCAGCTCCTGGACCCACATGCACCAGCTGCAAGAATTCTTCCCTGCACTGCCCTGGCACGATCCAACTATCTCCCTTGAACAACATTCCTTGCTTTACTGCTATGTCTGCAGCTCCCAAAGGTCCCACTGCAGACTTCCCGTCTATTTTGTCCCTAATCGCTGCTCTAAGGTCTGCATCCCGTAGCTGAGCCTGTTTTAAATCAGGCGGCAATGGGACTTCTTTGGGCCTCTCTCTGCCTGTTACAGCCGTGATCTGTCCACAGTGATATGGGTCCCAAGGTGTCCCTTCTCCTGCCCCTGTTTTAGCCAGTGTGTCTGCTTTCTCATTCCCTTCCCACTTGGGCTCTGTCTTAGAGTGTGCTTTGACCTTTTGGATGTAGTCACCCTTCTGGTCCGTACCCTTGACGTGCAAAATGACTTTTAACAACGGAACCATCACCAACCATTTTCCATCTGAGGACTTAAACCCTCGCCTCGCCAATATGGCTAAATACTCTGTACAGGAGTTAGAAATGAACATGGAGTCTGAACATATCGTATAGGGAGTTGGGAATTCGTTCGGGTGTGTGACTACATACGCTACTGCTGCTAGCTCGGTCTGCTGCGTACTTAAAGTGTTGGGGATTTTATGGCTTTCTCCATCACTGCCTCTGGATCGTAAATCCCACAGCCTGTCTTTCTCTCTCTGTTTATTACTGAACTGGACCCATCTACATAGACGTCCCTGCTTGTCAGGTGTTCTCCTGCTCAGAATCCCACATCTACATCCCACACTCCTTCCACTGAACACACATGAGCTGCCCCTGGATAAACCAGGTTCGGGGCGAGCTTTAATTCTCCTGGCCTCTCGACCTTCAGGTCTAACTGAGTAAGCAACAATGTCCAGCGGGCAATCCTGTTACTGCTCACTGTCCCATCTTTCATTCTACCATCCAGTAACACTTGTGTTGTGGTGTGACAGGTCAGTAAAGTTACTGTAGCTAACCCTGTGAGCGACCGAAAATGCTTCACTGCCCAAAATGTTGCTAACAGATGTCGTTCGCAATTCGAAAAGCTCTTTTCTATTTCGGTGAGAACTTGGGAGGCGTAGGCCACCGGTCTCAGCTTGCTGTGTCGCTCCTGGAGTAACACTGCACTCAAACTGTCCCCAGTCATTGCTACCTCCAGACTAAAGTCCTGGTCCCCATTTACTGCTCCCGACGCTGGTGCTGTCTGTAACACCTCTTTTAACCAAATGAAAGTTTCCTGACAACTCTCACTCCATTCCCACTCCACTCCTTTCCTAAGAAGCCTCAACAAAGGAGCTGCCATGGTTACATATCCCTCTATGAATTCCCTGCAGTGACCCGTTATTCCCAGGAAAGACCTTACTCCAGAAACGTCCCTCGGAACAGGTAGTTCCTGGACTGACTTTCTCTTCGCTCCATCTATGGCTCTCTCTCCTGCCCTAATGGTCAAACCTAGAAACTGCACCTCCTCTTTGCCTATTTGAGCTTTCTTGGGACTGACTTTAAAACCTGCTTCTTTCAACAAATGCAGTAACTCACTGAATAAGGGCCCGTGGTCCTCCGCACTTTCGGAGAATAACAACAGGTTGTCCACGTATTGGACCAACCGGTCTGGCTGACTAAAACCGTTTAATGCCTCGGCCATACTTTGGTGGAAGATCGAGGGACTGTTGTGAAACCCTTGTGGAAGACATGTCCACTTATACTGCTGACCTTTAAAGGTAAAGGTCGATTTATACTGGTCCTCCCATCTCAGGGGAATGGACCAAAACCCGTTTGAAATGTCCAGCACTGTGAAAGTTGTTGTGGCCGCAGGGATACTCCCGATCAAATCCGCTACCACTGCTACCGTGGGCGCACAGGCTGGAATATTTTTATTCAGGTTTCGGTCATCTACCGTGGCCCTCCATGAGTTATCGGGCTTCTTTACTGGCCATAGGGGTGAGTTTACATGTGTGGCTATGGTCCTCAACACACCTTGATCCACCAGGGAATTTATAGCAGTTTCCAAATCCCTTTCTGCTTCCCGGGGAAAATTATACTGTTTCTGGGGTCGTGTCATCGAATCCCCATCTATCTTCACCTCCACCCTAGATACTCTCCCGCAATCGTGCTTGTGAATTGCAAACGCATCCATATTCTCCTGTACATACCTTGATACCGGGCCGGAATGTTATCTACTAATCGTTCTCAGTCATAACTCTCTTTCGGCTTCATCGTGCAGGTGCTACCTTTGTCTGTACTGTCCCTGGGAATCACTACGATCTCTCCCATCTTATCTGCATCAACTGCCCCCCATAGACAATTGTTTTTCATATCCACTATGGTGTGGTGTGCCAACATGTAGTCGGTCCCGAGAACTCCCGAACCGGGCTGTTCCCACTTCATTAAAATGCCCTCCCATTTCATTATGTTCGGTCCTAACTCTACGGTTGAGGGTTTCCACACTGCCCCAGCCTGCTCATTACCCGTAAAACCCACCAGTGTAAATGGTACTCCGCTCAACCACGGGGAAGTGGTCGGATTCGGTGAGTGGATAACCGTGCTAGAGGCTCCTGTATCTACTAGATCCCTTCCCCTAACTGTTTCCACCTTCACATCCACACATGGCCTGCCCCACCCATCATATATGAGCAGACACAGGTATTCTGGCTGGGCACACCGTCACAGAGGGGGTGCCGACACATTGGGTCCCTTTTCTCCCACTGCTGCGTCCAGCTTTCCTCCACCCGTGCCCATAACCTGCTGTAATGCGGCCACTAAAACCTGCACTGGGTCGTCGGCTACCTTCTTCTGGCCTTTTCCTGCCTCAGCACCTCGTACCCTGGCTTCCCTCCTTTAGAGAGCCTACAATCCTTGCTCCAGTGTCCCAACTTCCCACAGTTAAAACACTCGCCTTTAGATCGACCCGCATTACCTCCCTCTTGTCTCCATTCTTTCTTTGGCCTAACCTCTCCTTTTACTTCGTGTACCTTCCCGTTTAGTTTCTCCTCCTCCCCTTGCCTGGACTTAAAGCGAGAGTTAATCTTCTCAGCACCCCTGCCTCTGTATTCTGGAGATGGTCTGGGTCAAACCATACTTCGACCTTTGCTCTGAGCTGTGGCAAACTGTTACCATTACGGTTCTCAGCCAATGGTTCCTGGGTTCCTCTATTAAATCTGCCCACACCAGATTTCCTCCAGCAGCCCTTAAATAAATCACCCACAGTCTGTCTGCAAACGTATCGGGTGATTCGTTTACTTGCTGCCTAGTCTGTTCTACCTGCCAGAACGGACTACCCTGACTGTACCCGAGCACTGCCATCATTTGCTCCTTTAAGCCCTGTGGGGTTCCTGCACCTAACTTGGTGGCTGTCGACAAGCTCTGATAAAGCTTCCCCTCCAGCGAGAGCAGTGTTAGCTGCACTTTCTCCTCCTCGCTGCAGTTATTGATACCCCCTATCTGCTCTATATTAGTAAAATGAACAGAGGCATCTCCTCCTTGCTTTAACTGTACTACACCCGTCAGCATCTCCTGCAGCTGAAGCGGTGTGTATGGGATCACTAGTCGCTCTGTAATGGTGCCGGACCACCATTTGCGGGGGTGGGCTGAATTTCTGCTGTCTCAAAGGACACATCGGTTTCAGGGGTCCCGGTGCCTCGGGAGCCGGCCGATGCTCGCTATACTCGGGCCCATTGTCTGACTCTTTCCCCTCTGGATCCCAATCTTCCTCGCCTGTTCCGGGTGCCCTGAGACAAACCATCCCTTTGGTCCCGTCTAACTCTGCCGTTAATTGGTGGATTTTTTCCTTACAAGGTCCGTGATCTGCTCTCGCGTAACCCTGTTTCTGGGCTACGTGATAGGCTATCGACTCTCCTGACCTGGTCCTCTGCCTCTTGGCTCTTTCTAAATGCCTTTCACTTTGTTCAATGTGGGTCTGCTGCTGCTTTTTGTACTCGGTCACCTGGCATTGTAAATACTCAAGGTGATTCCGTGCTGTTTCTTCCTTCCTACCCTGGTCCTGCCTTTCCTTCTCCAAACTGCCTACCTCGCCCTTTAACCCTTTATTCTCCTTCTCCAGCTTTCCGACCCTTTCTCGTTACAGTTGTGTCTGCTTCTGCAGGTATATGAGCCAAACCTCCTTCTCTTTTGACCCTTTGTGGTTACTACTGACTGTCCACTCTGCTGTTTTTTCCTGCGGATCCCCAGAGTGCAGCATTTCCCGTGCCCATAGCCCTGAAATGTTCAATTTGTTGCCTATATATCCAGCTACCTTAGCCTCCATGGACTTCCTACGATGGCTGTTAGCTGCGGGCTCTACCGCGCTTTGCTGCGGTGAGTCCACTTCCAGTGCCTCTGGCTGAGAAATTCTCTCTGACTACCTTGGTGTCCCCTGAGACCACCTCGCAGTGACCTGCGGTTCCTGTTACTCTGGCTTCTCTCTGTGGCTACCCTAGTCGACCCGAGACTACTCCAGCATGTCAGAGACTTTCTCTCCTGGTCCCCTAGTCGCCCTTGAGATCACCTTTGGCCTCCCTGAGACGACCCCGTGACAATATTGGCTTTTCTCTGTGACTACCCCAGTCAACCGAGATTACTCCAGACTATCCGAGACTGTTTCTCCCTCAGGCTGCCCTGGCTGCCTGTGAGATTATCCCTGGCCTCCCTGACACCCTGCGCAGACTACCTGCGATTACTTCTCCCAGTGGCTGCCCTAGTCAGCCGGAGCTCTTCGGCTACTCCTGGTCCCCCTTGAGATTCCCTTGGTCTCCCTGAGACCCCTGCGCAGACTACCTGTGATTACTTCACCCGGTGGCTGCCCTAGTCAGCCGGAGCTCTTCGGCTACTCCTGGTCCCCCTTGAGATTCCCTTGGTCTCCCTGAGACCCCTTCGCAGACTACCTGCGGCTTTCTCGGTGGCTACACTCGTCAAGCCAGGATTACTCCAGCCTACCCAAGACTGTTCCTTCCTCTGCTGGCTGCCCTAGCTGCCCTTGAGAGTACAATGGTCTCCCTCAGACCACTGAGCAACTACCTGAGACTTCTTTTCTCAGTGGCTACCCTAATCGACTCAAGCCTATCAGACCCTGTTACTCTCCTGGTCGCCCTAGCCGCCCTGGAGAAGATCCTTTTCGACCACCTTAGCCGACCTTAGACATAACCAAGCCTCCCTCGGGGTTTTTGCTCTGGTATGTGTCCGTAATACTATTCCCAAAGCCGAGGTCCTGCCGCGGTCACCAATTTCTGTAGGTAGTTTATTTTTCACTCTACTCCGATTCTTCGACCTGGGAACTTGTAGTGGGAAAGGACAACATGTGGCACAACATTTAGGCTTCACCCAGTGTCAGTTTTATTGTGCACAAAAACCGTCGAAAACTACAGGACTAGACTTCTGAGAGAAATCGACTGAAATCATACAATTGCCCTTCCTGGCTGTAGCTATTGTAGGTCCGTGGTCATTGGTTCCGTGACCGGTTGGTTCTTCTTCTGGCCGTTCTCTGCAGTGCTGTTACTTCTGTGTACGTTTCGTACAACATGTTCCTCCGTCCATTCGTCTGTTCGTGCTTTCAACCTGTGTCCATCTGTACATGTGTCCTTCTACTTCTCCTGTGTGCTTCTTCTTCCGTCTGTTCCTATCCTTGTTCCATCTCCTGCTGAGCTGCTTCTAGCTCACATATTTATATCCAGGTTATGACTGACCTCCCGCCACTGCGGTTTCTGATAAAGTGTTTGCATCAATACATTGTTTTGTGGTCCCCTTGGTTGATTGATTACAATAATGAACTCGTCTGTTTTCCCATTTGCACACTGAGTCTGCAAGGCTCAAGTTGATTTCTCATCTTAACACCTCATCCTAAAAAATGTGCAACTGTTGTGGTTCCTTTGTTGTCAGGTCCTTTTACAGACTTGGGGCTAGAACCTCCTCTTTTATTGCCTGTTTAATGCACACTAAACACCCATTTTACCACTGAAATGACATATAATGCCCAGATATCACCCATTTTGGCACAAAATGGAAACTGACGGGCTTTTTTAGGAGACTTGTCGCCGAGCGTTACTTTCCCAATGGGCTTAACGCAGAGAATAAATATTATCGCCCACCTACTTTTTTGGGGCGGAATCAGCAGAATGGGCAAATTCAACGCCCATATTATCACCCAGCGTTACTTTCCTCGTGGAATTAATGCCGAGATTCAACATTAACACCCGCCGACTGTTTTTTGTCATGAACAGCATATTTACCCAAAGTAACGGCCATGGAGATCACCCACCGTCAATTTCACCACCTCGTACACATATCGCCCACAATATCGCTCGCTCAAAAAACCACCCACAAAAAGTGGAACTAACCAGAACGAATCACAGCGTTATGGACGCCATGATGTAGATCACATGTCGCGTCCTTTCACCTCGGCGGAGTTCAGATGTACTCTGCAGGTCGTTGGAGTTGATTTGAACATCTCTGAAAACATCTTGACCACACTGTGACCGATTGGAATTGAAGAGGTGTGCTCGTCGGGACATTCTTTGCTTGTGTGCAATCGGTGACAGACACAGAGCTACTGCAATGGGGCCTGTCCTTTCTCACTCTCTCTTGGTGACCAAATATATGCAGCAGACTCAACATCGCTGAAGGAACGCTACATTGCATTATGTGCCCAATGTACGAAATAACAGACAGATGAGGAGGACCAGACGTTACACCCCCCGCAAGTACAAGGAGAAGCATTCTTACCTCGACTTGCCCGACACCACCTGCCTTCGGAGACTGTGCTTCCACAAAGAGGTTATCACTGAGGTATGCCAGCTGATAAGGGCAGGCCTACAGCCTGGCAGCACCATCAGAACTGCACTGTCCGTCGAGGTCAAAGTCACCACGCCACTATCGTTCTATGTCTCGGGTTCTTTTCAGGCCACAGCTGGTGACATTTGCAGACTTTCTCAGCATGCCACACATTGCTGCATTAGACAGGTCACTGAAGCCCTGTACACACGCAGGAGGGACTTGATCAGCTTCTCTATGACCAGGAAGGCACAGAGTGAGAGGGTTCGAGGTTTCTCCAGAATTGCAAACTTCCCCAAGATGCAGGGAGCAATAGACTGTACGCACATCGCGATGTGGGCACCTTTTCAGGATGCCGCAAGGGATTCCACTCCCTGAATGTCCAGCTGGTTGTCGACCACCAGCAAATTATACTGGCAGTGAATGCTCAATTTCTGGGCAGCATCCATGCTGCACACATCCTGCGTGAGAGCATTGTATCTGACTTGTTTAACATTGAGCCACAAGGTCAATGCTGGAAACTTGGGGCCAAAGGATATGGCCTTGCCACCTGGCTGATGACCCCCTGCGTGACACCCACACTGAGGCCGAGAGGTGATACAACGAGAGCCACAGAGCAACTCGCAATATTGTGGAGAAAACCATTGGAGTGCTGAAGCAGCGCTTTCGATGCCTGGACCACTCAGGTGGTGAGCTCCAATACTACCCTGAGCAGGTAGCTCAATTCGTGGTGATGTGCTCCATGCTGCACAACTTGGCTATCAGGAGGGAACAAGAATTGTCTGATGAGTCTGACAGTCCATCTCACCAGAGAGAGGAAGAGGAGGATGAGGAGGCGGACGCCGACATCGGATCAGACAATCAGGCTGACGCTGAAGCCATGCCCCCGCCCTTCTGTAGATCGCATGAAAGGGCCCATGGTGGCATGATAGCTGCAAGCGCCTTACACCAGGAGCTCATCAATGATCGCTTTGCCTAAAAGAACGTTGGTGTTATTTCCACAGCTGACACACTGCTGGGTGTGCAGGTCATAAATTAATCGTGGACATCACCTTGGTGACCGTTAAAGTTTACTTTGATTATATCCTTTGATGTTAACAAATCACCAGCGTGTTACGGTACAGCTATCTGAGCCAATGTGCTGCAAGGTTTTGTTCAATAAAAAACATTTAAACCAAACATTAGTCTGAAATCATCAGTATTTCTGTACAAACCAACCCTTCCCCCCACCCACCCCACTTCTCCTCCCCAACTCTACCCCTTCCCCTTCCCCTTCTGACTCCAAGCCGCCTGACCGCGGAGGTTCTCAGGCGATGCTTCATTGTGAGGTGGGTGGTGATGGACAAAGCACTGCTTGGACGGATATGGGAGAAGATGGTCCCAAGGTGGGAACGTGCTTCGAGCCAGAAGCGAGATGTTGCTCCTGGCTCTCATGTGTGGTTGGCAATGGGGTTGCATCACCTTGGGGTGTAGTGCGGCACTCCGGGATCACTGGGAGCCCTCTGCCACCAGTGTTCCTGGCTACCAGCTCCAGGGCCTCCTCCATCCCTTACATTTTATATGTTATTTGTGGGACAAAAACTCGATGCCAACTATGTTCTTGGTGCTTAGTGCGCTTTTTGCTGTTGATGAATCTCCCTTGTGCCTCCCACAACAGCCAAACAAACGCACACCACAGACACACACGCTTTCAGTGCCTCTGAGCTCCCTCTCTCTCTGTCTCCTCTTCTGCGTATGTCATGGTTACCCTTGACCTCCAGAATCGAGGGAATGGACCATTGCCATGCTGTTGCTAAGGACGACCGCACTTTACAACAGAAGGTCAGAAAAATGTAACGCTGCCGCCCATTTGAACTCGTTCGCGATAACGGCCATTTTCAAAGATGTAAACTAAGTGTTTTGAGAATGGGCGAGAAGCCGGCGATCTGAAAATCCTTTTTTACCACCCACGCCGGAAATCACGCCCATTTTTGGGCACAAAGCTCAAAAGTGGAGGTTCTAGCCCTTGGTGTCTCCAGTGAGCTTGTTTTCCCCACCCTGGTCAATCAAGTTCAGGGCCTCACGTAACAACTCCATTCTTGTTATGCATGGAGTCAGTTTTGGTCCCTGACCACAGAATGTCATTAATTGTCCAGCTTCATTCCAAAAGCTGGTATTAAGCAATTTTTAGTGCATGGTCTCCTTCTGTGCTTTTCTGAAGATTGGTAACCTTACACACAACACCTCACCTCTCCCACCCCCAAAACCGCCCCTCACCCAACCCCAACACCGCCCCCAACTCCCACCCCCAACACAACTCCTCTCCATCCCCCAACACCGCCACTTTCCCACCTCCAACACTCACCTTAAACTGACACACACAGCAGGCAGGACTTATGTGGGCACATGACCCCCCGCGGGACACATCACCACTGAGGGGTCATGTCCCCTGGCCTCACAATGGAAACCATGGCAACACAGAAACCGCAGGGGTGGACCAATCACAGCAAAGTGCTACAGACTGTGCATTTGTGCCTGAGAGAGCAACGAGGAGAGAGCTTCAATCTATTTAACCCTTCGATCCCTGGCTGCCATCTGAAAACTAAGCCCGAGTTGGCAGTGGTGGTGACTACATTATTCCCACTGTTATTCTGCCCCCTGCTCATTCATCTCAACCCCTGTGTTAATGTTTCTCTGCTCAATGGTACTGCTCCCCACGGCAAATCCAACCAGAGAGATTTCTCAGCTGGGTGTGAAACATGGAGAAGCAGAGATGGGCATGGACTGTGTGGGGGCACTAAAGGACCCACTGGCTCCGACCAATAATAAAACAGTCAGTAAGGACACGGGGAAAAGTGGGGGATGGGATCAGATGATGGACCTGGGCAAGTCCGACAAGGAGGCTGTCCTGCCGGCCAGATCAATGGTGAAATATGCTGGCCTCATTACCGTCCCAGACTGTCAGCCAATCACCGTGGCTTCCTCCTTCGGAGAGTTGTTCAAATCTCCACGGGTTTCACAGCTGCAGCTCACAGACACGCTGGTGAGCAGATTGTTGGGGTGTTTGCTCTACACTTGTCCAGTTTCTGTGTTTCACGGGCCTGGGCAACTTTACAATTGGAGCCCATTACTGGTCTCATAAAGTGACGGGCACATTGATTAGTCTGAGCTTTCGACCACACATCCGCAGCATAACTAAGACCATCTATTTCCATCGCCGTAACATCGCCCGTCACTAATCCTGCCTCAGCTCATCCGCTGCTGAAACCCTCATCCATGCCTTTGTTACCTCTAGACTCGACTATTCCAATGCTCTCCTGGCTGGTCTCCCAGATTCTACTCTACGTAAACTAGCGGTGATCCAAAACTCTGCTGCCCGTGTCCTAACTTGCACCAAGTCCCGCTCACCCATCAGCCCTGTGCTCACTGACCTACATTGGCTCCTGGTTAAGTAATGCCTCGATTTCAAATTTCACATCCTTATTTTTGAATCGCTCCATGACCTCGCCCCTCCCTATCTCTCTAATCTCCTCCAGCCCCACAACCCCCTCGCGATGTCTGAGCTCCTCTAATTGTGCCCCCCTGATTATAATCGCTCAACCATTGGTGGCCATGCCTTCTTTTGCCTGGGTCCCAAGCTCTGGAACTCCCTCCCTAAAAATCTCCGCCTCTCTACCTCTCTTTCCTCCTTCAAGATGCTCCTTAAACTCTATCTCCCTGCGCTAATTTCTACTTATGCGGCTCAGTTTCAAATTTATATCGCATAATACTCCTGTGAAGCACCATGGGATGTTTCACTACGTTAAAGGCGCTATATAAATACAAGTTGTTGTTGGGAAAAACAGAACCACAACTGTTTGTAGACAAAACCCACGCAAGGATCCAACCGCTCTGCGATGCCGTGTGATAAAGTGCGGGCTGAAGCTCTCAGTGTGCTGGGGAACTTGGCCATGGGGGGAATCGGAGGGTCCAGGTGTTGCTGCACCTGGATGGAAACAGTGAGCAGGTCACCAGGTCCTGTTGTTCAACACTGCGCTCGGTATTCCCACGTATTGGATCTGCCGAGGCTTCCTCAGTAACTGGGAATGATCCAGGGGAACCCCACAGGGACTACACGGACTTCCTCAGTAACTGAGAATGATCCAGGGGAACCCAACAGGGGCTACATGGACTTCCTCAGTAACTGAGAATGATCCAGGGGAACCCAACAGGAACATACCATTATTGTCCCCGAGGGGGGCAAGAGGAGAGGGAAAGGTGAGGAACATACCACTATTTTCCCCGGGGGGGAGAGGAGAAGGAGAGGTGAGGAACTACAATTGTTTTCATCGTGGAGGGAGAAGAGGTGAGTACATACCATTATTTTCCCCGGGGGAGGGAGCGAATGGGGAGAGGTGAGGAACATACCATTATTGTCCCCGGGGGAGGGGGCGGGGGGGCGAGAGGAGAGGGAGAGATGCGGAACATACCATTATTGTCCACAGGGGTGGGGGTGGTGAAGAGGAGACGGAGACTTGAGGAACATACAATTATTGACCCGGGGAGACGAAGAGAGAGAGCGGTGAGGATCATACCATTATTGTCCCTGGGGTGGGGGAGAGGGAGAGGTGCGGAACATACCATTATTTTCCCAGGGAGGGAGGGGGTAGAGGAGAGGGAGAGGTGAGAAACATACCATTATTGTCCCCGGGGGGGAGGGGCGAAGAAGGAGAGCGGGTTGACTTATGAGGAATGGTTGAGTAGGTTGAGCCACCACTCATTGGAATTCAGAAGAAAGAGAGGTGATCTTATCAAAACATATCAGATTATGAGGGGGCTTGACAAGGTGGATGCAGAGAGGATGTTTCCACTGATGGGGGAGACTAGAACTAGGGGGCATAATCTGAGAATAGGAGGCCGCCCATTTAAAACTGAGATGAGGAGGAATATCTTCTCTCAGAGGCTGGTGGATCGGTGGAATTCACTGCCTCAGAGAGCTGTGGAAGCTGGGACATTAAATACATTTTAGACAGAAATACAGTTTCTTAAATGATAACGGGTTATGGGGAACCGGCAGGGAAGTTCACCTGAGTCCATGATCGGATCAGCCATGATCGTATTAAATGGCGGAGCAGGCTCGAGGGGCGGTGTGGCCAACTCCTGCTCCTATTTCTTCAGTTCTTATGAGAGGTGAGGAACATACCATTATTGTCCCCTGGAGGGGGTGGGAGAGGAGAGGGAGAGGTGAGGAATAAACCATTATTGTCCCCGGGAGGGGGTGGGAGAGGAGAGGGAGAGGTGAGGAATAAACCATTATTGTCCCCGGGTGGGGGGAGGGAGGGAGAGAGAGAGAAAGAGAGAGGGAGGGGAGCGTTGAAGAACATACGTTATTGTCCTGGGGGGCGGGGGGGTGAGTGGAGAGGTGAAGAATTGTAGCTCCAGCTTTCTGGCCATTTCTATCAACAATACTTTAAATCCTTAAATCCAAATCCCCAAGAAAGAACTGTCCTGTTTGGCGAGCTTGTGGGGGTGGCATTGAGGTGCATTCATATACAACCGGACATTTCACACTGACAGGCTGGGTGGCAGGGAACCCAGGCCCATTGATTTCATCACCATCTAAAGTGATTCCTGGGAACAATATCCCGAGAGGTAACTCAGAGACACTGTTCCTTCGCATTGTTAAAGCACAGTCACCACTCAGTCCCAACCCAAACTGGTGCAGGACAGGAAATGGCCGGGCCATTGTCTTCCAGAAGATAAGCCGGTTAAGCAAGATCAGTTTGTGATCGAAACCCATTACCTGCTAATGGGGGCCATCAACTCAGGAAACGACAGACATCCAGTAATCAGCACCCATTGTCTCTCCAGACGCAAGGCCTGGGAGCGGGAAAACAAAACACAATTTTTCACAAAGATTTCAAAGGCTACGAGCCGCTCCAGGACACGGGGAGGTGGGGGGTCCAAACAGATCACCGGAGTCAATCCATCGGTCAGTATTGGCGGGAGGAAAGGTGATGGGTTTTGGGGATATAAGGAGCCGCTTTCCAAAAAGCTCCAGCTCAGGAGGAAGAACGCTACGGAAAAAGCTCAGGAAAAAGCCCAGGAAAAAGCTCAGAAAAAACCCAGGAGTGAGACGTTCAGGAAGAAGCTGCAAGCAAGACAACGGGCAATCAGGGTGAGCATATTAGCTGTGTGAGGGGGTGATTGTAAGTCCCAACCAAACCCAAGGGGTTTAGTGCTGGGGGGGTCCTGTGTTAGTTTATATCACGGGAGGGTTCTTTTATTAAGCCGTGGTAACTTAGCACGGCAGGGCTTATTGGACAAGCCAGGGTTGTACTGTTTTGCACTGTTTATGAGTGGTGTTGTTAATCTTATTGAACATAATACAGTTGAGCCTGAAAAAAATGTGTCCGAGTCTGATCTATCCATATAATCCCTATCGTCCAGAACTTGTAGTAGGAGGTGCATTTACGTTACGCCGGAAAAAAACACCTACAGGCACCCCCTCAGTACTGCCTCTTCGATAGTGCGGCACTCCCTCAATACTGCCCCTCCGGCAGTGCGGCACCCCCTCAGTACTGCCAATCTGACAGTGCGGCACTCACTCAGTACTGTCACTCTGACAGTGTGGCACTCCCTCAGTACTGCCCCACCAACATTGCGGCACTCCCTCAGTACTGACGCTCTGACAGTGCGGCACTCCCTCAGTACTGCCCCACCAACATTGTGGCACTCCCTCAGTACTGACGCTCCAACAGTGCGGCACTCCCTCAGTACTGCCATTCTGACAGTGCGGCACTCCCTCAGTACTGCCCCCCTGACAGTGCAGCACTCCCTCAGTACTGCCCCTCTGACAGTGCAGCAATCCCTCAGGACTGCACAGCAGTGTATGTCTTTATTTTACACTCAGGTCCCTGGAGTGGGGCTTGAACCCATGATACAACATTGCATCACTGGATGCTGCACAGTCTGAGCTGTGAGTCATATCCCGACCTCAGTTGGAACAGCTAACTTAGAACAAACAACAACAGCAACTTTTATACAGCACCTTTAACACAGTAAAACTCCCCAAGTGCTTCACAGGAGCGTTATAGAATAAAGATTGACAGCGAGCCACGTAAGGAGACATTGAAAATTGCAGCTCAGTCAAATTGTGAGGAAAATTGTCAGTGCTGTCTTCATACCAAAAGGGGACGATGTTGCTTCTGAAAAGACCAGATTTTTTGACAATTTCTGTGAAACTCAATTGATTGGTTTGTAAAACCCGTTTGTACCAAACCTCCAGTCAGGTTTGCAGAATCATTTCCAGTTCCCCACGTGTCATTTGATGGTGGATCTCAGCATGTATCTCCTCGTCCGCTCGTGAGGCGGTGTCTCAGACCGATTGGTGGGTCAGCAGCCACTCCGCACTGCATCGAGCATCGGCAGGCCATTCCACTGTGGAAGACCTCACCGCGGAGCTCTGTACACAGGGTATAACCACACAGAGACGCTCTGCCGCCAGGTACAGCAGCAACAACCTGCATTGCTATAGCAACTGGAACATTAGAACAACATCCCAAGGCAGCTGACAGAGACGTAATCTGGTCAAAGTGGTGCTGAGCCAAATGGGGAGGGGCTGGGAGGGTGATCAAAACGCTCAGTCGCAGATTGGGTTTGAAGGGAGGTCTTAAAAG
Organism: Pristiophorus japonicus; assembly: GCF_044704955.1. Classification (NCBI taxonomy): domain Eukaryota; kingdom Metazoa; phylum Chordata; class Chondrichthyes; family Pristiophoridae; genus Pristiophorus; species Pristiophorus japonicus. Next base: position 147,419,137 of record NC_091984.1, read on the forward strand.
AGGAGAGAGGTGGAGTGGCAGAGTGGTTTAGGGAGCAGAGAGTTAGGGCCCAGGCAGCTGAAGGCACGGCCCCCAATGGAGGGGGAAGGGAAGGGGGTGATGGATAAGAAGCCTGAGCCAGATACAGCGGCCCCTGAAACAACAACAACTTGTATTTATATAGCGCATGTTGTGACAATGACAGACAGCGAGAATATAACCCTGAGAATGTAACACAGTATTTGCAGCACTTGACACTCTGGGGAAAGCTTGTAATTTTAAATCCATGAGCTGTACCTAAGCGAGAGCAGGACCTGTTTGTGACCGGTGCGGAGATCACCACTTACAGAAGGGAGTTACTGCAGGGAATTCAGGGCCACAGTGACCTCCTGGACTAGTTTCCATCGCCTGGGGAGCGGGGGATGGTCGGAGAGGAGTTTCCCAGATTTATTTCCCCCAATGGGTTTTTTCCCTGGTTTTTTGCCTCTCCCAGGAGATCAGGTAGTTTTGGGTGGGGTGGAGAGTCTATACTGTGATACACAAGGTATCACAATTGTGTGGGACGGGCTGGATTGACCACAGGGTCTTTACCTGTCCGTCACTGTCCGCGGGTTTGGGTTTCAAAGACGTAGAGCTGAATTGGAAAGAAGGACTTGCATTTATAGAGCGCCTTTCACTACCTCAGGACATCCCAAAGAGCTTTACAGCCAATGAAGTACTTTTGAAGTGTAGTCGCTGAGGTAATAGAGGAGACACGACAGACAGTGTGTGCACAGCAATCTCCCACAAGTTACTTTGGGCCCAAATTATAACTTTTCCAAGCCGAATTCCCGCCCCGGAAGCAAAATTGGGGTCACAGCCCCTGACAGGAAGTGGAGTGCAATGTGGTGTACAGCATTTCCCCTGGGGGCGGGCTCGGGGGCCAGTGTCAGGCTGCACCATCGCGGCACTGACCCCGTCACATCGGCATAGAAAGACCCGACAGGTTAGTTGTCCAAAACAAATGTCGGGGCGCAGAGGCATACACCGCCTGTAACTTTCACCCCGTGAGTGAAATGCGGCCCGGTTCGTGACCCACAGGCCTGGTGCGAACACGGCTCACGGGGCACTCTCCGTTTCGTGTCTCTGCTAAATCGCGCGGGTAGCTCCCCCCCGCACCGCCACTCCATACCCTCGGGGAAAAACTCTGTCACACCCCATAAGCGCCCTCCGGAGGCACTAATGGCAGGCACACAGCGGGGGAATTTCATCCCCAGTCTGTTTTTGTGATGTTGATTGAGGGATAAATATTGACCAGGACACTGGGGAGAACTCCCCTGCTCTTCTTCAAAACATTGGCATGGGATCGTTAACGCCAACCTGAGAGAGCAGATGGGGCCTTGGTTTAACCTCTCGCCTGAAAGACGGCCCCTCCGACAGTGCGTCACTACCTCAGTTCTGCACTGGGACTGTCAGTGTGGATTTCTGAGAGTCTCTGGAGTGGACCATCTCTCCAGCCACGCATTCATCTGTTCTATCCTCCTATTCTGGAGTGGACCTTCGGACTCAGAGGTGAGTGTGCTGCCCATTGAGCCACAGCTGACTGAGCTGGAAACTTAAGGCTCATTAATGGCCCATCGATGGTGTTCGCCCTCAGTGGGGTGAACAAATCCAGAAATTATGGCCAGAATGATGTAGGCTAGGCCATTATTTGCTTTTTTTTAGTTTTAAATTTATTTCTGCTAAGTTAGTTCTCAGTCTATTAAATAGAGGCATGGCAGGGCAGTTCTGTCCCGTGGAGAGCACATCCTGTGCCATGTGGGAAGTCCTGGACACTTCTCGTGGCCTGGACGACCAAATGTGCAGGAAGTGTCACCAGCTACAGCAACTCGAGCTCCGCGTTTCGGAGATTGAGCGGCGGCTGGAGTCACTGCGGTGCATCCGCGAGGCTGAGAACTTCGTGGATAGCACGTTTCTAGAGGTGGCCACCACTCAGCTTAAGAGTGTGCAGGGATGAGAGGGAATGGGTGACCACCAGACAGAAGAGGAGGTCCAGGCAGGTAGTGCAGGAGTCCCCTGTGTCCATCTCGCTCTCCAACCAATATTCTGTTCTGAGTATTGATGGGGGCGATGGTTCCTCCAGGAAGTTCAGCCAGAGCCAAGTCCACGGCACCACGGGTGGCTCAGCTGCACAGGGGGGAGGAAGAAGAGTGGAAGAGCAACAGTGATAGGGGATTCGATAGTTAGGGGAACAGACAGGTATTTCTGCGGCCGCAGGCGTGACTCCAGGATGGTATGTTGCCTGCCTGGTGCCAGGGTCCAGAATTTCACTGAGTGGCTGCAGTACATTCTGACGGGGGAGGGTGAACAGCCAGAGATTGTGGTCCATATCGATACCAATGACATAGGTAGAAAGAAGTATGTGGTCCTACAGGCAGAGTTTAGGGAGCTAGATTAAAAAGCAACACAGCAATGGTAGTAATCTCCAGATTACTCCCGGTGCCACGAGCTAGTGAGTACAGAAATAGGAGGATAGAGCAGATGAATGCGTGGCTGGAGAGATGGTGCAGGACGGAGGGCTTTAGTTTCCTGAGGCATTGGGACCATTTCTCGGGGAGGTGGGACCTGTACAAGTCGGACGGGTTACACGTCAACAGAGCCGGGACCAATATCCTCGTGGGGGGGTTTGCTAGTGCTGTTGGGGAGGGTTTAAACTAGCTTGGCAGGGGAATGGGAACCGGAGAATAGATTCAGTGGGGAGAGAAGCAAATCTGGAATTGGAAAGCAGAAAAGTAGTAAGTAAATTTGGAAGACAGAGGAAACAAAGCCCAGAAAATAGACAGCAAAGATGGTTGGCAGTGCTCAATGGTGTATACTTCAATGCAAGGAGTATAGGGAATATTGCAGATGAGCTGCGAGCACAGATAGACAATTAAGAGAACGATATTGAGGTGGAAATTCTGACGTGTCCGGGCCCGTACGTAGGTTCTACGGACCCGGGAAGGCATCGGAAAAGCCGGTTTTCAGCGTGCAATGCGCATGCACTGAAAACCTGCTTTTCCGATCTGTCAAGCTGGAGCTGGAGAGATCGTAGCCAGATCATGAGCGAGGACATTTGTATGGGCAAGATGGGACTATTTATCCATATCTTGCCCAGCAAATGTCCTCAAAAATCATAGCCTACTTTTACAGGCGTAAGTGCTTTAAAACATACAGAAACAATTGTAAAATAAAATTATAGACATTTAGTTTATTGTTCAAAAACCTCCACACTACAGTAAGTTTATTACCATAATTAAAAAAACTTTTTTAGCAATCGGGAACATATTTTATTTCTATAAGACATAATAACTTTAATTTCAAATAATTTTAAATATCTGTGGTCTGTTTTTTAGTTTTTATTATTTTGTGTGTTTGGCTTTGTCACCATTAATAGCACTGAGAACTGGTAGATACGCGAGTCTCAGTGCTATTAATGGGAACCTGTGAACTACCTACCTGATTGGCTGAGCAGCCACACATGACTGCATCTTCTGCGTGGGAACCCTCTGGACTAGATCGTGCTTCAATGCATTCAGGAGAATTTTATCAATGAGTATGTAACAAGTCCAACAAGGGAGGGGACGGATCTGGACTTGGTTTTGGGGAATGAAGAGGGGCAGGTGGAAGGGGTATCAGTGGGAGAGCATTTTGGCGCCAGTGATCATAATTCAGTTAGATTTAGTGTAGTTATGGAAAAGGACAAAGATAGACCAGGAATAAAAGTTCTCAATTGGGGAAAAGCCAATTTTGCTGAGCTGAGATGAGATTTGGCCAAAGCGGACTGGAAACAGCTACTTGATGGTAAATCAGTGTCAGAGCAGTGAGAGGCATTCAAGGAGGAAATCCTGTGGTTTCAGAGTAAGTCTGTTCCCTTAAAGAAAAATGGTGGGACTAAAAATCCTAGGGCACTGGATGTCAAGGGATATACAGTGTAGGATAAAGTAAAAAAGAGAGGCTTATGACAGATACCGAGGGCTCAATACTGCAGGAACTTTAGAGGGGTATAGAAAGTGCAGGGTGCAATTAAAAAGGAAATTAGGAAAGCAAAGAGAGAGCATGAAAACATTTTGGCAAGTAAAATCAAGGAAAACCCAAAGATGTTTTATAAATACATTAAGAGCAGGAGGATAATTAAAGAAAGTGTAGAGCCTATTCGAGACCATAAAGGTAATCTGTGTGTGGAGGCAAAAGACGTGGGTATGTTTCTGAATGAATACTTTCTGTCTGTTCTCACAAAAGAGAGAGGCAATGCAGACATTGCAATCAGGGAGGAGGAGTGTGAAATATTAGATGAAATAAACATGGTGAGAGAGGAAGTATTAAGGGGCTCAGCAGCTTTGAAAGTGGATAAATCCCCTGGCCCTGATAAAATGTATCCCAAGCTGTTAAGTGAAGCAAAAGAGGAAATAGCACAGGCTCTGACCAACATTATCCAATCCTCTCTGACTGCACATGTGGTGCCAGAGGTCTGGAGGACTGCTAATGTTGTACCTTTGTTTAAAAAGGGAGAAAGGGATAGACCGAGCAATTGCAGGCCAGTCAGCCTAACCTCATGGTGGGAAAGTTATTGGAAAAAATTATGAGAGACAGGATAAATCTTCATTTAGAAAGACATGGATTAATCCAGGACAGTCAGCATGGATTTGTAAAGGGAAGGTCGTGTCTGACTAACTTAATTGAATTCATCAAGGAAGTAATAAGGAGGGTTGATGAGGGCAGTGCGTATGATACATAGAAACATAGAAACATAGAAAATAGATGCAGGAGTAGGCCATTCGGCCCTTCTAGCGTGCACCGCCATTCAATGAGTTCATGGCTGAACATTCAACTTCAGTACTCCATTCCTGCTTTTTCGCCATACCCCTTGATCCCCCTAGTAGTAAGGACCTCATCTAACTCCTTTTTGAATATATTTAGTGAATTGGCCTCAACAACTTTCTGTGGTAGAGAATTCCACAGGTTCACCACTCTCTGGGTGAAGAAGTTCCTCCGCATCTCGGTCCTAAATGGCTTACCCCTTATCCTTAGACTGTGACCTCTGGTTCTGGACTTCCCCAACATTGGGAACATTCTTCCTGCATCTAACCTATCTAACCCCGTCAGAATTTTAAATGTTTCTATGAGGTCCCCTCTCATTCTTCTGAACTCCAGTGAATACAAGCCCAGTTGATCCAGTCTTTCTTGATAGGTCAGTCCCGCCATCCCGGGAATCAGTCTGGTGAACCTTCGCTGCACTCCCTCAATAGCAAGAATGTCCTTCCTCAGGTTAGGAGACCAAAACTGTGCACAATACTCCAGGTGTGGCCTCACCAATGCCCTGTACAACTGTAGCAACACCTCCCTGCCCCCGTACTCAAATCCCCTTGCTATGAAGGCCAACATGCCATTTGCTTTCTTAACCGCCTGCTGCACCTGCATGCCAACCTTCAATGACTGATGTACCATGACACCCAGGTCTCTTTGCACCTCCCCTTTTCCTAATCTGTCACCATTCAGATAGTAGTCTGTCTCTCTGTTTTTACCACCAAAGTGAATAACCTCACATTTATCCACATTATACTTCATCTGCCATTCATTTGCCCACTCACCTAACCTATCCAAGTCGCTCTGCAGCCTCACAGCATCCTCCTCGCAGCTCACACTTAGTGTCATCTGCAAATTTGGAGATACTACTTTTAATCCCCTCATCTACATCATTAATGTACAGTGTAAACAGCTGGGGCCCCAGCACAGAACCTTGCGGTACCCCACTAGTCACTGCCTGCCATTCTGAAAAGTACCCATTTACTCCTACTCTTTGCTTCCTGTCTGACAACCAGTTCTCAATCGATGTCAGTACACTACCCCCAATCCCATGTGCTCTAACTTTGCACATCAATCTCTTGTGTGGGACCTTGTCGAACGCCTTCTGAAAGTCCAAATATACCACATCAACTGGTTCTCCCTTATCCACTCTACTGGAAACATCCTCAAAAAATTCCAGAAGATTTGTCAAGCATGATTTCCCTTTCACAAATCCATGCTGACTTGGACCTATCATGTCACCTCATATCATGTAGTGTAGATAGATTTTGCAAGACTTTTGGTAAGGTCCTACATGGCAGACTGGTCATGAAAGTAAAACCCCTTGGATCCAGGGCAAAGTGGCAAGTTGGATCCAAAATTGGCTCAGAGGCAGGAAGCAAAGGGTAATGGTTGGTGATTTAATGACTGGAAGGCTGTTTCCAGTGGGGTTCCGCAGGGCTCAGTACAAGGTCATTGCTTTTTGTGGTATATATCAATGATTTAGACTTGAATGTAGGGGGCATGATAAAGAAGTTTGCAGATGATACTAAAATCGGCCGTGTGGCTGATAATGAAGAAGAAAGCTGCACACTGCAGGAAGATATCAATGAAATGGTCATGTGGGCAGAACAGTGGCAAATAGAATTTAATCCAGAGAAGTGTGAGGTAATGCATTTGGGGAGGGCTACCAACGCAAGGGAATACACATTAAATTGTAGGATACAGAGAAGTATAGAGGAACAAAGGGACATATCCACAGATACCTGAAGGTAGCAGGCCAGGTAGATGTGAGGTTATCCACTTTGGCAGAAAGAATAGAAAAGCAAATTATTTTTTAAATGGAGAATAATTGCAAACTGCTGCAGTACAGAGGGATTTGGGGGTCCTTGTGCATGAAACACAAACATTTAGAATGTAGCAAGTAATCAGGAAAGCAAATGGAATGTTGGCCGTTATTGCAAGGGGGATGGAGTATAAAAGCAGGGAAGTCCTGCTACAATTGTACAGGGTATTGGTGAGACCTGGAGTACTGCGTGTAGTTTTGTTCTCCAAATTTAAGAAAGCATATCCTTTCATTGAAGGCAGTTCAGAGGAGGCCCACTCGGTTGATTCCGGAGCTGAGGGGGTTGACTTATGAAGACTTGTTGAGAATGTTGGGCCTATACTCATTGGAGTTCAGAAGAATGAGAGTTGATCTTCTCGAAACATATAATATAATGAGAGGGCTTGAAAAGGTGGATGCAGAGAGGATATTTCCACTCATAGAGGAAACTAAAACTAGAGGGCATAGTTTCAGAATAAGGGGTCGCCTATTTAGAACTGAGATGAGGAGGAATTTCTTCTCAGAGGGTTGTAAATCTGTGGAATTCTCATGCCGCAGAGAGCTGTGGAGGCTGGGTCATTGAATATATTTAAGGCAGAGATAGACAGATTTTTGAACAAGAAGTGGATAAAGAGTTATGGTGAGCAGGCAGGGAAGTGGAGCTGAGTCCACGATCAGATCAGCCAAGATCTCATTGAATGGTGGAGCAGGCTCGAGGGGCCAAATAGACTCCTGCTCCTATTTCTTATGTTCTTAATCCGTAATACCCTTACCCAACAGGGTGCTGATGGTGCCGGAGAACCAGCCTGAGCCTCAGATCCTGAACTGTACACTGCAACACTGGACTGAGACACAGAGGGAGCAGTGTGTGCAAAGTGGTGATTGGCTGGTCCGCTGGTCCCCGAGACCCCTCCCCGACCCCACAGTCCCAACAGGATCCCCCCCCTCGATACCCAGCACCCAGTCCCACCAGAGACCCTGACCTCCCCGTGACCCCCATGATCCCCCCCCACCCCCCGATCACGCCAGTCCCCCCCGTTCCACGCACAGTCAGCCCCCGATAAAGCCCACCCTCCCCCGGCCCGGTCTCCCCTCTCCTGGGTAACAGTCTTGCACACACATACACACACCTACAGACAGTGCTGGGTAACAGTCTCACACACACACACACACACACCTACAGGCGGTGCTGGGTAAGTCACACTAACACGCAGCAACATGTACACGGTGATACACTGACTGCTCCTCTCCCTAAGCTGAGGCCTCACTTGGTACAGTTTTGTGCTGCTGCCATGAGCCACCCGTTAAGGAGAGAGAATGCAACATTGTGACTGTGGCCTCCTGCCCCCAGATTGCCCCCAGCAGTCAGCACACAGTGCACAGTGCGATCCCACCATCGGGGGCAGCCCCAACAACCCCAGTGTGCAGAGTGAGAGCCAACAAGCTCCCCGCTGGAGTGGAACTAAACTACAGAACCAGTGGGAACCTGTTCAACCTGCGCAGTCTCCAGGCCAGATCCAAGGCCACTCCAACCTCGGTCGTCGAGCTACAGTATGTGGACGATGTCCGCATCTGCGCACATACAGAGGCCGCACTCCAGGACATAGTCGACGTATTTACTGAGGCATACGAAAGCATGGGCCTTACGCTAAACATCTGTAAGACAAAGGTCCTCCACCAGCCTGCCCTCATCACACAGCACTGCCCCCAGTCATCAAGATCCATGGCGCTGCCCTGGACACCGTGGACCACTTCCCATATCTCGGGAGCCACCAATCAACAAGAGCAGGTATTGACGACGAGATCCAACACTGCCTCCATGCGCCAGTGCAGCCTTCAGTCGCCTGAGGAAAAGAGTGTTTGAAGATCAGGCCCTCCAAACTGCCACCAAGCTCATGGTCTACAGGGCTGTAGTAATACCTGCCCTCCAATATGGCTCAGAGACATGGACCATGTACAGCAGACACCTCAAGTTGCTGGACAAATATCACCAACGATGTCTCCGCTAGATCCGACAAATCCCCTGGGAGGACAGGCACACCAACATCAGCGTCCTCAGTCAGGCTAACATCCCCAGCATTGAAGCACTGCCCACACTCGATAGCTCCGCTGGGCAGGCCACATAGTCTGCAAGCTAGACACGAGACTCCCAAAGCAAGTGCTGTACTCGGAGCTCCTTCATGGCAAACGAGCCAAAGGTGGGCAGCGGAAACGCTACAAGGACACCCTCAAAGCCTCCCTGATAAAGTGCAACATCCCCACTGACACCTGGGAGTCCCTGGCCCAAGACCACCCTAAGTGGAGGAAGTGCATCCGACAGGGCGCTGAGCAACTCGAGTCTCGTCGCCAAGAGCATGCAGAAACCAAGCGCAGGCAGCGGAAAGAGCGTGCGGCGAATCTGTCCCCACCCACCCCTTCCCTCAATGACTGTCTGTCTCACCTGTGACAGAGTCTGTGGTTCTCGTATTGGACTGTTCAGCCACAAAAGAACTCACTTCAGGATGGAAGCAAGTCTTTCTTGATTCCGAGGGACTGCCGATGATATGATGAGAATGGGATGGTTTAATTCCAGCAGCTTTTAGTGTCTGTGTTTAATCTTGTGCACTCCAGGGGTTCGAGGACAAATTGATCGTTTTGAAATGATTGATAATTGGCTTTGAATCAAATCTCCTGCCAACGTGCCATTGATTGACAGCCCACTCAGCCAATCAGGACAGACACTTACTGAAATGCAGCCAATCCAGCTGAGGGGGAGGTGGGACATTTCCAAAGCACTCACCAGACACAGACTAAATATTATTCACATTTATTGCCTTTTACAGATTCACATTTAGAGAAACAAGATTTGAATAAACAGCCCAGCGAGAGCGAGCTGGAGACATTCACAGGGAGAATGCAGCTTTATTAAAACAGTTGTGGGGATTTTCTCCACACCGAGAGAATCCTGTCCCTTTAAACGGGGACTAAACCTTGAATTGTAACAGCAGGGTGAGCAGGGAGGGGATCTGCTTACTGAAGCGGCACTTCGCAGTTTAACATTAGTTTTACTCTGCTGACAGTTTTCAGCATTTTCGAGAGGTTTTACTTGGCAGCACGAGTCAACACTGTCCCATCAAACCCTCCCAGGGCAGGTACAGCACGGGTCAGATACAGAGTAAAGATCCCTCTACACTGTCCCATCAAACACTCCCAGGGCAGGTACTGAACAGGTTAGATACAGAGTAAAGCTCCCTCGACACTGCCCCAATAATGTGCCTTACCCCCTGACCCTCAGATGCTTTCCCTGACCCAGTCCCGAGAAGGAAGAAAGTAGAAATGCAGTGCTGACAATGACCTTTGCCATCCCGGCTCACCCCCTGTTCTATTTAAAGTTGCGTCTCCCCCGCGGATTGTCCCTGACACACTACGCACATTCTGCTCTCCTGACCCCCTTGCTGAGGTGAGAGGAGAGACTCTCGTGGGTGAGGCTGCAGGAGAAGCTGGCGTTGGACTCCCAGTCGGAGCCAGAGAGGGTCAGCAGGCTGCTGACACTGTAGGTGTTGTCCGAAGCTCGCAGGTAGTCGCTGGTCTGGACCCCAGCCGAAATGGTCACCCCGTCCTTCTTCCACTCCACCTCCACCGCATCGGGGTAGAAGTGATCGGCGAGGCACACCAGGGTGGCAGTGCCCTTGGTCGTGACCTCCTCCGTGGAGGGAGGCAGCAGGGTCAGCGTGGGCGGTGTCTTCCCTCGGCCTGAAAGGGAGGAGAAGGATGTTTAATAGATGTATATTAGTGTATGTGTGTGTGTGTGTCACTGTGGGTGTTTCCGTGTGGGGATAATTCACATCTGATAACGGAGAGTTGGGTTAATGAACTCCTGGCTGGCGATTAACCATTAGAGGCGAGCAACACTAATTCTTAATCTTCTTTGCCTCGCTTGATAAGTTCAATATAAATATAAATGCGTTTGAAGTTAAGGTTTTTAAAAAAAAAAATCTTTCATTTATATTATGCCTTTCACAACCACCGGACATCTCAAAGCACTTTTCAGCCAATGAAGTACTTTTGGAGTGTCGTCACTGTTGTAATGTGGGAAACACGGCAGTCAATCTGCGCACAGCAAGCTCCCACAAACAGCGATGTGATAATGACCTGATAATCTGTTCTTTTGTCATGTTGGTTGAGGGATAAATATTAACCAGGGCACCGGGGAGAACTCCCCTGCTCTTCTTCAAAATAGGGGCATTGGATCTTTTACATCTACCTGAGAGGGCAGACGAGGCCTCAGTTTAAAATTTCATCTGAAAGACGACACCTCCAACAGTGTTGCACTCACTCAGCACTGCCCTGCAGTGTCAGCCTCGATTTTTGTGCTCAAGTGCCTGGTATGGGACTTGAACCCACAACATTCTGAATCAGAAGCGAGAGTGCAACGCATTGAGCCACGGCTGATGCTCAAAATCATACTGGGGTGAGGTCAAGGGTGAGGCTACAATTAGCCTCAGTGTACCAGGGTCAGGCAGGGTCACTGCTCCCAATGATCCCGTGACCTCCTGGAAGGTCAGAGTGCGCGGACAATGGCCGAGGGTCAGGATCAGGGCCCTCCCACTTCAATGAAAGAAAGCCTTGAATTTATATCGCGCCTTTCACAACCTCAGGATGTCCCAAGGTGCTTTACAACCAATTGTACACAGGGAGATTTACGAGGATGTTGCCTGGACTGGAAAATGTTAGCTATGAAGAAAGATTGGATAGGCTTGGGTTGTTTTCTTTGGAATAGAGGAGTCTGAGGGGAGACCTTATTGAGTTGTATAATATTATGAGGGGCCGAGATAGAGTGGATAGGACGGACCTATTTCCTTAAGCAGATTGGCCAACAACCAGGGCATAGATTTTAAAGTAATTGCTAGGAGGTTTAGAGGGGATTTGAGGGGAAATATCTTCACCCAGAGGGGGTGGGGGTCTGGAACTCACTGACTGAAAGGGTGGTAGAGGCAGAAACTCTCATCACTTTTAAAAATTACTTGGATGTACACTTGAAGTGCTGTAACCTACAGGGCTACGGACCAAGAGCTGAAAAGTGTGATTAGGCTGGATAGATCTTTGCCAGCCAGTGCAGACACGAATGGCCTCCTTTCATGCTGTAAATTTCTCTGATTCTATGAGCTCCCAGACTGCAATGACATTATGACCAGATCATCGGCTTTAACTATGTTAGTTGTGGGTTAAATATTGGCCAGGACACTGGGAAGAACCCCCATGCCCTTCCAATAATGATTATGAGATCTTTCATGTTCACTTAAGAGGGCAGATGGGACTTCGGTTTAACGTCTCATCTGAAAGACGGCACCTCTGACAGAGGGAAGATATGTTTGAAGGATCATCAAATGAGGCCATATGGTTTAAACTGATGAACAGAAAAGGGACAATCACACTGCTGGGAGTGTACTATCGACCCCTAAACAGTCAGAGGGAGATAGAAGAGAAAATATGTCGGCAAATTGCTGAGAAGTGCAAAAACAATCGGGCAGCAATAGTCAGGGATTTCAACTCCCCTCACATTAACTGGGATGGAATCATGTCAAAGGTATAGAGGGTACAGAATTCTTCAAATGCATTTAGGAGAACTTTTACAGTCAGTACGTAGCAAGCCCAGCAAGGGAGGCGCGGTTCTGGGCTTAGTTTTTGGAAATGAAGCTGGGCAGGTGGAAGGGAGATCAGTGAGAGAGCATTGTGGTGCTCGTGATCATAATTCAGTTAGATTTAGTGTAGTTATGGAAAAGGACAAAGATAGAGCAGGAATAAAGGTTCTCAATTGGGGAAAGGCCAATTTTACTAAGCTGAGAGGTGATTTAGCAAAAGTGGTCTGGAAACAGCTACTTGAAGGTAAATCAGTGTCAGAGCAGTGGGAGGCATTCAAGGGGGAGATAGTGAGGGTTCAGAGCAAGTATGTTCCCACAAAGGAAAAGGGTGGCACTCCCAAATCTAGAGCCCCCTGGATGTCAAAGGGCATACAGGGTAGGATAAGGCAAAAAAGGGAAGTTTATGTCAAATACCCAGAGCTAAATACTGCAGAAAGCCCAGAGGTGTATAGAAAGTGCAGGGGTGAAATTAAAAAGGAAATTCGAAATACAAAGAGAGGGCATGAAAAAATACTGGCAAGTAAAATCAAGGAATACTCAAAGATGTTTTATAAATACATAAAGAGCAAGAGGATAACTAAAGAAAGAGTTGGGCCTATTGGAGACCAAAAAGGTACCCTGTGTGTGGAGGCGGAAGACGGGGGAATGGTTCTTAATGAATATTTTGCATCTGTCTTCACAGAAGAGAGGGACGATGCAGACATTGTAATTAAGGAGGACAAGTGTGAAATATTAGATGAGATAAACATAGTGAGAGAAGAAGTATTAAGGAGCTTAGCATCTTTGATCGTAGAAAAATCACCAGGCCCGGATGAAATGTATCCCAGGCTTTTAAGAGAAGCAAGCGGGGATATAGCAGAGGCTCTGACCATCATTTTCCAATCTACTCTGGCTACAAGTGTGGTGCCAGAGGACTGGAGGACTGCTAATGTGTACCTTTGTTTGAAAAGTGAGAAAGGGATAGACCGAGTAATTACAGGCCAGTCAGCCGAACCTTGGTGGAGGGAAAATTATTGGAAACAATAATTGTCATATAGAAAGGGACATATTAATCAAGGACAGTCAGCATGGATTTATTCAGGGAAGGTCGTGCCTGACTAACTTGATTTAATTTTTTGCGGAGATAACAAGGAGAGTCGATGAGTTTTGCATCTTTGATGTCGTACACATGGACTTTTGCAAGGTTTTTGGTGAGGTCTCACATGGCAGAAAAGTAAAAAGCCCAGGGATCCAAGGGAAAGTGGCAAGTTGGATCCAAAATTGGCTCAGTGGCAGGAAGCAAAGTGTAATGATCAACGGGTGTTTTTGTGACTGGAAGGCTGTTTCATGTGGGGTTTCAAGCCAGGTTTGCTGATAATACAAAGATGGGAGGAAAAGCAATGTGTGATGAGGATACAAAAAACCTGCAAAAAGACAGACAGGCAAAGTGAGTGGGCAAAAATTTGGCAGATCGAGTATAATGTTGGAAAGTGTGAGGTTATGCACATTGGCAGAAAAAAATCAAAGAGCAAGTTATTATTCCAATGGAGAAAAATTGCAAAGTGCTGTAGTACAGCGGGACCTGAGGGTACTTGTGCATGAAACACAAAAGGATAGTATGCAGGTACAGCAAGTGGTCTGGAAGGCCAATGGAATCTTGGCCATTAATGCAATGGGGATGGAGTATAAAAGCAGGGAAGTCTAGCTACAGTTATACAGGGTATTGGTGAGGCCATAGCTGGAATACTGCGTGCAGTTTTGGCTTCAATATTTAAGAAAGGATAGACTTGCTTTGGAGGCAGTTCAGAGAAGGTTCACTAGGTTGATTCCAGAGATGAGGGGAGTTGTCTTTTGAAGAAAAGTTGAGTAGGTTGGGCTTCGACTCATTGGAATTCAGAAGAATAAGAGGTGATCTTATCAAAACATGTAAGATTATGAGGGGCCATGCAAGGTGGATGCAGAGAGGATGTTTCCACTGATAAGGGAGACTAGAACTAGGGGGCTTAATCTTAGAATAAGTGGCCGCCCATTTAAAACTGAGATGAGGAGGAATTTCTTCTCTCAGAATCTTTAACCTCTAAGTATTCTCTAATCTTTGGATTACTCCCGGTGCCGCGAGCTAGTGAATACAGAAACAGGAGGATAGAGCAGATGAATGTGTGACGGGAGAGATGGTGCAGGCGGGATGCTTTAGGTTCCTGAGGCATTGGGACCGCTTCTGGGGGAGGTGGGACCTGTACAAGCCGACCGGGTTGCTCCTCAACAGAGCCGGGACCAATAGCCACGAGTGGGGCATTTGCTCGTGCTGTTGGGGAGGGTTTAAACTAGCTTGGCAGGGGGATGGGAACCGGAGAATAGATTCAGTAGGGAGGGAAGTAAAGCTGGAATTAGAAAGTAAAAATAAAGAAAGTGAGTTTGAAGGAGAGAGGAAACAAGCAGATAAAAAGGGTAAAAAAACAAATTTAAAGGCTCTTTGCCTAAATAACAAAATAGCTGAGTTGATGGCACAAATAGATACAAATGAATATGATCTGATAGCCATTGCAGAGACGTGGTTGCAAGGTGACCAGGACTGAGAACTAAATACTCAGGAGTCCTTGACAATCCGGAAAGGACAGACAGAAAGGTAAAGTAGGTGGGGTAGCTCTGTTGACAAAGGATGGAATTACTGCAATAGTGAGAAATTATATTGGCTCAAATGATCAGGATGTTGAAACTGTTTGGGAGGAGATAAGGAATAATAAGGGGAAAAAGTCACTGGTGGGCATAGTCTATAGGTCCCCTAACAGTAGCAACTCTGTTGGTCGGAGTATAAACCAAGAAATAGTGGGGGCCTGTAAAAATGGATCAGCAATAATTATGGGTGATTTTAACCTCCACATTGATTGGATAAATCAAATTGGTCAGGGTAGTCTTGAGGAAGAGTTCATAGAGTGCATAAGGGACGGGTTCCTTGAGCAGTCTGTAATGGAACCAACCAGGGGGCAGGCTATCTTAAATCTGGTCCTGTGTAATGAGACAGGATTAGTAAACAATCTCCCAGTAAAGGATCCCCTTGGACTGAGTGATGATAACATGGTTCAATTTCAAATTCAGATGGAGGGTGAGAAAGATGGATCTCTAACCAGCGTACTAAGCTTAAATAAAGGAGACTACAAAGGTATAAGTGCAGAGTTGGCTAAAATGGACTGGGAAAATAGATTAAAGTGTAGGACGGCTGATGAACAGTGGCGCACATATGAAGGAGATATTTCACAACTCTCAAGAAAAATATATTCTAGTGAGGAGGAAAGGGTGCAAAAGAAAAGATAGCCATCCGTGGCTAACTAAAGAAATAAACAACGGTATCCAATTAAAAACAAGGGCATACAAAGTGGCCAAAACTAGTGGAAGGACAGAAGATTGGGAAGCTTTTAAAAGCCAACAAAGAATGACTAAAAAAATGATTAAGAAGGGGAAGATAGACGATGAAAGTAAACGAGCACAAAATATAAAAACAGATAGCAAGAGTTTCTATCGGTATATAAAAAGGAAAAGAGTGGCTAAAGTAAATGATGGTCCCTGAGAGGACAAAACCAGGGAATTAGTGATGAGGAACATGGAGATGGCAGAAACTCTGAACAAAGATTTTGTATCAGTCTTTACGGTAGAGGACACTGAGATGAGGAGGAATTTCTTCTCTCAGAGGGTTGTACATCTGTGGAATTTGCTGCCTCAGAGAGCTGTGGAGGCTGGGTCATTGAATATATTTAAGACAGAGATGGACAGTTTCATAACTGATAAGGGAATAAGGGGTTATGGGGAGCGGGCAGGGAAGTTGACCTGAGTCCATGATCGGATTGGCCATGATCGTATTAAATGGTGGAGCAGGCTCGAGAGGCTGTGTGGCCTACTCCTGCTCCTATTTCGTATGTTCTTAAAATGAGGAGGAGTGGGACTAATTGGGTAAATCTTTCAAAGAGCCGGCACAGGCACGATGGGCCGAATGGCCTCCTTCTGTGCTGTAAGATTCTAGTCTGTGAGCGCGGTTCACAGTTTTCTCCCACGTCATTAACAAACGTACAGCTGTGACAACCTCTCTCTTTCACTTCCTCTGTGGGTGAAGTTTAATTCTTCCGATCTGACAATCTCTTCAGTTATTTTTTGCACGGGGGATTTCTGCTGTGGTCTGAGTCTCTAATAATAACGGTCCAATCAGGCAGAATAACAGCAGCTCGGACCGGCTCGGACAGCGGACCCAGGCTCAGTGCTGACCCTGCAACGTCCCCCTCACCAACATCTGGGGACTTGTGCCAAAAGTGGGAGAGCTGCCCCACAGACTAGTCAAGCACCAGCCTGACATTGTCCTACTCACAGAATCAGAGCTTTCAGCCAATGTCCTACTGCACCCCCACCACTGACCTTCCTGCCCCCGAAATCCGTGAATCCTTAAACAGGAACCCGTTTGAAGAACAGTTTGTTTTGAAGTTCTGGGTGTGAAAGAGTCTTTGCTGAGAAAACAATCACTATCACGAGAGAAAAAGTTACTCGGTAAAATAATGGAACTAAAGGTGCACAAGTCCCCTGTACCTGATGGCCTGCATCCTAGGCTCTTAAATGAAGTGGCTGCAGAGATAGTGGATGCATTGGTTGAAATGCATCAGAGGGTCTAGTGAGGAGGAGGAACTGAAGGATATCCTTGTTCGGCGGGAAATTGTGTAAGTGAAATTGATGGGATTGAAGGCCGATAAATCCCCGGGGCCTGATAGTCTGCATCCCAGAGTACTTAAGGATGTGGCCCTAGAAATAGCGGATGCATTTGTGATAATTTTCCAACAGTCTACTGACTCTGGATCAGTTCCTTTGGACTGGAGGGTAGCTAATGTAACACCACTTTTTAAAAAAGGAGGGAGAGAGAAAGTGGATAATTATGGACCGGTTAGCCTGACATCAGTACTGCGGAAAATGTTGGAATCAATTATTAAGGATGAAATAGCAGCGCAATTGGAAAGCAGTGACAGGATTGGTCCAAGTCAGCATGGATTTATAAAGGGGAAATCATGCTTGACAAATCTTCTGGAATGTTTTGAGGATGTAACTGGGAGAGTAGACAAGGGAGAACCAGTGGATGTGGTGTATTTGGACTTTCAAAAGGCTTTTGACTAGATCCCACACAGGAGATTGGTGTGCAAAATCAAAGCACTTGGTATTGGGGGTAATATACTGACGCGGATAGAGAACTGGTTGGCAGACAGGAAGCAGAGAGTCGGGATAAATTGGTCCTTTTCAGAATGGCAGGCAGTGACTAGTGGAGTGCCACAGGGCTCAGTGCTGGAACCCCAGCTCTTTACAATATACGTCAATGATTTGGATGAAGGAATCGAGTGTAATATCTCCAAGTTTGCAGATGACACTAAACTGGGTGGCAGTGTGAGCTGTGAGAGGGACGCTAGGAGGCTGCAGGGTGAATTGGACAGGTTAGGTGAGTGGGCAAATGCATGGCAGATGCAGTATAATGTGGATAAATGTGAGGTTATCCACTTTGGGGGTAAAAATGCGAAGACAGAATATTATCTGAATGGTGGCAGATTCGGAAAAGGGGAGGTGCAACGAGACCTGGGTGTCATGGTTCATCAGTCATTGAAAGTTGGCACACAGGTACAGCAGGCGGTGAGGAAGGCAAATGGTATGTTGGCCTTCATTGCTAGGCGATTTGAGTACAGGAGCAGGGAGGCCTTACTGCAGTTGTACAGGGCCTTAGTGAGGCCTCACCTGGAATATTGTGTTCAGTTTTGGTCTCCTAATCTGAGGAAGGACGTTCTTGCTATTGAGGGAGTGCAGCGAAGGTTCATCAGACTGATTCCCGGGATGGCTGGACTGACATATGAGGAGAGACTGGATCAACTGGGCCTGTATTCACTGGAGTTTAGAAGGATGAGATGGGATCTCATAGAAACATATAAAATTCTGACGAGACTGGACAGGTTAGATGTGGGTAGAATGTTCCCGATGTTGGGGAAGTCCAGAACCAGGGGACACAGTCTTAGGATAAGGGGTAGGCCATTTAGGACTGCGATGAGGAGAAACTTCTTCAATCAGAGAGTTGTTAACCTGTGGAATTCCCTGCCGCAGAGATTTGTTGATGCCAGTTCATTAGGTATATTCAAGAGGGAGTTAGATATGGCCCTTACTGCTAAGGGGATCAAGGGATATGGAGAGAAAGCAGGAAAGGGGTACTAAGGGAATGATCAGCCATGATCTTATTGAATGGTGGTGCAGGCTCGAAGGGCCGAATGGCCTACTCCTGCACCTATTTTCTATGTTTCTATGTAAATCTACCAAAGTTCCCTGGATTCTAGAGATGTCCCAGCAGATTGGAAAACTGCAAATATAACGACCCTATTTAAAAAAGGAAGGAGACAGAAAACAGTAAACTATAGACCAGTTAGCCTAACATCTGTCGTTGGGAAAATGCTGGTGTCCATTATTAAGAAAGCAGTAATAGGACATTTGGAAAAGCATAATTCAGTCAAGCAGAGTCAGCATGGACTTATGAAAGGGAAATAATGTTTGACACATTTGCTGGAGTTCTTTGAGGAAGTAATGTGCAGGATGGATATGGGGGAACAAGTGGATACGGTGTATTTGGATTTCCAGAAGGGATTCAATAAGGTGCCACATAAAAGAATACCGCACACGATAAGAGAACACGGGGTTGGTGCTAATACATTAGCATGGTTCGAGGATTGGCTAACTAACAGAAAACAGAGAGTCAAGATAAATGGGTCATTTTCTGGTCGGCAACCAGTAACTAGTGGGGTTTCACAGGGATCGGTGTTGGGGCCTCACCTATTTACAATCTATATTAATAACTTGAATGAACGGACTGAGTGTAAAAAATCGAAGAGCAAATTATTATTTAAATGGAGAAAGATTACAAAATGCTGTAGGACAGAGGGACCTGGGGGCCCTTGTGCATGAGACACAAAAAGTTAGTATGCAGATACAGCAAGTAATCAGGAAGCAAATGGAATGTTGGCCTTAATTGCAAGGGGGATGGAGTATAAAAGCAGGGAAGTCCTGCTACATCTGTACAGGGTATTGGTGAGACCACACCGAGAATATTGTGTACAGTTTTGGTCTCCTTATGTAAGGAGGGATATATTTGCACTGGAGGCAGTTCAGAGAAGGTTCACAAGGTTGATTCCTGAGATGAAGGGGCTGACTTATGAAGAAAGATTGAGCAGGTTAATCAGAACATAAGAAATAGGAACAGGAGTAGGACATACGGCCCCTCCGCCATTCAATAAGGTCATGGCTGATCTGATCATGGACTCAGCTCAACTTCCACGCTCGCTCCACATATTCTTGTAAACTCCAAAGAGTATGAGAGGTGAACTTATTGAAACATATAAGATTCTGAGGGGATTCGACAAGATAGATGCAGTGAGGATGTTTCCACTCATAGGGGAACCAAGAACGAGCGGGCAGAGTTTAAGTATAAGGGGTCGGTCATTTGGAACTGAGATGAGGAGGAATTTCTTCTCTCAGAGGGTTGTAAATCTGTGCAATTCTCTGCCCCAGAGAGCTGTGGAGGCTGGGTCAGTGAATATATTGAAGGTGGAGATAGAAAGATTTTTGAACGATAAGGCAGTAAAGGGTTCTGGGTAGCAGGCAGGGAAGTGGAGCTGAGCCCATTATCAGATCAGCCATGATCTTATTGAATGGCGGAGCAGGCTCGAGGGGCCAAATGGCCTAATCCTGCTCCTATTTCTTATGTTCTGATGATTCTTTGGCCTAGAATTTCCCTGGTCTAGCACCAGCTAATAAGAGGGTTTTGTTCAAATAATTGGTTCAAAGGCAGGAAGCAAAGGGTAATAGTTAACGAGTGTTTTTGTGACTGGAAGGCTGTTTCCAGTGGGGTTCCGCAGGTCTCAGTACTAGGTCCCTTGCTTTTTGTGGTATATATCAATGACTTGGACTTGAATGTAAGGGGCATGATCAAGAATTTTGCAATTGAAACTAAAATTGGCCGTGTGGTTGATAATGAAGAAGAAAGCTGTAGACTGCAGGAAGATATCAATTAAATGGTCAGGTGGGCAGAACAGTGGCAAATGGAATTCAATCCGGAGTAGTGTGAGGTAATGCATTTGGGGAGGGCTAACAAGGCAAGGGAATACACATTAACTGGTACGACACTGAAAAGTGCAGAGAAACAAAGGGACCTTGGAGTACAGGTCCACAGATCCCTGATGGTAGCAGGTCAGGAAGGTAAGATGGTTAAGAAGGCATGTGGAATACTTGCCTTTATTCGACGAGGCATGAATACAAGAGCAAGGACATTATGCTTAAACTGTATAAAACACTGGTTAGGCCACAGCAGGAGTACTTTCGTGCATTTCTGGTCACTACATTACATTACATTACAAGAAAGATGTGATTGCACTGGAAAGGGTGCAGAGGATGCAGAGGTTACAGGGCTACGGACAGAGAGCTGGAAAGTGGGATGAGGCTGGATAGCTCTTGATCAGCCGGTGCAGACACGGTGGGCCGAAACGGATTCCCTCCGTGCTGTGAATTTCTATCATGGACAGATGCATCTACAACAGGCAGATTGTTGAGGACGAGGTCAAGTAGGTTTTTCCCTCGTGTTGGTTCTCTCCCCATCTGCTCTGGGCCCAGTCTGGCAGATATGTCATAGAATCATAGAATCACAGAGGTTTACAGCACAGAAGGAGGCCATTTCAGACCATCATATCCGCGCCACCCAACAAAGAGCTATCCAGCCTAATCCCACTTTCCAGCTCTGGGTCCATAGCCCTGCAGGTTACGGAACTTCAAGTGCACATCCAAGTACTTTTTAAATGTGGTGAGGGTTTCTGCCTCTACTAATGAAGGACCTAATATTCCAGGTCCTGACCTACATCCTGAAGGGTGGAAGATGCCTGTGCGTGGATTTTTTTTAACATGTGGTGACCGTTGCACACCAGCCTTCACATGGGCTCGACAGAGCTAGGTCTTGGTCCAGTGGCAAGGGTTAACCAGGACGACTGGAGACCTGCTCTGCTGTACGGACTGAGTGTGCACACATATCGCAGTGTGGGCTGGCCCGTGCTACCCCTGGGCCCCTGGCCACACCCCCACGACACTCTGGGTGAAGAAATTTCCCCTCAAGTCTCCTCCAATCACTTTAAATCTATGCCCCCTGATTGTTGAGCTGGAGGAGGAAATTCAGAAACTCCAACCCTGAGTTCAAGCACAGACCATTGCTTCCTTGAGTATGAATTGAAGCATAATTAAAGTTACATGCTCTGTTGAAGATTTTGTTCATGGGAAAAAAACTTATTTTATTGTAGGAGAGAGCAATTTCAGGTAATATTTGTGTATCTGGCTAACAGAAATAGGTCCATCCTACCAACTCTTTCCAGGCCCCTCATAATTTTATACACCTCAATCAGGTCTCCCCTCAGCCTCCTCTGTCCAAAGAAAACAAACCCAGCCTATCCCATCGTTCCTCATAGTTAAAATTCTCCAGTCCAGGCAACATCCTCATATATCCTCTCTACCCTCGGTTTAACGTCCCATCCGAAGAAATCGTACTGTTAATGAAACACTGAAGGCAAGAACTTTGAAGTGGTGGGAATACTCAATGTATCAAGACAGGAACATTGTAAACATTGATTGTGACATCATGCACTCACAATCTCCCCATAGTATGCACAATGTGAGCACCAGACCCGAGGACAGAACCCAAGGAGATGTGCCCAGCACCAATCCAGGACAATGATCAATGTAAAGCCAAAGCTGAATGTTATCAGGGCTGCTTTGCCGATGATTGCCCTGTGATCGCGGGCACCAGCAGCACACACACCTCTTGTGGGTACAGTCGTGTTGTGGTTATGTTGCTGCAGAGCACTCCACAGGCCTGCACTAATAATCCCCACAATCTCACCATGGCCCTTTGACTATTTCAATTCAGCTCTTTTTTAAATTCTGGAAATAAAAAGCTGGTCTCAGTAAAAGTGACCACAAAGCTGTCAAATTGTCAGAAAAGCCCAATTGGTTCAGTGACATACTTTCGGGAAGGAAACCTGCCGTCCTTGCCACATAAAAGGTTGCTGCCCAAGATAAGAGCTCACGGGGTTGGGGGTAATATATTAGCATGGATAGAGGATTGGCTAACTAACAGCAAACAGAGAGTGAGGATAAATGGGTCATTTTCAGGTCGGCAAATTGTAATAAGTGGGGTGCCGCAGGGATCAGTGCTGGGGCCTCAACTATTTACAACCTATATTAATGACTTGAATGAAGGGACCGAGTGTAATGTAACCAAATTTGCTGATGTACAAAGATAGGTGAGAAAGCAAGTTGTGAGGAAGGCACAAAGATTCTGCAAATGGATATAGACAGGCTGAGTGAGTGGACAAAGATTTGGCAGATGGAGTATAATGTTGGAAAATGTGAATTTATCCACTTTGGTAGGAAAAATAATTATTATTTAAATGGGGAAAGATTACAAAATGCTGTGGTACAGTTCATTGATATCTTCCTGCAGTCTACAGCTTTCTTCTTCATTATCAACCATCGCCGAGTTTAGTATCATCTGCAAACTTAGTATCATCTGTAATCATTCTCCCTACATTCAAGTCTAAATCATTGATATATACCACAAAAAGCCAGGGACCCAGCACTGATCCCTGCCGAGCCCCACTGGAAACAGCCTACCAGTCACAAAAACACCCATCAACCATTACCCTCTGCTTCCTGCCTCTGAACCAATTTTGGATCCAACTTGTCACTTTGTCCTGGATCCCATGGGCTTTTACTTTTGTGACCAGTCTGCTGTGTGGGACCTTCTCAAAAGCCTTGTTAAAATCCAAATACACTGCATCATATGCACTGCCCTCATCGACCCTCCTGGTTATCTCCTCAAAAAATTCAATCAAGTTATTCAGACACGACCTTCCCTTAACAAATCCATGCTGACTATCCTTGATTAATCCGTGTTTTGTTAAATGAAGATTCCTCCTATCCCGCCCCCGAGGTTAGGCTGACTGACCTGTAGTGACTCGATCTATCCCTTGCTCCCTTTTTAAACAAAGGTACCACGTTTGCAGTCCTCCAGTCCTCCGGTACCTGGGATTGCAATGTCAGCATCGCCCCTCTCGGCCAGCTCGGTCAGTAATGGTGCTACCGAGACACTCTTGGTGATGGACAGTGAAGTCCCCCACCCAGAGTACATTCTGTGCCCTTGCTACTCTGCGTGCTTCTTCCAAGTGGTGTTCAACATGGAGGAGTACTAATTCATCAGCTGGGGGAGGGCGGGAGGTGGTAATCAGCAGGAGGTTTCATTGACCTGATGCCATGAGACTTCATGGGGTCCGGAGTCAATGTTGAGGACTCCCAGGGCCACTCCCTCCCGACTGTATACCACTGAGCCGCCACCTCGGGTGATGGAGGAATCTGGGACATTGGCTGAAAGGTCTGATTCTGTGAGTAGGAGAATGTCAGGCTGGTGCTTGACTAGTCTGTGGGGCAGCTCTCCCACTTTTGACACAAGTCCCCAGATGTTGGTGAGGAGGACGTTGCAGGGTCAGCACTGAGCCTGGGTCCACTGTCCTAGCCGGTCCGAGCTGCTGTTATTCTGCCTGATTGGACGGTTATTATTAGAGACTCAGACCACAGCAGAAATCCCCCGTGCAAAAAATAACTGAAGAGACTGACAGATCGGAAGAATGAAACTTCAGCCACAGAGGAAGTGAAAGAGGGAGGTTGTCACAGCTGTACGTTTATTAGTGACACAGGAGAAAACTGCGAACTGCGCTCACAGCCTAGAATCTTACAGCACAGAAGGAGGCCATTCGGCCCATCGTGCCTGTGCTGGCTCTTTGACAGAATTACCCAATTAGTCCCACCCCCCCTCTATTTCCCCGTAACCCAGCAAATTGTTCCTTTTCAAGTATATATCCAATTCCCTCTTGCAGACCTGGGCCCACAGCATTAGATTGCCCCTAACCTGGGCACCACATTGGCATCTCATTCATTCACTGGGACAGGAAATGCCTGGTGTGGGAAATGGAGTCCAGGGCTCTGAACATTCCCTCTCCTCTCCTGAGGAAGTCTTCATGCTGGGGTCCAGTTCCATGGGCCCCGACAGCACATTCCGACCTCACCTACTTCCTCATTCCACGTGTGTAAGCCTGGACCCTATCACTAGGATATCTGACTGCAGGAGGCCTCACCACTGTGTCCAGCACTGTCCTCACCCGAAATCCACACACAGTCTGCATTGATCTGGGGCCTTTAACGTGCCAAAGGTCACAAGACACTTATCATCGCTGTTGTAAGAACGTGGGGAGCGGGGGTTCGGGGGGCTTTAGGAAGGGTGATTGAAGGCCTGGGTGCAAGGATGGCGTTAGCTGGAGGAGAGAGAGCTGGAGAGGGGGAGGGATTAGAACATAAGAAATAGGAGCAGGAGTAGGCCTACGGCCCCTCGAGCCTGCTCCGCCTTTTAATATGATCATGGCTGATCCGATCATGGACTCAGCTCCACTTTCCTGCTTGCTCTCCATAACTCCTTATTCCCTTATCGGTTAAGAAACTGTCTATTTCTGTCTTAAATTTATTCAATGACCCATCTTCCACAACTCTCTGAGGCAGCGAATTCCACAGATTTACAACCCTCAGAGAAGAAATTCCTCCACATTTCAGTTTTAAATGGGCGGCCCCTTATTCTAAGATTATGCCTCCTAGTTCTTGTCTCCCCTATCAGTGGAAACAGCCTCTGCATCCACCTTGTCAAGCACCCTCATAATCTTACATGTTTCGATAAGATTACCTTTCATTCTTCTGATTTCCATTCAGTATAGGCCCAACCTACTCAACCTTTCCTCATAAGTCATTGCCCTCATCTACGGAATCAACCTAGTGAACCTTCTCTGAATGCCTCCAAAGCAAGTGTATCCTTTCTTAAATATGGAAACCAAAACTGCACGCAGTATTCCAGTTGTCGCTTCACCAATACCCGGTATAACTGTAGCAAACACTTCCTTGCATTTATACTCTATCCCCTTTGCAATAAAGGCCAAGATTGCATTGGCCTTCCTGATCACTTGCTGAACCTGCATAATAAACTTTTGTGTTTCATGCACCAGGACCCCCAGTTCCCGCTGTACTGCAACACTTTGTTATTTTTCTCCATTTAAATAATAACTTGCTCTTTGATTTTTTTCTGACAAAGTGTATAACCTCACACTTTCCAACATTATATTCCATCTGCCAAATTTTTGCCCATTCACTTAGCCTGTCTATGTCCTTTTGCAGGTTTTTTGTTTCCTCCTCATACATTGTGTTTACTCCTTTCTTTATATTGTCAGCAAACTTGGCTACATTACACTCGGTTCCTTCTTCCAAGTCGTTGATATAGATTGTAAATAATTGGGGTCCCAGCACTGATTTCTGCGGCATCCCACTAGTGACTGATTGCCAACCCGAGAATGAACCATTTATCACGACTCTGTTTTCTGTTAGTTAGCCAATCCTCTATCCATGTTTATATATTACCCCCAACTCCGTGAACTTTTATCCTGTGCCTTTAATGTGGCACCTTATTGAATGCCTTCTGGAAATCCAAATACACCACATCCACTGGTTCCCCTTTATCCACCCTGCTCATTACATCCTCAAAGAATTCCAGCAAATTTGTCAAACATGACTTCCCCTTCATGAATCCATTCTGACTCTGCCTGACTGAATTATGTTTTTCCAAATGTCCTGCTACTATTTCTTTAATATTTTCCCAACCACAGATGTTAGGCTAACTGTTCTCTAGTTTCCTGTTTTTTGTCTGCATCCTTTTTTTAATATGGGCATTACATTTGCAGTTTTCCATTACATTTGCAGTTTTCCAATCTGCTGGGATCTCCCCAGAATCCAGGGAATTTCGGTAAATTACAACCAATGCATCCACTATCCCTGTCATTACTTCTCTTAAGACCCTAGAATGCAAGCCATCAGGTCCAGTGGATTTATCCGCCTTTAGTCCCATTATCTTACTGAGAACCACCTCCTTAGTGATTGTGATTGTGTGAAGTTCCTCTCCCCCCCCGCCCCCCCCATAGACCCCTGACTATGCACTGTTGGGATATTTTTAGTGTCCTCTACTGTAAAGATTGCTACAAAATATTTGCTCAGTGTTTCTGCCATCTCCATGTTCCCCATGTTCCCCATCACTAATTCCCCGGTCTCGTCCTCTAAGGGACCAACATTTATTTTATCCGCTCTTTTCCTTTTTATATACCTGTAGAAACTCTTGCTATCTGTTTTTATATTTTGTGCTAGTTTACTTTCATCTTCCATTTCTTAATCATTTTTTTAGTCATTCTTTGCTGGATTTTAAAAGCTTCCCAGTCTTCTGTCCTCCCACTAATTTTGGCCACCTTGTATGCCCTTGTTTTTAAATTGGATACCGTCCTTTATTTCTTTAGTTAGCCACGGATGGCTATCTTTTTTTTTACATCCTTTCCACCTCACTGGAATATATTTTTCTTGAGAGTGATTAAATATCTCCTCAAATGTACGTCACTGTTCATTAACCGTCCTACATTTTAATCTATTTTCCCAGTCCATTTTAACCAACTCTGCCCTCATACTTTTGTAGTCTCCTTTATTTAATCTTAGTATACTAGTTTGAGATTCAACTTTCTCGCCCTCGATCTAAATTTGAAATTCAACCATGATATGGTCTCTCATTCCAAGGGGATCCTTTACTGGGAGATTGTTTATTAATCCTGTCTCATTGCACAAGACCAGATCTAAGATAGCCTGCCCTCGGTTAGTTTCTTTACATACTGTACAAGGAACCCATCCCTTATGCACTCTATCAACTCTTCTTCAAGGCTACCCTGACCAATTTGATTTGTCCAATCAATGTGTAGGTTAAAATCACCCATTACAATCATACCATGAGAACTTCCAGCGCGAGCTGCTCCAAGTGAGCGATGGCTTCGAAGTGGGTGATTGGGTGATGGGGTGATGTCATCAGGACCCAGGTCGGCATTTGGAGCGTGGGCAGGAACATCGGCGGACCCAGGTAAAGCAGAGGAGTGGGAAGGTCGCGGGGAGGTGTGGTGAGTGATCGAGGTGGAGGAGCGATGAGGGATCGTGGCTGAGATTCAGTTGGTGATCGTGGCGGAAGTCCGGCAAATGTTTGGCGCAGAGGTGCGGCGAGAGATCGTGGCGGAGGTGCGGCGAATGTTGGTGGCGGAGGAGCGCTGAGGGATCATGGTGGAGGTGCGGCAAATGAGGGTTCGGGGCCCAAAAGAGCCGAGGGCCCAGGGGCAGCACGGGCCAGCCCACACTGCGATATGTAAGCGCACTGGGTCCGTGCAGAGCAGGCCTCCAGTCATCCGGGTTAATCTTTGCCACTGGATAAAGGCCTCGCTCTGTCAAGCCCGTGTGGTGGCTGATGTGCAACGGTCACCACGTTAAAAAAAATCCATGCACAGGCATCTTCCAGCCCCTCAATTGGAGTTCAGGACTGGATCATCGGGTCCTTCATTGAAACATCTGTGAACTCAGTTGGAAGCAAGTCATCCTCGTTCGAGGGACCGCCAATGATGATGATGAGTAGGTCAGTGAGGTGAGAGGTAGTAGGTCAGTGAGGTCAGGGGCAGTAGGTCAGTGAGGTCAGGGTTCATATTGGAGTGAGGCAGGGTACGGACACTGCATTTTGGAAAGTTGGGGTTTATGGAGAGCGGATGAAGGAAGCCAGGAGGGGACAACGAAATAATCGAGTTTAGAGATGAGACTGCACACAGGGAGGTTAAAGTAATAGTGACCTCAGTCTTTATCAAGACATTCCAGAGTGAGGAACAGGCCTTAGGGGCTGGCTTATATACAGTGCTCCCAAGGGATGCTGGGATCCCTTGGGACTTCAGGGGATGTGCTCCCTGGTGGCAGAACATGGGAGTGCATGCTTTACAGATACACAACAGAGCCAAGCAGAGCCATGGGTTTCTTCCATCAAGGGGCTGATGTAGGGCGGAGATGGGCAATGTTGGAGATGGAAATAAGAGGATGTGGCGTACGAAGCTCAGTTTTTGGAGAACCAATAGGAAGGAGCCATGTTTCCTGGTCCCTAGTGGAGGAGCGGCACCCTTCAGTGAGAAAACCAAGGCCTGTCTGAGGCAGGTATTGTGACGGTCAGAGGTCCATTTTGTGGAAGGAGGAAAGGTCAGAGAGACCACAGACATTGTGCTCACCATGGACTCCGCCGCTGAGTGGGGTCAGCGGCCGGAAGGAGGCCAGAGCGTCGCCAGGGGCGAGGGAGGCCCGAGCGTCGCCGGGGGGGGGGGGGCGGGGGGAGGTAGGGAGGCCCGAGCATCGCCGAGGGGGGAGGGAGGGAGGGAGGCCCGTACTTTAGGGTGAGGAGTGAAGGTCGGGCCCAAACCTGTGGATGGGGCGGATCGGAGGCTCACAGCCGTTGAGTTCGCCGGGATAGGTTGGAGCAGCTGAGTCGGCCAATGGGGAGTGAGAAGCGAGGGTCCAGCTGGAGGGACATGGCAGCAGGCAGGTCGACCTGGAAGGTAGGCCGAGGATGGGCGATGGGTAGTGGGACCTTGCGCACGGGATTTTAGGGATTTCGGGGTAGGTAAAATACTTACACCGCAGTCAATCCACCTACGGCCCAAGCACCCAAGGCCCCACCCCACTGCTGGCCAAGAACGAGGAGACACTGAGGCAGTCAGGACCCGCTGGAAGGAACTCTTTGAAGATCTCCTTAATCGAGAATCTGCCTTAGATCTGAGTGTCCTCGACTCCATCCCGCAGCATGCTACCCATCACCTTCTCAGTAAAACCCCAGCCCTGCACGAGGTTGAAAAGGCCATCTGTCAGCTCAAGAACAATAAGGCATCGGGGACGGATGGAATCCCCGCTGAGGCATTAATGTATGGCAGAGCGTCACTATTGACATGAATTTATGACCTCATCTCTCTCATCTGGAGGGAGGAGAGCATGCCGGGAGATCGCAGAGATGCAGTAATTGTGATCCATCTTTAAAAAAGGGGACAAGTCCGACTGCGGCAACAGCAGAGGAATTTCCCTGTTATCAGCCACTGGGAAAGTCATCGCTAGAATCCTCCTCAACCGTCTTCTCCCTGTGGCTGAGGAGCTCCTGCCGGAGTCACAATGCGGATTCCGTCCACTACGGGGTACAACGGACATGATATTTACAGCGCGACAACTGCAAGAGAAAAGCAGGGAACAGCACCAACCCTTGTCCATGGCCGCCTTTGAACTTACAATGGCCTTTGACACTGTTAACCGCGAGGGTCTGTGGACCATCCTCCTCCGTTTCGGCTGCCCCCAAAAGTTTGTCCCCATTCTCAGCCTGCACCACGACAACATGCAAGCCATGGTCCTAACCAACGGATCCATCATAGACGCAATCCACATTCGGACCGGAGTCAAGCAGGGCTGCGTCAACGCACAAACCCTATTCTCGATCTTCCTGACGACAATGCTCCACCTCACACTATTGGAGAACCAATAGGAAGGAGCCATGTTTCCTGGTCCCTATTGGAGGACCAATAGGAAAGAGCCATGTTTCTTGGTCCCTATTTGGGGATCAACAGGAAGGGGCCATGTTTCCTGGTTCCTATTGGGGGACCAATAGGAAGGAGCCATGTTTACTTGTCCCGATTGGGGGACCAATAGGAAGGTATCATGTTTCATGCGACCTATTCGAGGACCAATAGGAAGGAGCCATGTTTCCTGGGCCCTATTCGAGGACCAATAGGAAGGAACCATGGTTCCTGGTCCCTATTGGGGGACCAATAGGAAGGAACGATGTTTCCTGGTCCCTATTGGGGGACGAATAGGAAGGAGCCATGTTTCCTGGCCCCTATTGGAGGACCTATAGGAAGGTGCTATGTTTTGTGGGCCCTATTGGAGAACCAGTGGGATGTGGAGTGTGCATCCGTCATGTTGTAAATGTTGGATCATCGGCACCTGATCCCAGCAAAAATATCCTGACCTGGAGAGGGGCCATGGAAGGGGAAAGGATTTGTAGGTGTTGTGAGCGGAAAGGATGGAGCAGTGGGTCATAGAAACATAGAAACATAGAAAATAGGTGCAGGAGCAGGCCATTCAGCCCTTCTAGCCTGCACCGCCATTCAATGAGTTCATGGCTGAACATGAAACTTCAGTACCCCCTTCCTGCTTTCTCGCCATAACCCTTGATCCCCCGAGTAGTAAGGACTTCATCTAACTCTCTTTTGAATATATTTAGTGAATTGGCCTCAACTACTTTCTGTGGTAGAGAATTCCACAGGTTCACCACTCTCTGGGTGAAGAAGTTTCTCCTCATCTCGGTCCTAAATGGCTTACCCCTTATCCTCAGACTGTGACCCCTGGTTCTGGACTTCCCCAACATTGGGAACATTCTTTCTGCATCTAACCTGTCTAAACCAATCAGAATTTTAAACGTTTCTATGAGGTCCCCTCTCATTCTTCTGAACTCCAGTGAATACAAGCCCAGTTGATCCAATCTTTCTTGATAGGTCAGTCCCGCCATCCCGGGAATCAGTCTGGTGAACCTTCGCTGCACTCCCTCAATAGCAAGAATGTCCTTCCTCAAGTTAGGAGACCAAAACTGTACACAATACTCCAGCTGTGGCCTCACCAAGGCCCTGTACAACTGTAGCAACACCTCCCTGCCCCTGTATTCAAATCCCCTCGCTATGAAGGCCAACATGCCATTTGCTTTCTTAACCGCCTGCTGTACCTGCATGCTAACCTTCAATGACTGATGTACCATGACACCCAGGTCTCGTTGCACCTTCCCTTTTCCTAATCTGTCACCATTCAGATAATAGTCTGTCTCTCTGTTTTTACCACCAAAGTGGATAACCTCACATTTATCCACATTATACTTCATCTGCCATGAATTTGCCCACTCACCTAACCTATCCAAGTCACTCTGCAGCCTAATAGCATCCTCCTCGCAGCTCACACTGCCACCCAACTTAGTATCATCCGCAAATTTGGAGATACTGCATTTAATCCCCTCGTCTAAATCATTAATGTACAATGTAAACAGCTGGGGCCCCAGCACAGAACCTTGCGGCACTCCACTAGTCACTGCCTGCCATTCTGAAAAGTACCCGTTTATTCCTACTCTTTGCTTCCTGTCTGACAACCAGTTCTCAATCCACGTCAGCACACTACCCCCAATCCCATGTGCTTTAACTTTGCACATTAATTTCTTGTGTGGGACCTTGTCGAAAGCCTTCTGAAAGTCCAAATATACCACATCAACTGGTTCTCCTTTGTCCACTTTACTGGAAACATCCTCAAAAAATTCCAGAAGATTTGTCAAGCATGATTTCCCTTTCACAAATCCATGCTGACTTGGACCTATCATGTCACCATTTTCCAGATGCACTGCTATGACATCCTTAATAATTGATTCCATCATTTTACCCACTACTGAGGTCAGGCTGACCGGTCTATAATTCCCTGTTTTCTCTCTCCCTCCTTTTTTAAAAAGTGGGGTTACATTGGCTACCCTCCACTCCATAGGAACTGATCCAGAGTCAATGGAATGTTGGAAAATGACTGTCAATGCATCCGCTATTTCCAAGGCCACCTCCTTAAGTACTCTAGGATGCAGTCCATCAGGCCCTGGGGATTTATCGGCCTTCAATCCCATCAATTTCCCCAACACAATTTCCCGACTAATAAAGATTTCCCTCAGTTCCCCCTCCTTACTAGACCCTCTGACCCCTTTTATATCCGGTCAGATCCTGTCCTGTCGCTCCAGCTCACACTGATGGGGTGAGGATCTCCACCCTCTGCTGGGCCTTCATGAAACCAGCTTTCTGTCCAAACCGGTCCCCACTAAGAAAAGGCCCTTAATTTGGCAATAAACAGCCAGTGTACTGAGAGAGGCCAAGGGATGGCCACTGTGGGGAATGGGGCCTTACTCCAGGAGAATGCATGCTCTGGGGTCAAGGGTTAAAATCCATCGGTGGGGCAGGGCACAGGGAGGTTTATTCTGCATTTCAGTATGCTGCACCGGGGAGTCTGTGGGGAAGGGAGAGTGGAAACGGGGAGAGAGAGGCTATGAATCAGAGACAGAGAGGTGTAGAGGAAAGCTGTGAGACATAGAGCAATGAAGGCTGAGAGAGAGAGAGAGAGAGAGAGAGAGAGAGAGAAGAACCGGGAAGGAGATGGAGGGAGAGAAGAAGAGGAAGTGAAATGTGCTGACGTGGCTTTCTCTGGGTGAAGACATTTACATACTGAGGGATGGGCAATGAGGCTCTCACAGGCTGCAGGTTTATAAAGCAGAGCCCAGTGAAGGGTAGTTTATCAGTAAGCAGGCACAGGGACAGGAGCAGACACCATGATTTCACCCATCCAGCTGATCTGGCCTCTAGCATTCTGCGTCGCAGGTACCAATCTCTCTCCTTCCACGTTTAATATCTCCCTGCTGTCGATTTCTGTCCAACTCTACTGACCAATGATTGAAGGGCAAATGCTGACACTAGAGGAGAGCTCAGTGTCTCGAGCAATCTCTCATTTTACAGCGTCTTTCTGTGACGTGCTCACTTCACTTTCTTTCCCCATTTCCCCCTCAGGTATCAGTGGGGACATCATCATGACCCAGTCTCCCCCGGTGCTGTCAGTGAGTGAGGGACAGACTGCAACCATCACCTGTACCGCCAGTGCATCTGTTAGCAGCAGTTATGTTCATTGGTATCAGCAGAAAGCCGGGCAGAAACCCACTCTGCTGATCTATTATGCAACAACTCATTTCACTGGAACCTCCGATCGCTTCACCGGCAGTTACCAGTCCAACACGTTCACCCTGAGCATCAGCAACGTGCAGAGCGAGGATGTCGCAGTCTATTACTGTGGGCAAGGGTATAGCTACCCTCTACACTGTGATACATAGCTGTACAAAAACCTCAATATACACAGCCCCACCTCCTGTACTGACTCACCCCACAATTATATATAATTTATAATAATGGACACACAGCCCCACCTCCTGTACGGTTTTACACATGACTGACACACAGATCGATGGGAGTGACGGCAGGAATATTCAGCTGGAAGCTGCAGTGAATTGGGAAAGGATGGAGTGGGTCAGAGAGGAGTTGGTGCTGTGTCTTCATCACTGAGAATCTCACAGCTCTACTCTGTACATTCAGACAGCACGGAGACACTGGGTGTTCCCTGTGTCCTCAATCCAAATCATCTCACAAACCCCCCACTATTGAAAGGGCCACAACTTATAAAACCCAAAGCAGAAACATGAAAGGAAAGTGAACAAGTGAAATGTTCGTGCTCTTTCCCTGCCCACCCCACACTCGAGGCCCTGCGGTGCCCACCCGTCGCAGAAGGCCTCAGGCCTACCCTGGGCTCCGTCCCCAGGTCCACCCGGGTGTGGACAAAGCCCCCGAAGGGAGACAGGCAGGCAGTGCGGCCACCCCATGGGCCCCGTCCAACTGGGACCTGTGGATGGTCACCTCCGACCTGCCCACTCCACCCGCAGCGGGTGACCCGACCCAGGAGCAGGCGCACGGGGAGGCCCTCCAACCTGCCCGCTCCCCCGGCACTGGGTGGCCAGGCCCAGGAGCAGGCCCACGGGGAGGCCCTCCAACCTGCCCACTCCCCCCGCACCGGGTGACCAGGCCCAGGACCGTGGGACTGAAGTGGAGCCAGAAATCGAGGAGCAGCCCCTTCAAATAGTGGCAGAGGGGCTGCATCCTCTCACACTCCACGTACACACGGGTCACGGACTGAGGAAACAGGTTTCTAAAGCCCCTGAAACTCGTTATTTTATAATGATCCCCGAGGAAGGCCTGTGTCAGCAACACAAACATCTCGCTTGCAGACGGAGCCCGTTGTTCAAGGGGCACAAAGAGGTGAGCCCTGTGTGACGGGGACTTTCATTCTCCAGCAATTCCGTGGCCCCAGGGTTACCGTCTGATGGGGCGGGAAGGGCAGCTGGGAGATTTGTCCCAAACACGTTGGATCTCCCAACTCTCCCGGGCACTACCACAGGCAACTCGGACACAAAGAGAGGGAGGGAGAGTGAGAGAAAGAGAGTGAGAGGGAAGGAAAGAGAGACTGAGGGAGAGAGAGGGAGTGAGTGAGGGGAAGATGCAGAGAGAGAGTGAAGGAGAAAGGGTGAGAGAGAGAGAGAAACCGAGAGAGCAACAGATAGAGTGAGACACTGAGAAAGAGACAGAGGGAGACACACACACACACACACACACACACACACAGAGAGAGGGGGAGAGAGACTGAGTGAGCCAGGGACGGAGTATATTGTACAGCCACTGCACTGGAAGCTGTCACTGTGGCTCACGTTCGGTAAAGGAACCAAGCTCAGACTGAGTAAGTAAACCCCAATGCTCCATTATTAAATCTTTAAATACTGAATCTTTCTAAGACACAAATGCTGAATATGCGAAGGTGTTTGTTTACATATGATTACATTTGATCCTCCCATCTTTCCTCATCTAAATCTATCAGCATAACCCTCTATTCCCTTCTCCTTCATATCCCTGTCTAGCCTCCCCTAAAATACATTGATACTATTCACTTCAATCACTCTCTCTGGTAGCCAGTTCCACATTCTCACCACTTGCTGGGTAAAGAATTTTCTCCTGAATTCCCGATTGGATTTCTTGCTGACTATCTTATATTGATGGCCTCTAGTTCTGCTCTTCCCCACAAGTGGAAACAGTCTCTCTCTATCCACTCTATCAAAACCTTTCCGAATGTTAAAGACCTCGATCAGGTCACCCCTCAGCCTCAAGAGAAAAGAGCCCCAGCCTGTTCATCCTTTCCTGATATGTACACTCTCGCATTTCTGGTCTCATCCTTGTAAACCTTCTCTGCACCCTCTCCAGTGCCTGTGTATGGGTTATATAATATGGTGGGGAGCTGCGGTGAATGAAAGGGTTAATTGAAGAGTGCTGTGTATGACAGGGAGCCCGGCTGTATTCCTTTACCACACTCCCCCTTCACCCAGCAAAGTATAAGTAATGAACTGTTACCCACCGTGTGGAGGAGATCTGGACGTTGGCACACTGCAGTCCCGTCCCTGCACCATCCCCGGAAATCGCTCCCGAGCCTCCTGCCTGTCTCAGTGTGACAGACACGGTGTGTGAGACACGGTCAGAGTGTGGGTGTGAGTGAGTGAGCTCGCTGGGGGCAGTCTGTGCTCCTGTCACAGTCTCTGATATAACTGAGCTCAGCCTCAGCACACTGACACTCCCGAGGTCCCGCCTCCCCCAGCTCCAAATCTGATCTGTCCAGCCCCCGCTCACCTCCTGTCCAACTTCTGATCACAAACAGGGGCAGCAGGGCTCGCAATCCGGCGGCTGCAGTGCTCCAGGGTTGTGGGGAGACTCTCAGTTGCTGTTTCTGTGGCTCGAGTTCAGGCCGATATTTATCCCTCAATCTACATCACTTAAACATAGAAAAGAGGAGCAGTAGTAGGCCATTCGGCCCTTCGAGTCTGCACCGACATTCAATATGATCATGTCTGTTCCCCTGTCTCAACATCATATTCCCGCTTTTTCCCTATACCCTTTGATGCCTTTTGTAAGCCAAGGGGTAAGCCATTTAGGACCGAGATGAGGAGAAACTTCTTCACCCAGAGAGTGGTGAACCTGTGGAGTTCTCTACCACAGAAAGTTGTTGAGGCCAATTCACTAAATATATTCAAAAAGGATTTAGATTAAGTCCTTACTACTAGGGGGATCAAGGGGTATGGCAAGAAAACAGGAATGGGGTACTGAAGTTGCATGTTCAGCCATGAACTCATTGAATGGTGGTGCAGGCTAGAAGGGCCGAATGGCCTACTCCTGCATCTATTTTCTATGTTTCTAGAAATCCATCTATCTGCCTCTTAAATATATTCAGTGACTTGGCCTCCACAGCCTTCTGTGGTGGAGAATTCCACAGGTTCACCACCCTCTGAGTGAAAACATTTCTCCTCATCTCGGTCCTAAATTTCCTACCCCGTATCCTGAGAGTGTGACCACTTATTCTAAACTTCCCAGCCCGGGAAAACATCCTCCCCAGATCCAGTCTATCCAACCCAGTCAGAATTTTATATGTTTCAATGAGATCCCCTCATTCTTCTGAACTCTAGTGACTGCAGGCCCAGTCGACCCAATCTCTCCTTATACGACAGTCCTGCCATCCCAGGAATCAGTCTGGTGAACCTTCGCTGCACTCCCTCTATGGCAAGGATATCCTTTCTTAGGTAAGGAGACCAAAGCTGCACATAATATTCCAGGTGCGGTCTCACCAAGGCCCTGTAGTAAGACCTCGTTGCTCCTGTACTCAAATCCTCTTGCAATGAAGGCCAACGTACCATTTGCTTTCCTAACTGCTTGCTGCACCTGTATGTTTGCTTTCACTGACTGGTGTACAAGAACACCCAGGTCCCTCTGTACATCTACACTTCACAAACCATCACCATTTAAATAATACTTTGTCCTTATGTTTTTCCTACCAAAGTGAGTAACTTCACACTTATCCACAATATGTTACATCTGTCATGTGTTTGCTCACTCACTCAACCTGTCTAAGTTTCATTGCATCCTCCTCACAACTCATAATCCAATCTAATTATGTGCTGTCAGAAAACTTGGAAATATTACATTTGGTTCCCTAATTCAAATCATTTATTTATACATTGTGAATATCTGGGGCCCAAGCACTGATCCCTGTGGTACCCCACTCGTCACTGCCCACCACCCTGAAACACACCCATTTATTCCGACTGTTTCCTGTCAGTTAACCAATTTTCAATCCATGTCAATACATTACCCACAATCCTATGTGCTTTAATTTTGCACACTAACCTCTTTTGTGGGATTTTTATCAAAAGCCTTCTGAAAATCCAAATACACTACATCCACTGGTTCTCCATTACCTATTCTATCAGTTAGATCCTCAAAAAACTCCAGTATGTTACTTTCATAAATCCACGTGACTGTCTTTAACCCCGTTGATGTTATCGAAGTGCACCGTTATCACATCCTTTATAATAGACTCTAGCATTTTCCCTATTAATGACCGGTCTGTAGTTCCCCGTTTTCTCTCCCTCCTTTTTTAAATAGTGGGGTTACATTTGCCACCCTCCAATCTGCAGGAACTGTTCCATAATCTATAGAATTTTGGAAGATGACAATCAATGCATCTACTATTTCCATGGCTACCTCTTTTAATACTCTGGGATGCAGATCATCAGACCCTGGGGATTTATCAGCCTTCAGGCCCATTAGTTTCTCCAGCACTATTTTCTTACTAATAATCATTTCCTTTAATTCCTCTTGTTCACTGGACCCATGGTTCCCCAGCATTTCTGGGAAGTTATTTGTATCCTCCTCCGTGAAGAGATTATTTACCTCAGTGCTGTGTGTGGGAGCTTGCTGTGCACAAATTGGCTCCCGTGTTGGCCACATTACAACAGTGACGACACTTCAAAATGTACTTCATTGGCTGTGAAGCACTTTGGGACATCCTGAAGTGTGAAAGGTGCAATATAAATGCAGGTCTTTCTTTAATTTCTCTTTTCTTTTTATTAACTGGGACTCGCACAATTCCCCTGCTGATTAAACCTGGACCCAGCAGAAAATCCCCAGAACACGGACTAACGTTCCATAAGAACATGGGAATTAGGAGCAGGAGGAGGCTATTTGGCCCCTCGAGCCTACTCCATCATTCAATGAGATCATGGCTGATCTTCTACCTCAACTCCACTTTCCTGCACTGTCCCCATATCCATCGATCCCTTAATATCCAAAAATCTATCGATCTCCGGAATATAGAAACATAGAAACATAGAAAATAGGTGCAGGAGTAGGCCATTCGGCCCTTCTAGCCTGCACCGCCATTCAATGAGTTCATGGCTGAACATTCAACTTCAGTACCCCATTCCTGCTTTCTCGCCATACCCGTTGATCCCCCTAGTAGTAAGGACTTCATCTAACTCCTTTTTGAATATATTTAGTGAATTGGCCTCAACAACTTTCTGTGGTAGAGAATTCCACAGGTTCACCACTCTCTGGGTGAAGAAGTTCCTCCGCATCTCGGTCCTAAATGGCTTACCCCTTATCCTTAGACTGTGACCTCTGGTTCTGGACTTCCCCAACATTGGGAACATTCTTCCTGCATCTAACCTGTCTAACCCCGTCAGAATTTTAAATGTTTCTATGAGGTCCCCTCTCATTCTTCTGAACTCCAGTGAATACAAGCCCAGTTGATCCAGTCTTTCTTGATATGTCAGTCCCGCCATCCCGGGAATCAGTCTGGTGAACCTTCGCTGCACTCCCTCAATAGCAAGAATGTCCTTCCTCAGGTTAGGAGACCAAAACTGTACACAATACTCCAGGTGTGGCCTCACCAATGCCATGTACAACTGTAGCAACACCTCCCTGCCCCCGTACTCAAATCCCCTTGCTATGAAGGCCAACATGCCATTTGCTTTCTTAACCGCCTGCTGCACCTGCATGCCAACCTTCAATGACTGATGTACCATGACACCCAGGTCTCTTTGCACCTCCCCTTTTCCTAATCTGTCACCATTCAGATAATAGTCTGTCTCTCTGTTTTTACCACCAAAGTGGATATATTCAAGGACTGAGCCTCCACAGCCCTCTGGGGTAGAGAATTCCAGAGATTCACCACCCTCTGAATGAAGAGGTTTCTCCTCATCTCAGTCCTAAATGGCCGACCCCTTATTCTGAGACTGTGACCCCTGGTTCTAGACTTCCCAGCCAGAGGAAACATCCTCCCTGCATCTACCCTGTCAAGCCCTGTCAGAATATTGTATGATTCAATGAGATCCCCTCTCATTCTTCTAAACACTAGAGAATATAAGCCTAATATACTCGATCTCTCCATAGGACAATTTCCCCATCCCAGATGTCCGTCTGATGTGTCTGCGTTTTTGTCACACGTGACGGAGCAGGAGTTCCACCAGCAACACCGGACGTTACCTCAGTGCCCGGCCCACTTTCCCCATCCACTTACCACATTCTTACAGGTAAACGGGCTCAGCACCTGCCCTCAGCCGGTGAAATGTCTCCCCTCTACACCACGGGCTGCCCGTCATCTGCTCCCCATTTCACTCCTGTAGGCACTACCTCTGGCTGGGGCTCAGCTCCTCTCCCCAAGTGGGCTCATTGTCCCAGTGTGAGCCCAGAGACTGAGCTCCCCAAGTGGGCTCATTGTCCCAGTGTGAGTCCAGACACTGAGCTCCCCAAGTGGCCTCATTGTCCCAGTGTGAGCCCAGAGACTGAGCTCCCCAAGTGGGCTCATTGTCCCAGTGTGAGTCCAGAGAGTGAGCGTGTCAGGCTAATCGACCGTGAGGTGTCAGCCGTGGCTCAGTCGTTAGCATGCTCGGCTCTGAGAAAAGGAAGATTTGCATTTATATAGCGCCTTTCACGACCACCAGACATCCCAAAGTGCTTTACAGCCAATGAAGTACTTTTTGAAGTGTACTCACTGTTGTAATGTGGGAAACTCAGCAACCAATTTGTGCACAGCAAGCTCCCACAAACAGCAATGTGCTGATGACCAAATAACCTGTTTTTGTTTTGTTGATTGTGGGATAAATATTGGCCAGGACACCAGAGTTTGATTTGAACCCACAATCTCTGACTCAGAAGCGAGGGTGGTTCCAACTGAGCCACTGGCTGATACCATTCGGCCCATCGTGTCCGTGCCGGCCGACAAAGATCTATCCAGCCTAATCCCACTTTCCAGCTCTGGGTCCGTAGCTCTGTAGGTTACGGCACTTCAAGTGCACATCCAAGTACTTCTTAAATGTGGTGAGGGTTTCTGCCCCTACCACCCTTTCAGGTAGTGAGTTCCAGACCCCCACCACCCTCTGGGTGAAAAGGATTCTCCTCAACTACCCTCTAATCCTTCTATCAATTACTTTAAATCTGTGACACCTGGTTAGTGACCCTACTGCAGAGGGAAATAGGTCTTGGCCGCATCCTCCGCCAGGATCAACTGAGAAATGTTCCGCACTCCTGGTGGGTCAGTGGCAGGTGGACTCCCTGCTGGAGGAGCTCAGGCCTTTTGCCTAGAGCACGACCCATTTTCTCTATCTGGGAGTCTACCTTAGCCCTGACGAGGAAGCCTGGCCGGCGAACTGCCAGGAGCTGGAGGCCAAAGTCGCCGCTCACCTAGGGCGCTGGACAGGACTGCTCCGAGTGCTGTCCTACAGGGGTCCAGTGCCATCATAAACCAGCTGGTGGCCTCTATGCTGTGGTACCGGCTGGTCACTTTGACCCCTCCCCCGCGTTTGTCGCCAACATACAGAAGAAGCTGGTGGACTTCTTCTGGAACAAGAGGAAACATTGGGTCTTTGCTGCGGATTTAAGTCTCCCACTTAGGGAGGGCGGTCAGGCGTTGGTGTGCATCAGTACCTAGCATGCAACTTTCCATCTTCAGACCCTGCAGAGATACCTGTACGTCGAGCCCCCTCCTAGGTGGCGTGCGCTGGCGACGTATTTCTTCCGCCAGCAGTACTGCCTCAATTATGACATGCAGCTCCTGTTTGTGAGCCTGGGGGGCATCAGGACCCCCATACCGTGGCTTCCTGTCTTTTACCAGGAATTCATCAGAGTCTGGAACAGTGTCACCACCAAGCGCAGGTCTCCCCCGTCTGGAGTGGCGGCTGTCCTGCAGGAGCCGCTGCTCAGGAATCTGTACCTCCATGACCGCGGTTTTAGGTGGCAGGCAGACGAGAGTGCTGTGGCTGGCGAGGTGACCAGGGTCAGGGATCTGCTTGATGGCGGAGGAGTGGGCTGGATGTGGCCAGACTTGGTAGGATGTTGCCTAAACTGGGTCAACATCCAACGTGCGGCCAATGCCATCGAGTCGCTAAAAACAGCACTGGTCCCTGACTCCGTTAGGTGTGTCGAGGAGGCTCAAGCACGTGGGTTGATCCCCTCCGAACTGACCCCCGTCCAGACAGAATTCCTCATCGCACCAAGCCCCAAAACCTCCTTTTGGAGCCGGCACCTCCCAAATTGAGCCTCCTCGGGGAAATCCCCTCGTGCCTTTCAGTTCTGCGTGGAGGGGTTTCCTGTACGGGCTGTTCCTGCACACTCTCAACCTTGCCATTCTCGTCTGCCGTCCAGACACGCCATGGCATACCATCTTGTCGTCCGGAGGAGGCGGGGGTCCCCAGTGGAGTGCACTCTACGCGGGAGTCCTCCCTCTATTTATTGGGGACTTGGCCTGGAGGGTGTTGCACGGAGCAGTCCCGTGCAATAAGTTTTTAAGTCGGTTCACGGGCTCCCAGGCCGCTTGCAATTTCTGCTGTCTGGAAGAGTCCGTGTTCCTTGTTTTTATGGAGTGTGTGAGGTTGCAGCCCCTCTTCTGTTATTTGAAGGGGCTGCTCCTCAAATTCTGGTTGCACTTCAGTCCCATACACCTGATCTTTGGGCACCCTGTGCGGAGAGGAGCGGGCAGGTCAGAAGGCCTCCCCGTAGGACTGCTCCTGGGCATGGCCAAGTGGGCCATCAGCCGGTCCAGGCAGCGGGCGGTCGAAGGGGTCGTTCATCCTGACTGCCTGCCTCTCTTCCACGGTTACATCCGAGCCAGGGTATCCCTGGAGCTGGAGCACGCGGTGTCCACCGGTACTTTCACGAGAGGTGGGCACTGGAGGGACTGGAGTGCATCATCACCCCCGGCAGCCAAATTTTAATTTGATCATTTAATTTTATAGTTTAATTTGTTTAATTTGTCAGTTTTCGTGCCCCCCCTTTTTGGCCCAGGGGACACTTGTATAATTTGTGTGTTGGTGCCCTCAAAAAAAAACGGGCACTGGAAAAATGTATCTTGGTGTGTGACCCTCCCCCCGCCCCCCTTCAGGGGGCATTTGTTTAAAGTGCACAAATAAAATAGTTGTGGGAAATAGGTCCTTCTTAACCACTCTATCTCGGCCCCTCATAATTTTATACACCTCAATTAAATCTCCCCTCAGCCTCCTCTGCTCCAAAGAAAATAACCCAGCCTATCCAATCTTTCATCATAACTAAAATTTTCCAGTCCTGGTAACATCCTCATAAATCTCCTTTGTACTCTAGCTGTGGCTGAACTACTATTTTAAACAGTTATAACATAACCTCCCTGCTCTTATATTCAGTGCCACGACTAATAAAGGCAAGTATCCCATATGCCTTCTTAGCCACCTTATCTACCTGGCCTGCTACCTTCAGGGATCTGTGGTCCTGCACTCCAAGGTCCCTTTGTTCCTCTACACTTCTCAGGGTCCTACCATTTAATGTGTCTTCCCTTGCCTTGTTAGCCTTCCCCAAATGCATTACCTCACAGTTCTGGATTGAAATCCATTTGCCACTGTTCTGCCCACCTGACCAGTCCATTGATACCTTCCTGCAGTCGATAGCTTTCTTCCTCACTATCATCTGCAAACTTCTTAATCATGTTCTCGACATTGAAATCTAAATCATTGGTGTACATTACAAAGAGCAAGGGACTTAGTACTGAGCCCTACGGAACCCCATTCGAAACAGCCTTCCAGTCACAAAAACATCCGTTAACCATTACCCTTGGCTTCCTGCCACTGAGCCAATTTTGGATCCAACTTGCTACTTTCCCTTGGATCCCATGGGCTTTTACTTTTCTGCCACATGAGACTTTGCCAAATGCCTTGCAAAAATCCATGTAGACTACATCAAAGGTGCAACACTCATCGACCCTCCTTGTTATCTCCGCAAAAAATTCACTCAAGTTAGTCAGGCACGACCTTCCCTTAACAATTCCATGCTGACTGTCCTTGATTAATCTGTCGCTTTCTATATGACAATTTATCCTCTCCCTCAGAATTGTTTCCAATAATTTTCCAACCACCGAGGTTAGGCTGACTGGCCTGTAATTACTCGGTCTATCCCTTTCTCACTTTTTAAACAAAGGTACCACGTTAGCAGTCCTCCAGTCCTCTGACACCACACCTGGAGCCAGAGAGGATTGGAAAATGATAGTCAGAGCCTCTGCTATTTCCTCCCTTGCTTCTCTTAACAACCTGGGATACATTTGATCTGGGCCTGGTGATTTATCCACTTTCAAAGCTGCTAAGCCCCTCAATACTTCCTCTCTCACTTTGTTTATCTTATCTCATATTTCATACTTCTCCTCCTTAATTACAATGTCTGCATCGTCCCTCTCTTCTGTGAAGACAGATGCAAAGTATTCACAAAGAACCATACCCACGTCTTCCGTCTCCACACACAGGTTATCTTTTTGGTCTCCAATAGGCCCCACTCTTGCCTTGCTCTTTATGTATTTATAAAACATCTTTGGGTTTTCCTTGATATTACTTGCCAATATGTTTTCATGCCTTCTCTTTGCATTCCTAATTTCCTTTTTAATTTCACCCCTGCACTTTCTAAACTTCTCTGGGCTTTCTGCAGTATTTAGCACTGGGTATCTGACATAAGCTTCCCTTTTTTGCCTTATCCTACCCTGTATGACCTGTGCCATCCAGGGGGCTCTAGATTTGGGAGTGCCACCCTTTTCCTTTGTGGGAACATACTTGCTCTGAACCCTCACTATCTCCCACTGCTCTGACACTGATTTACCTTCAAGTAGCTGTTTCCAGCCCACTTTTGCTAAATCACCTCTCAGCTTAGTAAAATGGGCCTTTCCCCAATTGAGAACCTTTATTCCTGCTCTGTCTTTGTCCTTTTCCAAAACTACGCTAAATCTAACTGAATTATAATCACTAGCACCAAAATGCTCTCCCACTGATACCCTTTCCACCTGCCCAGCTTCATTCCCTAAAACGAAGTCCAGAACCACCCCTCCCTTGTTGGGCTTGCTACGTACTGGCTATAAAAGTTCTCCTGAATGCATTTGAAGAATTCTGGGACCTCTGTACCTTTGACACTGATTCCATCCCAGTTAATGTGAGGGGAGTTGAAATCCCCGACTATTGCTGCCCGATTGTTTTTGACCTTCTCAGCAATTTGCCGACATATTTTCTCTTCTATCTCCCTCTGACTGTTGAGGGGTCTATAGTACACTCCCAGCAGTGTGATCGCCCCTTTTATGTTCATCATTTTAACCCATATGGACTCATTTGATGATCCTTCTAACATATCCTCCCTCTGTCA
This sequence comes from Pristiophorus japonicus, assembly GCF_044704955.1. Taxonomy (NCBI): domain Eukaryota; kingdom Metazoa; phylum Chordata; class Chondrichthyes; family Pristiophoridae; genus Pristiophorus; species Pristiophorus japonicus. Next base: position 147,463,512 of record NC_091984.1, read on the forward strand.
GAGGTGCTGTCTTTCAGATGAGACGTTAAACCAAAGTCCCGTCTGCCCTCTCAGGTGGACATGAAAGATCCCATAACTACTACTGGAAGGGCAAGGGGGTTCTTCCCAGTGTCCTGGCCAATATTTATCCCACAACAAACATAGTTAAAACTGATGATCTGGTCATGATCTCATTGCCGTCTGGGAGCTTCATAGAATCAGAGAAATTTACAGCATGAAAGGAGGCCATTCGGCCCATCGTGTCCGCACCGGTCGACAAAGATCTATCCAGCCTAATCCAACTTCCCAGCTCTTGGTCCGTAGCCCTGTGGGTTACCGCATTTCAAGTGTACATCCAAGTATTTCTTAAATGTGCTAAGGGTTTCTGCCTCTACCATCCTTTCAGGCAGTGAGTTCCAAACCCTCACCACCCTCTGGGTAATGACATATCCCCTCAAATCCCCTCTAAATCTCCGACCAATCACTTTAGATCTATGCCCTGGTTATTGAGCCCTATGCTAAGTGAAATAGGTCCGTCTTATCCATGCTATCTAGGGCCCTCATAATTTTATACACCTCAATAAGGTCTCCCCTCAGCCTCCTCTGTTCCAAAGAAAACAACCCCAGCCTATCCAATCTTTCCTCATAGCTAAAATTTTGCAGTCCAGGCAGCATCCTCGTAAACCTTCCTGTGTGCAATTGGTTGTGAAGCAACTTCGGAAGTCCTGAGGTTGTGAAAGGCGCTATATAAATTCAAGGCTTTCTTTCATTGAAGTGGGTGGGCCCTGATCCTGACCCTCAGCCATTGTCCGCACACTCTGACCTTCCAGGAGGTCACGGGATCATTGGGAGCAGTGACCCTGCCTGACCCCGGTACACTGAGGCTAATTGTAGCCTCACCATTGACCTCACCCCGGTGCTGGGCAGCAAGCTTTTAAATGCAATCTAGAAGCATCAACACCGACACCCAACATGAAGCCTTGCTGAAGTGTGTTTATACAAGTGTGCCGCAATGTTCCCGGATAAAGTTCTCCCGATCTGTGTGTGATCTGAGCTTTCTCACTGCTGAGCCTGTTTCCCCTGTATCCACCCATCTACAGTTCGAGCTTCCTGCCAGTGAACAGTGTCTTAATGGGACACTCAGTCTTTACCGACTCTTACTGTTAACCATTTCAGTGCTGAATGTGTGCCAACCCTGCACTGCAGATGTTTATACAACAGTCCAATCTGATTTTGAGTATCAGCTGTGGCTCACTGCGTTGCACTCTCGCCTCGGAGTCAGAAGGTTGTGGGATCAAGTCCCACTCTACGGACTTGAGCACAAAAATCGAGGCTGACACTCCAGTGCAGTGCTGAGGGAGCGATGTAAAACCAAGGCCCCGTCTGCCATCTCAGGTGGATGTAAAAGATCCCATGCCACTATTTTGAAGAAGAGCAGGGGAGTTCTCCCCGGTGTCCTGGCCAATATTTATCCCTCAACCAACATGACAAAAGAACAGATTATCAGGTCGTTATCACATCGCTGTTTGTGGGAGCTTGCTGTGCACAGATTGGCTGCCGTGTTTCCCACATTGCAACAGTGACTACACTCCAAAAGTACTTCATTGGCTGTAAAATGCTTTGAGATGTCCGGTGGTTGTGAAAGTTGCAATATAAATGCAATATTTCCTTTTTTTTTAATCACCTTAACATCAAACGCATTTATATTTAGATCAAACTGATCAAGTGAGGCAAAGAAGATGAAGAATTAGTGTTGCTCACCTCTAATGGTTAATCACCAGCCAGGAGTTCATTAACCCAACTCTCCGTTATCAGATGTGAATTATCCCCACACGGAAACACCCACAGTGACACACACACACACACACATTAATATACACCTATTAAACATCCTTCTCCTCCCTTTCAGGCCGAGGGAAGACACCACCCACGCTGACCCTGCTGCCCCCCTCCCCGGAGGAGGTCACGACCAAGGGCACTGCCACCCTGGTGTGCCTCGCCGATCACTTCTACCCCGATGCGGTGGAGGTGGAGTGGAAGAAGGACGGGGCGACCATTTCGGCCGGGGTCCAGACCAGCGACTACCTGCGAGCTTCGGACAACACCTACAGTGTCAGCAGCCTGCTGACCCTCTCTGGCTCCGACTGGGAGTCCAACGCCAGCTTCTCCTGCAGCCTCATCCACGAGAGCCTCTCCTCTCCCCTCAGCAAGGGCGTCAGGAGAGCAGAATGTGCGTAGTGTGTCAGGGACAGTCCGCGGGGGAGACACAACTTTAAATAGAACAAGGGGTGAGCCGGGAGGGCAAAGGTCATTGTCAGCACTGCATTTCTCCTTTCTTCCTTCTCGGGACTGGGTCAAGGAAAGCATCTGAGTCTCAGGGGGTAAGGCAAGTTATTGGGGCAGTGTCGAGGGAGCTTTACTCTGTATCTAACCCGTGCTGTACCTGCCCTGGGAGTGTTTGATGGGACAGTGTTGATTCGTGCTGCCAAGTAAAACCTCTCGAAGATGCTGAAGACTGTCAGCAGAGTAAAACTAATGTTAAACTGTGAAGTGCCGCTTCAGTAAGCAGACCTCCTCCCTGCTCACCCTGTTGTTACAATTCAAGGTTTAGTCCCCGTTTAAAAGGGACAGGATTCTCACGGTGTGGAGAAAATCCCCACAACTGTTTTAATAAAGCTGCATTCTCCCTGTGAATGTCTCCAGCTCGCTCTCGCTGGGCTGTTTATTCAATTCTTGTTACTCTAAATGTGAATCTGTAAAAGGCAATAAACGTGAAGAATATTCATTCTGTGTCTGGCGAGTGCTTTGGAAATGCCCCACCTCCCCCTCAGCTAGATTGGCTGCATTTCAGTAAGTGTATGTCCTGATTGGCTCGGTGGGCTGTCAATCAATGGCACGTTAGCAGGAGATTTGTTTTAAAGCCAATTATCAATCATTTTAAAACGATCAATTTGACCTCGAACCCCTGGAGTGCACAAGATTAAACACAGAGACAGTAAAAGCTGCTGGGATTAAACTCTCCCAGTCTGGGCATTGTCTCTCACTCTGCACACTGGGCGTGTTGGGGCAGCCCCGATAGTGGGATCGCACTGTGCACTTGTGCTGACTGCTGGGGGCAATCTGGGGGCAGGAGGCCAAGGTCACAACGTTGCATTCTCTCTCCTTAACGTGTGGCTCGTGGCAGCAGCACAAAACTGTCCCGAGTGAGGCCTCAGCTTCGGGAGAGGGGCAGTCAGTGTATCACCGTGTACATGTCCCTGAATGTTAGTGTGGCTTACCTAGCACCGCCTGTAGGTGTGTGTGTGTATGTGTGAGTGTTACCCAGCATTGTTATGTCGGCCTGAGGAGTGCTCCGCGGTGATGCGGTCTTTAAGGGACTGTGGGGGAGGAGGGGAGTGGAGGGGTGACCAGGGCGATGATCAGGGGCTGACCTTGTGTGGAATGGTGGGGACCAGGGCGATCGGGGGGGTGTTCTCAGGGAGTCTCACCAATACCCTGTGCAGATGTAGCAGGACTTCTCTGCTTTTATACTCCATCCCCCTTACAATAAAGGGCAACATTACATTAGCTTTCCTTATCACTTGCTGTACCTGCATACTAACTTTTTGTGTTTCATGCACCAGGACCCCCAGGTCCCTCTGTACTGCAGCAGTTTGCAAGTTTTCTCCTTTTAAAAAATAAATTGCTTTCCTATTCTTTCTGCCAAATGGATAGCCTCACATTTTCCCACATTATACTCCATCTGCCAACGTTTTGCCCACTCACTGAGCCTGTCTATATCCCTTTGCAGATTTTTAGTGTCCTCTTCACAATGTGCTTTCCCAGCCACCATCATAGGCAGTCCCTTGGAATTGAGGAAGACTTGCTTCCAATCTTAAAATGAGTCGTTAGGTGACTGAGCAGTCCAATACGAGAACCACAGTCCCTGCCACAGGTGGGACAGACAGTCATTGAGGGTAAGGGTGGGTGGGACAGGTTTGCTGCACGTTCCTTCCGCTGCCTGCACTTGATTTCTGCATGCACCACGGCGATGAGATGCGAAGTGCTCAGCGCCATCCCAGATACATTTCCTCCACTTCGGGAAGTCTTTGGCCAGGGTCTCCCAGGTGTCAGTGGGGATTTTTCACTTCATCAGGGAGGCTTTGAGGGTGTCCTTGTAACGTTCCTCTGCCCACCTTTGGCTAGTTTGCCGTGAAAGAGTTCCGAGTAGAGCGAGTATTCAAAAAGGAGTTAGATATAGTCCTTACTACTAGGGTTAGGGTTAGGGGTCAAGGGGTATGGCGAGAAAGCAGGAATGGGGTACTGAAGTTGCATGTTCAGCCATGAACTCATTGAATGACGGTGCAGGCTCGAAGGGCCGAATGGCCTACTCCTGCACCTAGTTTCTATGTTTCTATGTTTCTATGTTTGGGTGTCTTGTATCTGGCATGTGGACAATGTGGCCTGCTCATGGAGCTGATCAAGTGTGGTCATGCTTCAATGCTGGGGATGTTGACCTGGTCGAGGACACTAATGTTGGTGCGTCTGTCCTCCCAGCAAATTTTGCTACTTTACACTCAGTTCCTTCGTCATTAATAGAGATTGGAAATAATTGAGGCCACAGCACCGATCCCTGTGGCACCTCACTAGTTACTGTTTGCCAAAGGGAAAATGACCCATTTATCCTGATTCTCTGTTTTCTGTTAGTTAGCCAATCTTCTATCCATGCTAATATATTACCCCCAACCCCGTGAACTTTTATCTTGTGTCTTTTATGTGGCACCTTATCGAATGCCTTCTGGAAATACAAATACACCACATCCACTGGTTCCCCTTTGTCCACCCTGCTCGTTACATCCTCAAAGAATTCCAGCAAATTTGTCAAACATGATTTCCCTTTCATAAAACCATGCTGACTCTGCTTGATTGAACTACGCTTTTCCAAATGTCCTGCTACTGCTTCCTTAATAATGGACTCCAGCATTTTCCCAACGACAGATGTTAGGCTAACTGGTCTATAGTTTCCTGCTTTCTGTCTGCCTCCTTTTTTAAATAGGGGCGTTACATTTGCTGTGCGTGCTTTGGAGAGGGCGTTAAAAGGAGCGGCGACATCCAGAATACCAGATTTTGCCTCAATTCAACAACAACAACTTGTATTTATATAGCGCCTTTAACGTAGTGAAATGTCCCAAGGCACTTCCCAGGCGTATTATGAGATACAAAATTTGACACCAAGTCACAAAAGAAGAAATTAGTGTAGGTGACTAAAGAGGTATGTTTTAAGGATCGTCTTGAAGGAGGAAAGAGAAGTAGAGAGGCGGAGAGGTTTAGGGAGAGAGTTCCAGAGCTTGGGGTCTCGGCAACAGAAGGCACGGCCACCAATGGTTGAGCGATTATAATCAGGGATGCTCAGGAGGGCAGAATTGGAGGAGCACAGACATTTCGGGGGCTTGTGGGGCTGGAGGAGATTACAGAGATAGGGAGGGGCGAGGCCATGAAGGGATTTGAAAACAAGGATGAGAATTTTAAAAATCGAGGCATTGCTTAACCGGAAGCTGATGTTGGTCTCTACCCTCCCCTTTCCCCCGCCCCCCCGAGCTGCTCCCAAGCCTCGCTCCCTCCCCTCCCTCACTCCTGCCTTCCTCACACCCCATCCCTCCTTCTCCCTCCCCCCAATCCCAACCCTCCCATCCATCACCCTGCACTCCCTCCCCACCTCCGTGCCCCCCTACCTCACATGCCCCTCCTCCCCCCCCCATCCTCTCTGTCCCTCCCAAACTGGAGTAGCCCATTCGGCCCCTCGAGCCTGCTCCACCATTCAATGAGATCATGGCTGATCATTTATCACAACTCCACTTTCCTGCACTGTCCCCATATCTCTCGATTCCCTTAATATCCAAAAATCTATCGATCTCCATCTTAAATATACTCAACGACTGAGCCTCCACAGCCCTCTGGGGTAAAAAATTCCAACGATTCACTACATTTTCTGAGTGAAGAGGTTTCTCCTCATCTCAGTCCTAAATAGAGGACCCCTTATTCTGAGACTGTGACCCCTGGTTCTTGACTCCCCAGCCAGAGGAAACATCCTCCCTGCATCTACCCTGTGAAGCCCTGTCAGAATTCTGTATGTTTCAATGAGATCCCCTCTCATTCTTCGAAACTAGAGAGTATAGGTCTAGTCTACTCAATCTCTCCAAAGGACAATCCCCCATCCCAGATGTCCGTCTGATGTGTCAGCGTGTTTGTCACATGTGACGGAGCAGACAGCAGGAGTTCCACCAGCAACACAGGACGTTACCTCAGTGCCCGGCCCACTTTCCCCATCCACTTACCACATTCTTACAGGTAAACGGGCTCAGCCCCTGCCCTCGGCCGGTGAAATGTCTCCCCTCTACACCACAGGCTGCCCGTCATCTGTTCCCCATCTCACTACTGAAGGCATGACCTCTGGCTGGGGCACAGCTCCCCTCCCCAAGTGGGCTCACTGTCCCAGTGTGAGCCCAGAGACTGAGCTCCCAAGTGGGCTCACTGTCCCAGTGTGAGCCCAGATACTGAGCATTTCAGGCTAATCGACCATGAGGTCTCAGCTGTGGCTCAGTCACTAGCACGCTCGTCTCTGAGAAAAGAAAGAAAGACTAGCATTTATATAGCGCCTTTCACAACCGCCAGACATCCCAAATGCTTTACAGCCAATGAAGTAATTTTTGAAGTGTACTCACTGTCGTAATGTCGGATATGCAGCAGCCAATTTGTGCACAGCAAGCTCCCACAAACTGCAATGTGATGATGACCAAATAACCTGTTTTTGTTATGTTGATTGAGGAATAAATATTGGCCAGGACACCGCAGTGGGATTTGAACCCTCAAATTCTGACTCAGAGACTAGGGTGCTACCAACTGAGCCACTGGCTGACTCCATTCGGCCCATCTTGTCCGCGCTGGCCGACAAAGGGCTATCCAGCCCAATCCCACTTTCCAGTTCTGGGTCCGTAGCCCTGTAGGTTACGGCACTTCAAGTGTATATCCAAGTACTTCTTAAATGTGGAGATTGTTTCTGCCTCTACCACCCTTTCAGGCAGTGAGTTCCAGACCCCCACCATCCTCTGGGTGAAGGCATTTCATAAGAACATAACAACATAAGAATTAGGAACAGGAGTAGGCCATCTAGCCCCTCGAGCCTGCTCCGCCATTCAATAAGATCATGGCTGATCTGGCCGTAGACTCAGCTCCACTTACCCGCCCGCTTCCCAGAACCCTTAATTGCCTTATTGGTTAAAAATCTATCTATCTGTGATTTGAATACATTCAATGAGCTAGCCTCAACTGTTTACTTGGGCAGAGAATTCCACAGATTCACAACTCTCTGGGAGAAGAAATTTCTTCTCAACTTGGTTTTAAATTGGCTCCCCCATATTTTGAGGCTGTGCCCCCTAGTTCTAGTCTCCCTCTCTGCCTCTATCTTGTCTATCCCTTTCATTATTTTAAATGTTTCTACAATATCACCCCTCATCCTTCTGAACTCCAACGAGTAAAGACCCAGTCTACTCAATCTATCATCATAAGGTAACCCCCTCATCTCTGGAATCAGCTGAGTGAATCGTCTCTGTACCCCCTCCAAAGCTAGCATATACTTCCTTAAGTAAGGTGACCAAAACTGCACGCAGTACTCCAGGTGCGGCCTCACCAATACCCTGTACATTTGCAGCAGGACCTCCCTGCTTTTGTACTCCATCCCTCTCGCAATGAAGGCCAACATTCCATTCGCCTTCCTGATTACCTGCTGCACCTGCAAACTAACTTTTTGGGATTCATGCACAAGGACCCCCAGGTCCCTCTGCACCGCAGCATGTTGTAATTTCTCCCCATTCAAATAATATTTCCTTTTACTGTTTTTTTTTTCCAAGGTGGATGATCTCATATTTCCTGACATTGTATTCCATCTGCCAAACCTTAGCCCATTCGCTTAATCTATCTAAATCTCTTTGCAGCTTCTCTGTGTCCTCTACACAACCCGCTTTCCCACTAATCTTTGTGTCATCTGCAAATTTTGTTACGTTACACTCTGTCCCCTCTTCCAGGTCATTGTAAACAGTTGTGGTCCCAGCACCGATCTCTGTGGCACACGACTAACCACTGATTCCAACCCGAAAAGAATCCATTTATCCCGAATCTCTGCTTTCTGTTAGCCAGCCAATTCTCTATCCATGCTAATACATTTCCTCTGACCCCGCGTACCTTTATCTTCTTAACCTTTTGTGTGGCACCTTATTGAATGCCTTTTGGAAATCTAAATACACCACATCCATCGGTACACCTCTATCCACCATGCTTGTTATATCCTCAAAGAATTCCAGTAAATTAGTTAAACATGATTTCCCCTTCATGAATCCATGTTGCGTCTGCTTGATTGCACTATTCCTATGTAGATGACCCGCTATTTCTTCCTTAATGATAGCTTCAAGCATTTTCCCACTACAGATGTTAAACTAACCGACCTATAGTTACCTGCCTTTTGTCTGCCCCCTTTTTAAAACAGAGGCGTCACATTAGCTGCTTTCCAATCCGCTGGTACCTCCCCAGAGTCCAGAGAATTTTGGTAGATTATAACGAATGCATCTGCTATAACTTCCACATCTCTTTTAATACCCTGGGATGCATTTCATCAGGACCAGGGGACTTGTCTACCTTGAGTCCCATTAGCCTGTCTAGCACTACCCCTCTAGTGATAGTGATTGTCTCAAGGTCCTCCGTTCCCACATTCACGTGACCAGCAATTTTTGACATGGTTTCTGTGTCTTCCACTGTGAAGACCGAAGCAAAATAATTGTTTAAGGTCTCAGCCATTTCCACATTTCCCATTATTAAATCCCCCTTCTCATCTTCTAAGGGACCAACATTTACTTTAATCACTCCTTTCCGTTTTATATATCGGTAAAATCTTTTACTATCTGTTTTTATGTTTTGCGCAAGTTTACTTTCGTAATCTATCTTTCCTTTCTTTATTGCTTTCTTAGTCATTCTTTGCTGTCGTTTAAAATTTTCCCAATCTTCTAGTTTCCCACTAACCTTGGCCACCTTATACCCATTGGTTTTTAATTTGATACTCTCCTTTATTCCTTGGTTATCCACGGCTGGTTATCCCTTCTCTTCCCGCCCTTCTTTTCACTGGAATATATTTTTGTTGAGCACTATGAAAGAGCTCCGTCCAGTCCTCCACTGTTCCTCAATTGTGCCACCGTTTAGTCTGTGTTTCCAGTCTACTTTAGCCAACTCTGCCCTCATCCCACTGTAGTCCCCTTTGTTGAAGCACAGTACGCTCGTTTGAGACACTACTTCCTCACCCTCAATCTGTATTACAATATCAACCATACTGTGATCACTCATTCCGAGAGGATCTTTTACTTGGAGATCGTTTATTATTCCTGTCTCATGACACAGGACCAGATCTAAGATAGCTTGCTCCCTGCTCCCTTCCCCTCACATACCCTCGAAACCTCCGACCAATTACTTTAAATCTATGCCCCCTGGTTGTTGACCCCTCTGCTAAGGGAAATAGATCCTTCCTATCCACTCTATTTCAGCCCCTCATAAGTTTATACACCTCAATAAGGTCTCCCCTCAGCCTCCTCTGTCCACGGAAAACACCCCCAGCCTATCCAATCTTTCCTCATGGCTAAAATTTTCCAGTCCAGGCAACATCCTCGTAAATCTGCCTTTGTGCAATTGGTTGTAAAGCACCTTTGGATGCCCTGAAGTGGTGAAAGGCGCTATATAAATTCAAGGCTTTCTTTCATTGAAGTGGTAGGGCCCTGATCCTAACCCTCACCCATTGTCCGCGCACTCTGACCTTCCAGGAGGTCACGGGATCATTGGGAGCAGTGACCCTGTCTGACCTCGGTATTTTGAGGCTAATTGTCGCCTCACCCTTGACCTCACCCCGGTGCTGGGCAGCAAGCTTTTAAATACAATCTAGAAGCTTCTACACCGTCACCCAACATGAAGCCTTGCTGAAGTGTGTTTATACAAGTGTGTCGCAATGTTCCCAGATAAAGTTCTCCCGATCTGTGTGTGATCTGAGCTTTCTCACTGCTGAGCCTGTTTCCCCTGTATCCACCCATCTACAGTTCGAGCTTCCTGCCAGTGAACAGCATCTTAACGGGACACTCAGTCTTTACCGACTCTTACTGTTAACCATTTCAGTGCTGAATGTGTGCCAACCCTGCACTGCAGATGTTTATACAACAGTCCAATATGATTTTGAGTATCAGCCATAGCTCAGTGCGTTGCACTCTCGCCTCTGAGTCAGAAGGTTGTGGGTTCAAGTCCCACTCCAGGGACTTGAGCACAAAAATCTAGGCTGACACTCCAGTGCAGTGCTGAGGGAGAGCTGCACTGTTGGAGGGGCCGTCTTTCAGATGAGACGTTAAACCGAGGCCCAGTCTGCCCTCTCAGGTGGATGTAAAAGATCCCAGGACACTATTTTGAAGAAGAGCAGGGGAGTTCCCCCCGGTGTCCTGGTCAATATTAATCCATCAAGCAACATGACAGAAGAACACATTATCACCACCCTCTGAGTGAAGATGTTTATCCTCATCTCAGTTCGAAATGGCTGACCTCTGATTCGGAGACTGTGACCCCTGGTTCTCGACTCCCCAGCCAGACGAAACATCCTCCCTGCATCTACCCTGTAAAGCCTTGTCAGAATTGTATATGTTTCAATGGGATCCCTTCTCATTCTTCAAAACTCTAGAGAGTACAGACCTTGGAACTTGCGGAACCAGGTGGGTAGATGGAGTTCAGATACAGATGAGCAATGATCTGATTGAATGGGGGAACAGGCTCAAGGGGCTGAATGGCCTCCTCCTGTTCATTGTGTCCAGCAGCAGCTGTGTACCTCTCCGCAACCTCATCTTGACTTTTATCAGTCGCATCAGAGCCTTGATTCCCTCACCAGGGGGTTGGTGTTTCCAGATCAATGTCCAGCTGATCGATGCCATGAGTCAGACTCAGTGAGCGCTGTCAGAGGATGGAAAGGCTGCTCTCACTGCAGCCTTGTTCTAATGCATTTGGGGAGGGGCAACAAGGCAAGGGAATTCACAATAAATGGAATGGTACTGAGAGGGGTGGAGGAACGGAGGGACCTTGGAGTGCATGTCCACAGATCCCTGAAGGTAGCAGGCCAGGTCGATAAGGTGGTTAAAAAGGCATATGGAATACTTGCCTTTATTAGCTGAGGCATTTGAATACAAGAGCAGGGAGGTTATGCTTGAACTGTATAAAACACTAGTTAGGCCACAGCTAGAGTACTGCGTGCAGTCCTGGTCACCACATTACAGGAAAGATGTGATTACAGAGGAGATTCACGAGGATGTTGCCAGAACTGGACAATTTTAGCTCTGAGGGAAGATTGGATCTGCTGGGGGTGTTTTCTTTGGAACAGAGGAGGCTGAGGGGAGACCTTATTGAGGTGTGTAAAATGATGAGGGGCCTAGATAGAGTGGATAGAATGGACCCATTTCCCTTAGCAGAGGGGTCAACAACCAGGGGGCATAGATTTAAAATAATTGGTGGAAGGTTTAGAGGGGAGATGAGGAAACAATTCTTCACCCAGAGGGTGGTGGGGGTCTGGAACTCACTGCCTGAAAGGGTGGTAGAGGCAAAAACTCTCACCACATTTAAAAAGTACTTGGATGTGCACTTAAAGTGCCGTAACTCACAGGGCTACGGACCCAGAGCTGGAAAGTGGGATTAGGCTGTGTAGCTCTTTGTTGACCGGCGCGGACATGATGGGCCGAAATGGCCTCCTTCCGTCCTGTAATTTTCTGTGATTCTATGGTGGTGTTGACCACTTTAAAAGACGCAGCATACATTTTATTGAAACTATTTCTGTTCCCGGTTTCCCCGCTGCCAATAATTGGATCAATTGATGCTGCAGCGCCCCCTTGTGGTACATCGATATGGGCTCCACCCAAACCCCTGCTTTCAACCCTTGAACCCACATTGCCTACGCTAGCTGGAGCCCCGCTCCTTTATCACAGCATCTCACAGCACAGAGGGAGGCCATTCGGCCCATCAAACCTGTGCTGGCTCTTTGAAAGAACTGTGGACTACAATGGCCTCGACTAATGATCCAGAGACACGAGTTCAAATCCCACCACGGCAGCTGGGGAATTTAAATTCAGTTGATTAAATAAATTTGGAATAAAAAGCTAGTGTCAGTAATGGTGACCATGAAACTGCCGGATTGTCACAAAAACCCATCGACCTGGCCTGCTCCCTTCAGGGATCTGTGGACATGCAAACCCAGGTCCCTTTGTTCCTCGACACCTCTCAGTGTCCTACCATTTAATGTGTATTCCCTTGCCTTGATAGACCTCCCCAAATGCATGACCTCACACTTCTCCGGATTAAATTCCATTTGCCACTGTTCTGCCCACCTGATCATTTCATTGATATCTTTCTGCAATCTGCAGCTCTTTTCTTCATTATCAACCACATGACCGATTTTAGTATCATCTGCAAACTTCTGAATCATACCCCCTACATTCAAGTCCAAATCATTGATATGTACCACAAAAAGTTAGGGACCTAGTACTGACCTCTGCAGAACCCCACTGGAAACAGCCTTCCAGTCACAAAAACACCCATCAACCATTACCCTTTGCTTCCTGCCTCTAAGCCAATTTTGGATCCAACTTGCAACTTTGCCCTGGATCTCATGGGCTTTTACCTTCGTGACCAGTCTGCAATGTGGCACCTTATCAAAAGTCTTGGTAAAATCCATATACACTACATCAAATGCACTGCCCTCATCGACCCTCCTTATTACTTCTTCGGTGAATTCAATTAAGTTCGTCAGACACGACCTTCCCTGAACAAATCCATCCTGACTGTCCTTGATTAATCCCTCTATCTTAATGAAGATTTAACCTGTCTCTCAGGAGTTTTTTCCAATAACTTTCCCACTACTTAGGTTAGGCTGACTGGCCTGTAATTACTCGGTCTATCCCTTTCTCCCTTTTTAAACAAAGATACAATGTTAGCAGTCCTCCAGTCCTCCTGCACCACACCTGTAGCCAGAGAGGATTGGAAAATGATGGTCAGAGCCTCTGCTATTTCCTCTTTTGATTCTCTTAATAGCCTGGGATACATTTCATCCGGGCCAGGGGATTTATCCACTCTCAAAGCTGCTAAGCTCCTTAATACTTCCTCTCTCACTATGTTTCTTTCATCTCATATTTCCCACTCCTCCTCCCTGATTGCAATGTCTGCATTGCTCCTCTCTTTTGTGAAAACAGATGCAAAGTGTTCATTAAGAACCAGACCCACGTTTTATGCCTCCACACACAGATTACCTTTATGGTCTCTAATAGGCCCAACTCTTTCTTTAATTATCCTCCTGCTCGTAATGTATTTATAAAACATCTTTGGGTCTTCCTTGATTTTACTTGCCAAAATGTTTTCATGCTCTCTCTATGCTTTCCTAATTTACTTTTTAATTGCACCCCTGCACTTTCTATACCCCTCTAAAGTTCCTGCAGTATTGAGCCCTCGGTATCTGTCATAAGCCTCCCTTTTTTAATTTATCCTACACTGTATTTCCCTTGACATCAAGAGGCCTCGAGATTTGTTAGCCCCACTTTTTCTTTAAGGGAACAGACTTACTCTGAAACCTCACTATCTCCACCTTGAATGCCTCCCACTGCTCTGACACTGATTTACCTTCAAGTAGCCGTTTCCAGTCCACTTTGGCCAAATCTCATCTCAGCTCAGCAAAATTGGCTTTTCCCCAACTGAGAACTTTTATTCCTGCTCTATCTTTGTCCTTTTCCATAACTACCCTAAATCTAACTGAATTATGATCACTAGCACCAAAATGCTCTCCCACTGATACCCCTTCCACCTGCCCCTCTTCATCCCCCCAAACCAAGTCCAGAACCGTCCCCTCCCTTGTTGGGCTTGTTACAAACTGGCTAAAAAAGTTCTCCTGAAGGCATTTTAGGAATTCCGCACCCTCTATATCTTTCACATTAATTTTATCCCAGTTAATATTAGGGTAGTTGAAATCCCCTACTATAACTGCCCTATAGTTTTTGCACTTGTCAGAAATGGGCCGACATATTTGATCTTCTCTCTCCCTCTGACTGTTTGGGGGTCTATAGTACACTCCCAGCAGTGTGATTACCCCTTTTTCGTTCTTCAATTCGACCTATATGGCCTCATTTGATGATCTTTCCGACATATCATCCCTCCTCATAGCTGTAATTGTTTCTTTCAATTGTTTCAGAACAGCGACCCCCTCCTTTTTTATCCCCCTCTCTATCCCGTCTGAAAACCCTGTAACCAGGAATGTTGAGCTGCCATACCTGCCCTTCTTTCAGCCATGTCTCAGTAATAGCTATAATATCGTACTCCCAAGTGTCCATCTGTGCTCTCAGCTCATCTGCCTTATTCCCTATACTCCATGCATTGAAGTATATACCATTGAGCACTGCCAAACTGCCTTGTTGTCTATTTTCTAGGCTTTGTTTCCTCTGTCTTCCAAAATCACTTTCTATTTTTCTGCTTTCCAATTCCAGCTTTGCTTCTCTTCCCACTGAATCCATTCTCAGGTTCCCATCCCCTGGCAAGCAAGTTTAAACCCTCCCCAAAGGCAATAGCAAATCCCCCCACAACGATATTCGTCCCGGCTCTGTTGAGGTGCAACCCATCCGGCTTGTACAGGTCCCACCTGCCCCAGAAATGGTCCCAATGCCTTAGGAAACTAAAGCCCTCTCTCCTGCAACATCTTTCTAGCCATGTAGTCATCTGCTTTACCCTCCTATTTCTGTAGTCACTATTGTGAGCTCAAAATAAAGTGTGACGTTAGTCTTTTTTGCAGGTCTCCAGAGTGCCCCCGCATCCTGTGAAGCCTCCTTAAATACCTTTGCTCTCAAGCGATTATGGGATTCCTTGGGACTCCAGGGGATGAGCCCTTTGGTGGCTGTACATAGTAAATACAAGTCCACATATACAACAACTAGCACGTGGCACTGGCAGTAATACGGAGATTACTACCTTTGAGGTCTTGCTTTTTTATCTCTCTCCTTGGTCCCTACTCTCCCCCTGTAGGATCTCATCCCTCTTTCTACCTGTGTCATTGGTACAAATATGGACCACAACCTCTGGCTGTTCACCCTCCCCCCTCAGAATGTACTGCAGCCTCTCAGTGACATCCTTGACCCTGGCACCAGGCAGGCAACATACCATCCTGGAGTCACGTCTGCGGCCGCAAAAATGCCTGTCTGTTCCCCTAACTATCGAATCCCCTACCACTATTGCTCTTCCACTTTTCTTCCTCCTCCCTGTGCAGCTGAGCCACCCGTGGTGCCGTGGACTTGGCTCTGGCTGCACTTCCTAGAGGCACCATCGCCCCCACCAGTACTCAGAACACAATACTGGTTGGAGAGCGAGATGGACTCAGGGGACTCCTGCACTACCTGCCTGGACCTCCTCTTCTGTCTGGTGGTCACCCATTCCCTCTCTGCCTGCACAGTCTTAAGCTGCGGGGTGACCACCTCTAGAAACGTGTTATCCACGAAGTTCTCAGCCTCATGGATGCACCGTAGTGACTCCAGCCGCCGCTCAATCTCCGAAACGCGGAGCTCGAGTTGCTGTAGCTGGTGACACTTCCTGCACATGTGGTCGTCCAGGCCACGAGAAGTGTCCAGGACTTCCCACATGGCACAGGATGTGCACTGCACGGGATAGAACTGCTCTGCCATGCCTCTATTTAATAGACTGAGAAGTGACTGAGCAGAAATAAACTTAAAACTATTAAAAAAACAAATAATAGCCTGGCCTACATCAGTTAGGCCATAATTTGTGGATTCTTTCATCCCACTGAGGGCGAACACCATCGATGGGCCATTAATGGTCTTAAGTTTTCAGCTCAGTCAGCTGTGGCTCAATGGGCAGCACATTCGTCTCTGAGTCCAAAAGTTGTAGGTTCAAGTCCCACTCCAGAGACTAAGCTCAGAAATCTAGACTGACAGTCCCAGTGCAGGACTGAGGTAGTGATGCACTGTTGGAGGAGCCGTCTTTCTGGTGAGAGGTTAAACTGAGGCCTTGCCTGCCCTCTCAGGTGGGTGTTAACAATCCCATGCCACTACTTTGAAGAAGAGCAGGGGAGTTTTGCCTGGTGTCCTGGCCAATATTTATTCCTCAATCAAAATCAGACTGGGGACGAAATTGCCCTGCTGTGCACCTACCATTAGTGCCTCAAGGGGATGTGACAGTGTTTTCCCCGGGGAGGTGGGGACAGCTACCAGCTCCCGCGGGATTTAGCAGAAACACGCAACGGAGAACGTCCCATGAGCCGTGTCTGTGCCAGTCCTGAGGGTCACGAACCGGTCCGCACTTCGCTGGCGAGGTGAAGCTTACTGCGATGTGCGCGTTGCCATTTGTTTTTGCCGAATTACCGGTCGGGCCTTTCTGTGCCAATGTGGCGGGGTCGGTGCTGCGATGGTGCAGCCCAACACTCGCCCCCCCGAGCCCACCCCCAGGGGAAGTGCAGTGCACCACATTGCGCTCCACTTCCTGTCAGGGGCCGCGACCCCAATTTCGCTTCCGGGGCGGGACTTCGTCGTGGGAAAAGTTACTGCACCATCCGGGGCAATACGCAATTTGGGTCCATTATCTGGTCATAGTCACATGTGGGAGCTTGCTATGCACAAACTGTCTGTCGTGTCTCCTCCATTACCGCTGTGACTACACTTCAAAAATACTTCATTGGCTGTAAAGCGTTTTGGGACGTCCTGAGGTGGTGAAAGGCGCTATATAAATGCAAGTCTTTCTTACCAATTCAGCTCAACATCTTTGAAACCCAAACCCACGGACAGTGACGGACAGGTAAAGACCCTGTGGTCCATCCAGCCCATCCCACACAATTGTGATACCTTGTGTATCACAGTATAGACTCTCCACCCCACCCAAAACGACCTGATCTCCTGGGAGAGGCGAAAAACCAGGGAAAAAACCCATTGGGGGAAATAAATCTGGGAAACTCCTCTCCGACCGCCCCCGCTCTCCCCCCGGGCGATGGAAACTAGTCCAGGAGGTCACTGTGGCCCTGAATTCCCTGCAGTAACTACCTTCTGTAAGTGGTGATCTCCGCACCGGCCACAAACAGGTCCTGCTCTCGCTTATGTACAGCTCATGGATTTAAAATTACAAGCTTTCCCCACAGTGTCAAGTGCTGCAAATACTGTGTTACATTATCAGGGTTATATTCTCACTGTCTGTCATTGTCACAAC
The DNA here is from genome assembly GCF_044704955.1 of Pristiophorus japonicus. Classification (NCBI taxonomy): domain Eukaryota; kingdom Metazoa; phylum Chordata; class Chondrichthyes; family Pristiophoridae; genus Pristiophorus; species Pristiophorus japonicus. The sequence goes on from NC_091984.1 coordinate 147,480,768, forward strand.
ACTTGCTATATAAATGCAAGTTGTTGTTGTGTTCAGGGGCCGCTGTATCTGGCTCAGGCTTCTTATCCATCCCCCCTTCCCTTCCCCCTCCATTGGGGGCCATGCCTTCAGCTGCCTGGGCCCTAACTCCCTGCTCCCTAAACCTCTCTGCCGCTCCACCCCTCTCCTCTTTTAAGATCTCCCTTCAAACCCAATCTGTGACTCTCCCTCCCAGCCCCTGCCCCTTTGGCTCAGCACCACTTTGACCAGATTACGCCTCTGTCAGCTGCCTCGGGATGTTGTTCTAATGTTCCAGTTGCTATAGCAAATCAGGTTGTTGCTGCTGTACCTGGTGGCAGAGCGTCTCTGTGTAGATGTACCCCGTGCACCGAGCTCCGCGGTGATGCCTCCCACAGTGGAATGGCCTGCCGATGCTCGCTGCAGTGCGGAGTGGCTACTAACCCGCCAATCGGTCTGAGACACCGCCTCAAGAGCGGACAAGGAGATACACGCTGAGATCCACCATCAAATGACACACGGGGAACTGGAAATGATTCTGCAAACCTGACTGGAGGTTTGGTACAAACGGGTTTTACAAACCAATCAATTGAGTGACACAGAAATTGTTCAAAAATGTGGTCTTTTCAGAATCAACATCGCCCCCTTTTGGTATGAAGACAGCACTGACAATTTCCCTCACAATTTGACTGAGCTGCAATTTTCAATGTCTCCTTACGTGGTTCGCTGTCAATCTTTATTATATAACGCTCCTGTGAAGTGCTCGGGGAGTTTTCCTGTGTTAAAGGTGCTGCATAAAAGTTGCTGTTGTTGTTAGTTCTGAGTTAGCTGTTTCAACTGAGGTTGGGATATGACTCACAGCTCAGACTGTGCAGCATCCAGTGATGCAATGTTGTATCTGGGTTCAAGCCCCACTCCAGGGACCTGAGTGTAAAAGAAAGACATACACTACTGTGCAGTCCTGAGGGAATGCTGCACTGTCAGAGGGGCAGTACTGAGGGAGTGCCGCACTGTCAGAGGGGCAGTACTGAGGGAGTGCCGCACTGTCGGAGGGGTGGTACTGAGGGAGTGCCGCACTGTCGGAGGGTGTGCGTGTGTGCATTGGTAAATTTCAGTCCTAGTCACACAGCAATTGTTGGCAACGTTCTCTGATGAAGTCCATGTAGCCCCTGTTGGGTTCCCCTGGATTATTCTCAGTTACTGAGGAAGTCTCGGCCGATCCAATACATGGGAATACCGAGCGCAGTGTTGACCGACTGGACCTGGTGACCTGCAGCAACACCTGGACCCTCCGATTCCCCTCTTGGCCAAGTTTCCCAGCACACTGAGCGCTTCAATCCTCACTTTATCTCACGGCATCGCAGAGCGGTTGAATCCTTGCCTGGGATTTGTCTGCAAACAGTTGGATGGTGTCTGCTCTCAACTGGATTATGTTCTTACAGAGGCTCGACAGCGCCTCCTTCTGGTTCTCCTTGTTCCCCCACAACAACAACAACAACAACTTGTATTTATATAGCGCCTTTAATGGAGTGAAACGTCCCAAGGCGCTTCACAGGAGTATTATGGGATACAAATTTGACACCTAGCCGCATAAGTAGAAATTAGTGCTGGTCAAACAGGTCGGTTTTAAGGGGCGTCTTGAAGGAGGAAAGAGAGGTAAAGAGGCAGAGAGGTTTAGGGAGAGAGTTCCAGAGCTTGGGGCTCAAGCAACAGAAGGCACGGCCACCAATGGTTGAGCGATTATAATCAGGGATGCTCAGAAGGGCAGAATTAGAGGAGCGCAGACATCTTGGTTGGTTGTGGGGCTGGAGGAGATTACAGAGATAGTGAGGGGCGAGGCCATGGAGGGTTTTGAAAATAAGGATGAGAATTTTGAAATCAAAGGCGTTGCTTAACCGGGAGCCAATGTAGGTCAGCGAGCACAGGGGTGATGGGTGAACAGGACTTGGTGCGAGTTAGGACACAGGCAGCTGAGTTTTGGGTCACCTCTAGTTTACATCGAGTAGAATCTGGGAGACCAGCCAGGATTGCGTTGGAATAGTCGAATCTAGAGGTAACAAAGCATGGATGAGGGTTTCAGCAGCGGATGAGCTGAGGCAAGTGCGGGGACACGTAATGTTGTGGAGATGGAAATAGATGGTCTTAGTTATGCTGCGGATGTGTGGTCGAAAGCTCAGACTAATCAATGTGCCCGTCACTTTATGAGACCAGTAATGGGCTCCAATTGTAATGTTGCCCAGGCCCGTGACACACAGCAACTGGACAAGTGTAGAGCAAACACCCCAACAATCTGCTCACCAGCGTGTCTGTGAGCTGCAGCTGTGAAACCCGTGGAGATTTGAACAGCTCTCCGAAGGAGGAAGCCATGGTGATTGGCTGACAGTCTGGGACGGTAAGGATCAGAGCTGCCTGCCCTTCCACAATGCCCAGCAGGCTGAGGCCAGTGTATTTCACCATTGCTCTGACCGGCAGGACAGCCTCCTTGTCGGACTTTCCCAGGTCCATCATCTGGTCCCATCCCCCCCTTTTCACCGTGTCCTTACCGACTGTTTTATTATTGGTCGGAGCCAGTGGGTCCTTTAGTGCCCCCACACAGTTCATGCCCATCTCTGCTTCTCCATGTTCCACAGCCAGCTGAGAAATCTCTCTGGTTGGATTTGCCGTGGGGAGCAGTACCATTGAGCAGAGAAACATTAACACAGGGGTTGAGATGAATGAGCAGGGCGCAGAATAACAGCGGGAATAATGTAGTCACTGCCTCTGCCAACTCGGGCTTAGTGTTCAGACGGTGGCCAGGGATCGAAGGGTTAATTAGATTGAAGCTCTCTCCTCGTTGCTCTCTCAGGCACAAATGCACAGTCTGTAGCACTTTGCTGTGATTGGTCCACCCCTGAGGTTTCTGTGTTGCCATGGTTTCCATTATGAGGCCAGGGGACATGTGCCCTCAGTGGTGATGTGACCCGCGGAGGTCATGTGCCCATATAAGTCCTGCCCGCTGTGTGTATCAGTTTAAGGTGGGTGTTGGGGGTGAAGGGCCAGACCTGAGATACAGACCATACGGACAAGGCAACATTCACATCCCTGGGCAGCCATGTTGCATTGAGCAGCTGGTTGTTCCTAATAGACAACCCTCCGCACCACAGACTCTCAAAGTCCTTGTGGCAAAAGGTGTAGAAATGGGAGTGTCCCACAGACATTTCCAGCAGCATTGCCCCAAATTGGGATTTTCATGTGTCGGGGATTGAAACTGTTTAATGACGTCATGAAGAATTAGTTGTGACATCAGAGCATTTTGTTGTGACATCAGAGCGGTCCATTGTGACATGTGTTCCAGTCTTCGCCCCTTAAAATGGCCGTTTATTGCCGACCAGCCCAGGTTTCTACCCCACATATCCTCCCTGCTTTCCTCCTTTGGCCTCGAGAGAGAAATCTCAGATCACACACAGATCGGGAGAACTTTATCCGGGAACATTGCGGCACACTTGTATAAACACACTTCAGCAAGGCTTCATGTTGGGTGTCGGTGTAGAAGCTTCTAGATTGCATTTAAAAGCTTGCTGCCCAGCACCGGGGTGAGGTCAAGGGTGAGGCGACAATTAGCCTCAGTTGACCGGGGTCAGGCAGGGTCACTGCTCCCAATGATCCCGTGACCTCCTGGAAGGTCAGAGTGCGTGGACAATGGGCGAGGGTCAGGATCAGGGCCCTCTCACTTCAATGAAAGAAAGCCTTAAATTTATATTGCGCCTTTCACAACCTCAGGACGTCCCAAGATGCTTTACAACCAATTGCACACAGGAAGATTTTCGAGGATGTTGCGAAGACTGGAAAATTTTAGCTATGAGGAGAGATTGGATAGGCTGGGTTTGTTTTCTTTGGCACAGAGGAGGCTGAGGGGAGATTTAATTGAGGTGTATAAAATTATGAAGGGCCTAGATAGAGTGGATAGGATGGAACTATTTTCCTCAGCAGACTGGTCAACAACCAGGGCATAGATTTAAAGTAATTGGTGAGAGGTTTAGAGGGGATTTGAGGGGAAATTTCTTCACCCAGAGGGTGGTGGGGGTCTGGAACTCACTGCCTAAAAGGGTGGTAGAGGCAGAAACCCTCACCACTTTTAAAAAGTACTTGGATGTGCACTTGAGTTGCCGTAACCCACAGGGTTACGGACCCAGAGCTGGAAAGTGGGATTAGGCTGGATAGATCTTTGTCGGCTGGCGTGGACACGATGGGCCGAATGGCCTCCTTTCATGCAGTAAATTTCTCTGATTCTATGAAGCTCCAGACTGCAATGAGATCATGACCAGATCATCGGTTTTAACTATGTTAGTTGTGGGATAAATATTGGCCAGGACACTGGGAAGAACCTCCTTGTCCTTCCAATCATGATTATATGAGCTTTCATGCCCACTTGAGTTAGATTTAGCGTAGTTATGTAAAAGGACAAAGATAGAGCAGGAATAAAGGTTCTCAATTGCGGAAAGGCCCATTTTACTAAGCTGAGAGGTGATTTAGCAAAAGTGGGCTGGAAACAGCTGCTTGAAGGTAAATCAGTGTCAGAGCAGTGGGAGGTATTCAAGGGGGAGATAGTGAGTGTTCAGAGTAAGTATGTTCCACAAAGGAAAAGGGTGGCCCCTGGATGGCAAAGGGCATACAGGGTAGGATAAGGCAAAAAAGGGAAGCTTATGTCAGATACCCAGAGCTAAATACTGCAGAAAGCCCAGAGGCACATCGAAAGTGCAGGGGTGAAATTAAAAAGGAAACTAGGAATGCAAAGAAAGGGCATGAAAAGATATTGGCAAGTAAAATCAAGGAAAACCCAAAGATGCTTTGTAAATACATAAAGAGCAAGAGGATAACTCAGGAAAGAGTTGGGCCGATTGGAGACCAAAAAGGGAACCAGTGTGTGGAGGCAGAAGACGTGGGTATGGTTGTAAGTGAATACTTTGCATCTGTCTTCACAGAAGAGAGGAACGATGCAGACATTGTAATTAAGGAGAAGTATGAAATATTAGATGTGATAAACATAGTGAGAGAGGAAGCATTCAGGGGTTTAGCTTCTTGGAAAGTGGATAAATCCCCAGGCCCAGTTGAAATATATCCCAAGGGAGGAAATAGCGGAGGTTCTGACCATCATTTTCCAATCATCCCTGGCTACAGGTGTGGTGTTGGAGGACTGGAGGACTGCTAACGTGGTACCTTTGTTAAAAAAGTGAGAAAAGGATAGCCCAAGTAATTACAGGCCAGTCAGCCTAACCTCGGTGGTGGGAAAATTATTGGAAACAAATCTGAGGGAGAGGATAAATTGAGCAATAGTGATTGGGGATTCAATGGTGAGGGGAATAGATAGGCGTTTCTGCGGCCGCAACCGAGACTCCAGGATGGTATGTTGCCTCCCTGGTGCAAGGGTCAAGGATGTCTCGGAGCGGGTGCAGGACATTCTAAAAAGGGAGGGAGAACAGCCAGTTGTCGTGGTGCACATTGGTACCAACGACATAGGTAAAAAAAGGGATGAGGTCCTACGAAACGAATTTAAGGAGCTAGGAGCTAAATTAAAAAGTAGGACCTCAAAAGTAGTAATCTCGGGATTGCTACCAGTGCCATGTGATAGTCAGAGTAGGAATCGCAGGATAGCGCAGATGAATACGTGGCTTGAGCAGTGGTGCAACAGGGAGGGATTCAAATTCCTGGGGCATTGGAACCGGTTCTGGGGGAGGTGGGACCAGTACAAACCGGACGGTCTGCACCTGGGCAGGACCGGAACCAATGTCCTAGAGGGAGTGTTTGCTAGTGCTGTTGGGGAGGATTTAAACTGATATGGCAGGGGGATGGGAACCAATGCAGGGAGACAGAGGGAAACAAAAAGGAGGCAAAAGCAAAAGACAGAAAGGAGATGAGGAAAAGTGGAGGGCAGAGAAACCCAAGGCAAAGAACAAAAAGGGCCACTGTACAGCAAAATTCTAAAAGGACAAAGGGTGTTAAAAGAACAAGCCTGAAGGCTTTGTGTCTTAATGCAAGGAGTATCTGCAATAAAGTGGATGAATTAACTGTGCAAATAGATGTTAACAAATATGATGTGATTGGGATTACAGAGAAGTGGCTCCGGAATGATCAGGGCTGGGAACTCAACATCCAGGGGTATTCAACATTCAGGAAAGATAGAATAAAAGGAAAAGGAGGTGGGGTAGCATTGCTGGTTAAGGAGCAAATTAAGGCAATAGTTCGGAAGAACATTAGCTTGGATGATGTGGAATCTATATGGGTAGAGCTGCAGAATACCAAAGGACAAAAAACGTTAGTGGGAGTTGTGTACAGACCTCCAAACAGTAGTAGTGATGTTGGGGAGGGCATCAAACATGAAATTAGGGGTGCGTGCAATAAAGGTGCAGCAGTTATAATGGGTGACTTTAATATGCACATAGATTGGGTTAACCAAACTGGAAGCAATACGGTAGAGGAGGATTTCCTGGAGTGCATAAGGGATGGTTTTTTAGACCAATATGTCGAGGAACCAACTAGGGGGGAGGCCATCTTAGACTGGGTGTTGTGTAATGAGAGAGGATTAATTAGCAATCTCGTTGTGCGAGGCCCCTTGGGGAAGAGTGACCATAATATGGTGGAATTCTGCATTAGGATGGAGAATGAAACAGTTAATTCAGAGACCATGGTCCAGAACTTAAAGAAGGGTAACTTTGAAGGTATGAGGCGTGAATTGGCTAGGATAGATTGGCGAATGATACTGAAGGGGTTGACTGTGGATGGGCAATGGCAGACATTTAGAGACCGCATGGATGAACTACAACAATTGTACATTCCTGTCTGTCGTAAAAATAAAAAAGGGAAGGTGGCTCAACCGTGGCTATCAAGGGAAATCAGGGATAGCATTAAAGCCAAGGAAGTGGCATACAAATTGGCCAGAAATAGCAGAGAACCCGGGGACTGGGAGAAATTTAGAACTCAGCAGAGGAGGACAAAGGGTTTGATTAGGGCAGGGAAAATGGAGTACGAGAAGAAGCTTGCAGGGAACATTAAGACGGATTGCAAAAGTTTCGATAGATATGTAAAGAGAAAAAGGTTAGTAAAGACAAACGTAGGTCCCCTGCAGTCAGAATCAGGGGAAGTCATAACGGGGAACAAAGAAATGGCGGACCAATTGAACAAATACTTTGGTTCGGTATTCACTGAGGAGGACACAAACAACCTTCCGGATATAAAAGGGGTCGGAGGGTCTAGTAAGGAGGAGGAACTGAGGGAACTCCTTATTAGTCGGGAAATTGTGTTGGGAAAATTGATGGGATTGAAGGCCGATAAATCCCCAGGGCCTGATGGACTGCATCCCAGAGTACTTAAGGAGGTGGCCTTGGAAATAGTGGATGCATTGACAGTCATTTTCCAACATTCCATTGACTCTGGATCAGTTCCTATGGAGTGGAGGGTAGCCAATGTAACCCCACTTTTTAAAAAAGGAGGGAGAGAGAAAACAGGGAATTACAGACCGGTCAGCCTGACATCGGTAGTGGGTAAAATGATGGAATCAATTATTAAGGATGTCATCGCAGTGCATTTGGAAAGAGGTAATATGATAGGTCCAAGTCAGCATGGATTTGTGAAAGGGAAATCATGCTTGACAAATCTTCTGGAATTTTTTGAGGATGTTTCCAGTAGAGTGGACAAGGGAGAACCAGTTGATGTGGTATATTTGGACTTTCAGAAGGCTTTCGACAAGGTCCCACACAAGAGATTAATGTGCAAAGTTAAAGCACATGGGATTGGGGGTAGTGTGCTGACATGGATTGAGAACTGGTTGTCAGACAGGAAGCAAAGAGTAGGAGTAAATGGGGACTTTTCAGAATGGCAGGCAGTGACTAGTGGGGTACCGCAGGGTTCTGTGCTGGGGCCCCAGCTTTTTACACTGTACATTAATGATTTAGACGAGGGGATTAAATGTAGTATCTCCAAATTTGCGGATGACACTAAGTTGGGTGGCAGTGTGAGCTGCGAGGAGGATGCTATGAGGCTGCAGAGCGACTTGGATAGGTTAGGTGAGTGGGCAAATGCATGGCAGATGAAGTATAATGTGGATAAATGTGAGGTTATCCACTTTGGTGGTAAAAACAGAGAGACAGACTATTATCTGAATGGTGACAGATTAGGAAAAGGGCAGGTGCAAAGAGACCTGGGTGTCATGGTACATCAGTCATTGAAGGTTGGCATGCAGGTACAGCAGGCGGTTAAGAAAGCAAATGGCATGTTGGCCTTCATAGCGAGGGGATTTGAGTACAAGGGCAGGGAGGTGTTGCTACAATTGCACAGGGCCTTGGTGAGGCCACACCTGGAGTATTGTGTACAGTTTTGGTCTCCTAACCTGAGGTAGGACATTCTTGCTATTGAGGGAGTGCAGCGAAGGTTCACCAGACTGATTCCCGGGATGGCGGGACTGACCTATCAAGAAAGACGGGATCAACTGGGCTTGTATTCACTGGAGTTCAGAAGAATGAGAGGGGACCTCATAGAAACGTTTAAAATTCTGACGGGGTTAGACAGGTTAGATGCAGGAAGAATGTTCCCAATGTTGGGGAAGTCCAGAACCAGGGGACACAGTCTAAGGATAAGGGGGAAGCCATTTAAGACCGAGATGAGGAGGAATTTCTTCACCCAGAGAGTGGTGAACCTGTGGAATTCTCTACCACAGAAAGTTGTTGAGGCCAATTCACTAAATATATTCAAAAAGGAGTTAGATGAAGTCCTTACTACTAGGGGAATCAAGGGGTATGGTGAGAAAGCAGGAATGGGGTACTGAAGTTGCATGTTCAGCCATGAACTCATTGAATGGCGGTGCAGGCTAGAAGGGCCGAATGGCCTACTCCTGCACCTATTTTCTATGTTTCTATGTTTCTATGTCATATAGAAAGGGACGGATTAATCAAGGACAGTCAGCATGGATTTGTTAGTGGAAGGTCGCGCCTGACTAACTTGAGTGAATTTTTTGCGGAGATAACAAGGAGGGTCGATGAATGTTGCACCTTTCATGTTGTCTACATGGATTTTTGCAAGGCATTTGGTAAAGTCTCACATGGCAGAAAAGTAAAAAGCCCAGGGATCCAAGGGAAAGTGGCAAGTGGGATCCAAAATTGGCTGAGTGGCAGTCTCTCACTCTGTCTCCGTCTCTCGCTCTCCCTTCCCCACAGACTCCCAGGTGCAGCACACTGAAATGCAGAGTAAACCTCCCTGTGCCCTGCCCCACCAATGGATGTTAACCCTTGACCCCAGAGCATGCCTTCTCCTGGAGTAAGGCCCCATTACCCACAGTGGCCATCCCTTTGCCTCTCTCAGTACACTGGCTGTTTATTGCCCAATTAAGGGCCGTTCTGTGCTGTGGGCCTATTCTCAGTGGGGACCGGTTTGGACAGAAATCTCATTTCATGAAGGCTCAACAGAGGGAGGAGATCCTCACCCCATCGATGTGAGCTGGAGCGACAGGACAGGGTCTGACCCACGGCCCCATCCTGTCTGCTCAGAACATCTTCGAATCCCTTCCCCTCTCCTTCCCCTTCCATGGCCTGGCTGCAGGTCAGGGTGTGCCAATGATCCCAAATTTGCACCAGGAAGGGTCCGCACTCCACGTCTACCATGGACTCCATATCCCACTGGTCCTCCAATCGAGCCCAGGCAACATGGTTCCTTCTTATTGGTCCCCCAGTAGGGACCAGGAAACATGGCTCCTTCCTATTGGTCCCACAATAGGGACCAAGAAATATGGATCCTTCCTATTGGTCCCCCAATAGGGACCAGGCAACATTGCTCCTTCCTATTGGACCACACTGAACTACTGCCCCTGACATCCCTGCCCTCTGAGAGTCTGTGCTGAGGGTGAGGTGCCCTGCGGTCAGTTATCCTGTTGGCAAGCATCTTGAGAATGTTGGCACGTTAAAGGCACCAGATCAATGCAGACTGTGTGTGGATTTCGGGTGTGGATAGTGCTGGACACAATGGTGAGGCCTCCTGCAGTCGGATATCCTGCTGAGAGAGTCCAGGCTTACACACGTGGAATGGGGAAGTGGGTGAGGTTGGAACGTGCTGTCAGGGCCCATGGAACTGGACCCCAGCATGAAGCCTTCCTCAGGAGAGGAGAGGGAATGTTCAGAGCCCTGGGCTCCATTTTCCACACCAGGCATTTCCTGTCCCAGTGAATGAATGAGATGCCAATTTTGTGCCCAGGTTAGGGGCAGTCTAGTGCTGTGGAAAACTGCAAAAGTAATGCCCCTCTTTAGAAAAGAAGGCAGTCAAAAAGCAGGAAACTATAGACCAGTTAGGCTAACATCTGTAGTTGGGAAAATGTTGGAGTCCATTGTTAAAGAAGCAGTAGCAGGAGATTTGGGAAAGCATAATTCAGTCCGGCAGAGTCAGCATGGATTTATGAAGGGGAAGTCATGCTTGACAAATTTGCTGGAATTCTTTGAGGTTATAAAGAACAGGGTGGATAAAGGGGAACCAGTGGATGTGGTGTATTTGGACTTCCAGAAGGCATTTGAGAAGGTGCCACGTAAAAGGTTACTGCGCAAGATAAAAGTTCATGGGGTTGGGGGTAATATATTAGTATTGTTAGAGGATTGGCTAACTAACAGAAAACAGAGAGTCGGGATAAATGGTTCATTCTCAGGTTGGCAATCAGGAACTAGTGGGGTGCCATAGGGATCAGTGCTGGGACCTCAATATTTACAATCTATATTAACGACTTGGATGAAGGGACTGAGTGTAATGTTGCCAAATTTGCTGATGATACAAAGATGGGAGGAAAAGCAATGTGTGAGGAGCACACACAAAATCTGCAAAAAGACATAGACAAGCTAAGTGAGTGGGCAAACATTTGGTAGGTGGTGTATAATGTTGGAAAGTGTGAGGTTATGCCCTTTGCCACAAATAATCATTAAGCAAATTATTATTTAAATGGAAACAAATTACCAAGTGCTTCAGTACAGCAGGACCTGGGGGTCCTGGTGCATGAAGCACAACAGGATAGTATGCAGGTACAGCAATTGATCAGGAAGACAAATGGAATCTTGGCCTTTATTGCAAAGGGGATGGAGTATAAAAGCAGGGAAGTCTTGATACAATTATACAGGGTATTGGTGAGGCCACACCAGGAAAACTGCATACAGTTTTGCTTTCCATATTTACGAAAGGCTAAACTTTCAAGCAGTTCAGAGAAGGTTCATAGAAACATACAAACAAAGAAAATAGGTGTTGGAGTAGGCCATTCGGCCCTTCGAGCCTGCACCACCATTCAATATGATCATGGCTGATCATGCAACTGCAGTACCCCATTCCTGCTTTCTCTCTATACCCCTTGATCCCTTTAGCTATAAGGGCCATATCTAACTCCCTTTTGAATATATCTAACAAAGTGGCCTCAACAACTTTCTGTGGCAGAAAATTCCACATGCTCACAACTCTCTGACTGAAGAAGTTTCTCCTCAACTCGGTTCTAAATGGCTTACCCCTTATCCTCAGACAGTGATCCCTGGTTCTGGACTTCCCCAACATCGCAAACATTCTTCCTGCATCTAATCTGTCCAATCCAGGCAGAATTTTATATGTTTCTATGAGATCCCCACTCATTCTTCTAAATTTAATTGAATATAAGCCTAGTCGATCCAGTCTTTCTTCATTTGTCAGTCCTGTCATCCCAGGCATCAGTCTGGTGAACCTTCGCTGCACTCACTCAATAGCAAGAACGTCCTTCCTCAGATTAGGAGACCAAAACTGTACACAATATTCAAGGTGTGGCCTCATCAAGGCCCTGTACAACTGCAGTAAGACTTCCCTGCTCCTATACTCAAATCCTCTCGCTATGAAGGCCAACATGCTATTTGCCTTCTTCACCACCTGCTGTACCAGATGTCTCATTGAGCAAGAGGCGCTTCAGGTGCCTGGACAGGTCTGGAGGCGCCCTTCAGTACTCACCAGCGAGGATGTACAGGATAATTGTGGTGTGCTGCATTATGCAAAACATAGCACATCAATGAGGACTATTTGTGCAGGAGGAACCAGTAGCTCAGCACTCCTCATCTGATCTGCATTCCAATGAAGTGGAGGAGGACAAGGAGCAGGAAGAGAAAGAAGAAGCCGCCAAAGTCACCACTGGGATGATTCCGGGGATGAGGGGGTTGACTTATGAGGAAGGTTGAGTCAGTTGTGCCCTTGCTCATTGGAATTTAGAAGAATGAGAGGTGATCTTATCGAAACGTATAAGGTTATGAGGGGGCTCGACAAGGTGGATGCAGAGAGGATGTTTCCACTGATAGGAGAGACTAGAATGAGCGGGCATGATCTTAGAATAAGGGGCCACCCATTTAAAACTGAGATGATGAGGAATTTTTCCTCTCAGAGGGTTGTGAATCTGTGGAATTCGCTGCCTCAGAGACCTGTGGAAGCTGGGTCATTGAATAAATTTACAAAAGCGAGCGACAGTTTCTTAACCGATAAGGGAATAAAGGGTTATGGGGAGCGGGCATGGAAGTGGAGCTGAGTCCATGATCGGATCACCCATGATCTTATTAAATGGTGAAGCAGGCGTGAGGGGCCGTATGGTCTCCTCCTGCTCCTATTTCTTATGTTCAATATGTTCTTAAAGTGAGGAGGAGTGGGACTAAATGGGTAATTCTTTCAAAGAGCCGGCACAGGCACGATGGGCCGAATGGCCTCTTTCTGTGTTATAAGATTCTAGGCTGTGAGCGCAATTCACAGTTTTCTCCCGTGTCATTAACAAACGTACAGCTGTGACAACCTCCCTCTTTCACTTCCTCTGTGGGTGAAGTTTCATTCTTCTGATCTGACAATCTCTTCAGTTATTTTTTGCACGGGGGATTTCTGCTGTGGTCTGTGTCTCTAATAATAACCATCCAATCAGGCAGAATAACAGCAGCTCGGACCGGCTAGGACAGCGGACCCAGGCTCAGTACTGACCCTGCAACGTCCTCCTCACCAACATCTGGGGACTTGTGTCAAAAGTGGGAGAGCTGCCCCACAGACTAGTCAAGCACCAGCCTGACATTGTCCTACTCACAGAATCAGATCTTTCAGTCAATGTCCCACAGCCCACCCCTCACACCGCACCCCCCCACCCCCCGAATCCCGTGAAAAATAAACAGGAACTCTTTTGAAGAAGAGTCTGTTCTGAGATTCTGGGTGTGAGATATTCTGTGCTGAGAAAACAATCACTATCACTACAGAAAAAGTACTTGGTAAAATAATGGAACTAAAGGTGGACAAATCCCCTGGACCTGATGGCCTGCATCCTCGGGTCTTAAATGAAGTTGCTGCAGAGATAGTGGATGCATTGGTTGCAATCTACCAAAGTTCCCTGGATTCTGGAAAGGTCCCAGCAGATTGGAAAACTGCAAATGTAACGCCGCTATTTAAAAAAGGAGGGAGACAGAAAGCAGGAAACTGTAGACCAATTATGCCCAACATCTGTGGTTGGGAAAATGCTGGAGTCCATTATTAAGGAAGCAGTAGCAGGAAATTTGGAAAAGCATCATTCAATCAAGCAGAGTTAGCATGGTTTTATGAAGGGAAAGTCATGTTTGACACATTTGCTGGAGTTCTTTAAGGATGTAAAGAGCAGGGTGGAAAAGGGAGAACCAATGGTTGTGGTGCATTTGGATTTCAAGAAGGCATTCAATAAGCTGACACAAAAGATTAATGCGCAAGGTAAGTTGCCCCTCGAGCCTGCTCCGCCATTAAATAAGATCATGGCTGACCTGATCATGGAGTCAGCTCTACTTCCCTGCCCGCTCTCTATAACCCTATGTTCCCTTATCGCTCAAAAATCTATCGATCTCCGCCTTAAATATATTCAATAACCCAGCCTCCACAGCTCCCTGGGGCAGAGAATTCCATAGATTTACAACCATCTGAGAGAAGAAATTCCTCCTCATCTCAGTTTTAAATGGGCGGTCCCTTATTTTGAGACTATGCCCCCTAGTTTTAGTTTCCCCTATGAGTGGAAATATCCTCTCTGCATCCACCTTGCCGAGCCCCCTCATTATCTTGTATCTTTCAATAAGATCACCTTTCATTCTTCTGAACTCCAATGAGTATAGGCCCAACCTACTCAACCTATCTTCATACGTCAACTTCTCATCCCTAATTGCCCTTGAGAAGATGATGGCGAGCCGCCTTCTTGATCTGCTGCAGTCCCAAAGTGCTGTTATTGAGGGGTATCACTCCAGTGTGTGGGTTTATCACTCCATTGGAGGCACTGAGGCCGATGAATACCGTAAACCAGAGGCAATCGTATTGGAGGGCAACTATTAGAAAAGGAAGATTGAGGTTGTAATTAAAGAATATCATAAATGGAGGAACTATTTTAAAAAGAGATCACACAAGAATAGAGATGATGATTTGTCCAGCCTGGAAAACGAGGATATCATTGCAAAGAGTATGGAAAAATGGTCAGGTCAAATATTACAAGATTCAGTCCCCATGGAGGAGGGGGACACAATTCTCTGTGACTTAGAATACCTTCTCTCCGATATCTCGGATACGCTGTTCACCATGATGCACCAGACAAAGCCATGGCCAAATGCAGGCTGGGGCCATTAGAGGGAGCAGCACCTGCTGATGCACTGTGGGCAGGTACAGCAGGAATGGCAATGTCAGGACGAAGGAGCGGCAATAGTTTGTAGAATGATGTGATCGGTGCCCAGGAGAGGCGAGGGCCCGGGGACAGCACGGGCCAGCCCACATTATTATATGTGTGCGCACTAGGTCCATGCAGCAGAGCTGGTCTCTGGTCGTCTTGGTTAATCCTTGCCACTAGACCAAGACCTAGCTCTTGCACATCAGCCACTACACGGGCTTGAAACAGCCACCACACGTTAAAAAAAGTCCATGCACAGAAATCTTCCACCCTTCAGGATGTAGTTTGGGATCCGGAATAGCAATGAAATACCTGTGAACTCATCCCTTTTCGGCATGGAAGCAAGTCATCCTCATTTCGGGGGACTGCCTATGATGATGATGACATTGAGGAAGTTCTATGATTTTGACCTCGTGACGATGAAGAAACAGAATATACGTTTCCAAGTCTGGATGGTGTGTGACTTGGAGGGGAACTTGGAGGTGATGGTGTTCCCATGCGCCGGCAGCACTTGTCATTCTAGGTGGTAGAGGTCGTGGGTTTGGGAGGTGCTGCCGAAGAAGCCTTGGCAAGATGCTGCAGTGCATCTTGTACATAGTACACACTGCAGCCACGGTTCGCCGGTGGTGGAGGGAGTGAATGTTTAAGGTGGTGGTGCCAGTCAAGCGGGCTCCTTTGTCCTGGATGGTGTCGAGTATCTTGAGAATTGTTGGAGCTGCCCTCAGCCAGGCAAGTGGAGAGGTTCCATCACACTCCTGACTTGTGCCTTGTAGATGGTGGAAAGGCTTTGGGGAGTCAGGAGGTGAGACACTCGCCACAGAATACCCAGCCTCTGACCTGCTCTTGTAGCCACAGTATTTATGTGGCTGGTCCAGTTAAGTTTCTGGTCAATGGTGACCCCCAGGATGTAGGTGGTGGGAGGTTTGGCGATGGTAATGCCGTTGAATGTCAAGGGGCAGTGGTTAGATTCTCTTGTTGGGAGAATGCTCATTGCCTGGCACTTGTTTGGTGTGAATGTTACTTGCCACTTATCAGCCCAAGCCTGAATGTCGTCCAGGTTTTGCTGCATGTGGGCATGTGCCAGTTCATTGGATATATTCAAGAGGGAGTTAGATATGGCCCTTACGGCTAAGGGGATCAAGGGATATGGAGAGAAAGCAGGAAAGGGATACTGAGGGAATGATCAGCCATGATCTTATTGAATGGTGGTGCAGGCTTGAAGGGCCAATGGCCTACCCCTGCACCTATTTTCTATGCTTCATTATCTGAGGAATATTAATTAAGGAAAGCCAACATAGATTTGTTGAAGGCAAATTGTGTTTTGCCAATTTGATTGAGTTTTTTGATGAGGTAACAGAGAGGGTTGATGAGGATAATGCGGTTGACGTATTCCAAAAGACATTTGATAAATTGCCACATAATAGGCTTGCCAGCAAATTTGGAGCCCATGGAATGGGGAATGGTAGCATAGTGGTAATGTTGCTGAACTCATAATCCAGAGACCTGAACCAATAATCCACAGACATGAGTTCAAATCCCATCACATCAGCTGGGAAATTTAGATTTAGTTAATTAAATAAATCTGGAATAAAAAAGCTAGTGTTAGTAATGGTGACCATAGAAACATAGAAAATAGGTGCAGGAGTCGGCCATTCGGCCCTTCGAGCCTGCACCGCCATTCAATAAGATCATGGCTGATCATTCCTTCAGTACCCCTTTCCTGCTTTATCTCCATACCCCTTGATCCCCTTAACCGTAAGGGCCATA
Organism: Pristiophorus japonicus; assembly: GCF_044704955.1. Taxonomy (NCBI): domain Eukaryota; kingdom Metazoa; phylum Chordata; class Chondrichthyes; family Pristiophoridae; genus Pristiophorus; species Pristiophorus japonicus. The sequence continues at coordinate 147,497,173 of NC_091984.1, forward strand.
TCTCACTCCCTCTTGAATATATCCAGTGAACTGACATCAACAACTCTCTGCGGCAGGAAATTCCACAGGTTAACAACTCTCTGAGTGAAGATGTTTCTCGTCATCTCAGTCCTAAATGGCCGACCCCTTATCCTAAGACTATGTCCCCTGGTTTTGGACTTCCCCAACATCGGGAACATTCTTCCCACATCTATCCTGTCCAGTCCCGTCAGAATCTTATATGTTTCTATGAGATCCTCTCTCATCCTTCTAAACTCCAGTGAATAAAGGCCCGGTTGAGCCAGTCTCTCCTCATATGAGAGCCCAGCCATCCCTGGAATCAGTCTGGTGAACCTTCGCTGCACTCCCTCAATAGCAAGAACGTCCTTCTTCAGACTAGATGAACAAAAATGAACTCAAGATTTGATAGAGAATTCAAACTGGCTGCATTCAGACAGGCTGTGAAAATTCACAGACACCAAGTCAGAGCTGCTATGTGAGTGGGAGCATGTTGCATTAAGTCATCAATCAACTTGACATTTTAGGATTTTGGGTAGCGAGCCAATTAAAAGGTTAAAAGACTATAAATTAAGCCAATAAGGTCAAAGAAGGGGAGTTCTTTTCTGTAACTTGATCCAGGTATAAGTACAGCCATTTTGACCATGTGATATCAGAAGGACAAAGACCTGGCTTAAAGCCAAGAGCTTCTTACTGCTGCCAAAAATAAAGTGACATTAAAACTACAATCGGAGTTCGTATTTCATTGGAAATTAAGAGATCTAACAATTTTGACGTCACGAACACGATCGCTGAGGGAAGAAACTGAATTTTGGACATCGGACCTACATACTGAGGTAAGGACTCCTCTTTATAAAAGTCCTCAGTCAAAAGTCTAAATTCGCCTCTCCTTCTTCGTGATTCCAAAAGCCTCTGGTTTGCGAACCCTCCAGTTGGTAGTCGGTTCGAGGTCCCATCGACGTCTAAACTTCGGCGGTGTGTTAGTTAATTAATCACCGACCTATTGATCGGCTAGAAAGCCTACGACTCGAGACTCCAGTAAAAAAATCAGTATTATGGCAGCAGGAGATAAGAGCAAAGAATTGCCTACAACTGTTAAAGGTGGGCAAGCACCACCTGAGGTTTCGCTAGATGAAATTCTCGAACAGTTGAAAGAATACATAGAGCAACAATTCAATTTATCTAAAACCTATATTAAGATCGAACAAAAGTACGGAACCTCCAAAGGACAATGGTCCTTGGACGAGATTAAAAAGGTCTGGGGAAAAACGATCCGTGTGAAAAATAAAGAGCGAACTAGATGGTCCCTAGCCATTATGGGAACGATCCGAAACTGGAATGAAATTATAATGCGTTCCCAACCTGATCGAGAACTGACCAGTACAAAGGATCAATTGCAAGCTGTTTGTGCACAGTTGCGACAGAAAAAGCTTGAACTTGAAAAGCTGGAAGCGGAAGTTAAATATCTTAAAGGTGAAATTACAGAATGGAAAAAATCATTCGGTCAAGAGACAGTAATAGGAAAAGGAAAATGTATCGGTCAATTCCCAGGGTATCCATGTTTGGATAAATTAAAAGCGCAAACCCGAAGACACGACCGAGGAATAGATACGAATTCTGAATCCTCCGACGATACAGGGTCGGAGGATGAAGAATTAGGGGTGCGCTTTGCCCCATTTAAAAAAAGACGAGTTGTAGTCAAATCAGAAGAGACTGCGGATGAGGGCGGAACCAAAAAAACGAGGAAAAGGGTGTACGAAAAATACTTGGTTCATGATACGGCAGACCCAGAGAAAATTGATAAATGGTCCAAGGAATTGCCCAATCCAAAGAAAGGGGGAGTGAAAACGTGGGACCAATTGGACCGCTTAAGAAATATATATCAACTTCATCCCTGGGACGGAGTGCAAATTTTGACCATAATGGTGCCAAAAACACAGGGAAGAAAATTGCACGACAAGATAGAAGAAGCTTTGGGGCAGAATGAGCAAGAATTAGGCACAGGGTGGGAGGCGATTAAACACTGGCTGCAAGCCTTCAGTCCAGCTAAGACAGACTGGGGAAAATTGCAGCCTGCCAACAGAAAGGAACAGAGGAGGTCCTGGAGTATGACGAGCGGTTTAGATGCACATGGCTAGAACATTCAGGTATGAATAATACGGATGAGGAAATGTATGAACAAGTGTTTGGACCCCTGAAAGCAGCTTTCGTGGCAGGTCTAAAGCCAGAACTGTCCAAAATGCTTAAGGTAGTGTTACCGGACTGGGAAGGTAGAGGAACTACCTTTGCAGCATAGGTGGATCGATGTAACCAATTAGATCGGGATATGGGAGCTAAAGTCTGAGCTGTACAGGCTATGGGATGGAAATCCCAGAATTCCGATAAACAGTCATTAGGAAAATTACCCGGAAAATGTCATTATTGTGGGAAGGAAGGTCACTGGGCCAAGACGTGCAGGGCAAAACAGAAAGGTCGTGGCTGGGGAAGAGGACGCAGCCAGGGATACATTCAGCCAACAAGCCAGGCTTGTCACAAGATAACGACCTCATAGAAGCATTTAAGCGACTGACAATACAACAACAGAAGGAGTTACTTGGGATAGCAAAAAACAATTAGAGCCCACCCTGGCCCCCCTCCTCGCACTGATACAACAGAGGGGAGATGGGCTATATATAACTGTGAGGGTGGGCGATAAGGATGTGGACTGTCTTTTAGACACAGGGGCGGAATTAACATGCTCACCCCTACAAAATGGAAACTTTTTGCCATTGGATGGTAGGGCATGTACAGCCTATGGAGTTGGAGGCCATAAAATGGAAATTAAAAGGACAACACCGGTACTTATAGGGCTGGGTCCACATGAACTAACCACGCCGGTCTGGATAGGCCCAGTAGATCAACCCCTTTTGGGAATGGACGTTCTAATCCAAATAGATTCATCGTTGCATTTTGAGGATGGTCGGGTGACATGGCCAATTAGAACTTTGAAGAAAGAAGAATTGAAGGAACACCCGATATGGGCTAAAGATAAGAACGATTGTGGCCTACTCCAGATGGAGCCTGCGCCATTTACCGGGACCAAGCCTCCATGCACTAAACAGTATCCCATCAGTCCAACTGCCATCGCGGGAATCTTACCGGTTATTCAGCAATTGGAGAAACAAGGGGTGCTTATTAAAACGCATAGCTCCTCCAATAGCCCCGTGTGGCCGGTACAGAAATCTAATGAGACTTGGCGTTTGACTGTCGATTATAGGAAAGCTAACCAGTGTATTGATCAAAAAGCTCCTTTGGTCGCAGATCCCGCCACCATTTTTAATGCCCTCAAACCGGAACATAAATATTTCTCGGTTATAGATATGGCCAACGGATTTTGGTCGGTGCCTCTGGCACCGGAGGTTCGACAGTGGTTTGCTTTCACGGTCCAAGGACAACAGTATACTTGGACCCAGTTACCGCAGGGTTTCCACAACAGTCCTACGGTATTCCACATGGCTTTACAAAGCCATTTGCGAGAATTACCTCCCCTGTCATCCACAGTCATCCAATATGTGGACGATATCCTGCTAGCTTCAACCACGGAAGAACAGCATGAACAAGATTTACGAGCATTGCTGGACCACCTTCGGCTGAAAGGACAGAAAGCCAGCATCGACAAAGCACAAATATCCCAAGAAAAGGTTGTATACCTGGGACAAAAGATTTCACAAGGAAAGAGAGAACTTACCCAGGATAGAACTGCAGCCAATTGGGCTGCTAAAAAACCCACCACTATTCAGGAACTAAGGTCTTTTTTGGGATTGTGTAACTTTAACAGAAATTGGATTGACTCCTTCACACAGCTTGCTCAGCCATTGAATGATATTGTAAAGAGGAAACGTGCCTCTAAAGAAGCCATCACCCTCACTAAGGAACAACAAGAGGCCTTCCTGAGTTTGAAAAAGGCTTTGTGTTCGGCACCGGCTCTAGGAATCCCTGACAGTGGTAAGCCATTTATCCTGTTTGTCCATGACAAAGAAGGATATATGACAGCGAAACTGACACAAGCACATGAGGATCGGCAAAGACCTATTGGCTATTATTCGGCAAAACTGGATGCGGTAGCCCTTGGATGGGGAAGTTGCCTAAGGGCCATGGAAGCTACATGTCGAGCGGTAATGATCACTGCGGGTCTAGTCCTCGACCAAAAGCTGATTGTCAAGTGTCCCCACACCGTACACGCTTTGCTGTCTCTGAATAGAATGTCTCAGGTGACGGCAGCTAGATGGACCCGCTGGACAGCAGTTTTGGAAGCTCCAAATCTCCATATCGTCCGGGCCAGCCCGGTTAATCCCGCAACTATGCTCCCGATGTCAGAATCGACGGAGCAAGAGCGGGGAGAATGTGAAGAGCATGACTGCGTGGAGATTTAAAAAGAAACAGAAGAAGCAGCCTTAGCAGCAGAGGAGCCTCTACACAACCCAGACCTCATCCTGTTTCCAGATGGTTCCTCCTTTGTTGACAATGGTACCAGAAAAGCAGGATGGGCAGTTACAACCTTATATGAGGTAGTGGCAAAAGGATGTTTACCCTCAGGAACGTCAGCACAACAGGCCGAGTTACGGGCTCTGTCAGAAGCATGTCGAATAGCAGAAGGACAGACAGCTAATGTCGACACAGATTCACGTTATGCTTTTGGAGTCGTTCACGACTTTGGTCAGTTATGGCGGAAAAGAGGATTCCTCACTGCTGCTGGTACACCTATCCGAAATGGAAAAGAAGTCCGAGACTTACTGGAGGCCATACAATTACCTCAGGAAGTGTCCATCCTGAAGTGTAAGGCCCATACAAAGGAAAATACCACAGAAGCTCAGGGAAATGCCCGAGCCGACCAGGCAGCTAAAGATGCTGCCTCACAGGGCGTTCCTCCAGAAGAACCAAAACAGATGTGCAGATTGAAAGCACTCAGGACTCTGACACGAGACATTCAAACAATGCAAGGCGAGTGCTCCCGAGAGGAAAAATGGACATGGATTGAGGCAGGAATTAAGCTATGTGAAGATGGTGTCTGGAGACAAAGAGTTACCGACAAGCCAGTTGCGCCACAAGCGCTTATGCCTTTTTTAGCCCAACAGATCCACTCGTGGGGACACTTGGCCTCACAACAGATGACGGCACGGTTCCAGAAAAGCTGGTGGGGTCGGAGATTTAAAAAACATGCCCGGCTGGTAACAGACCGCTGTGTGGTCTGCCAGAAAAATAATTCTGGACCCATCACGGTAATGCCCCAACTGAGGCCTCCTGCCCCTGTCGGACCATTCCAGCATCTGCAGGTTGATTATATATCTCTTCCTTCATGCCAAGGATACACTAACATTCTTGTCATGGTCGACAGACTCTCTAGATGGGTAGAAGCTGTCCCAACTAAAAGAGCCACAGGCAATCACACTGCAAAGGTCTTGTGTAAGGATTACATTCCCCGATGGGGAGTCCCGAGTAGCATTGACTCAGATCAGGGAACACACTTCACAGGTGCTGTCTGCCAAGAAGTCTGTAGGTTACTGAACATTACATAGGATTTACACTGTCCTTATCATTCACAATCATCAGGACAAGTAGAACGAATGAATCAAACTCTGAAACAACAGCTTGCCAAATATCACCAAGAAGGAACACCATGGCCCCAGGCATTACCAATAGTGTAGCATTAGGGCAACCCCGAACAGAACTACAGGTCTAAGCCCATTTGAAATTATAACAGGAAGAACCATGTCGCTGCCAGGAACTATCGATTTACGGAAAGCTGATGTTTACTTAATGAGTGACACTTTGTTATCATACTGTCAGAACTTAACCAATGCTATTAGTTCTGTTTCCTGACAGGTATCGACAGCTTGGGGTAATCCACCTGAAGGAGGACACGACATCATCCCGGGAGTCTGGGTGTATGTGAAAAAGTTGCATAAAGAACCTTTGGGTGTCAAGTGGGAGGGATCTTATCAAGTGTTATTGACCACCCAGGCAGCTGTTGAAGTCCAAGGAAAGAAAGCCTGGATCCACGCTTCACACGTTAAACGAGCACCCGTAACTGAATCTGAAATCTAATAAGGACAATTACTTTTTGCCAAAATATATAAATTTACTGTATTACTGATTGAAGGTATCCTAGGCATAGACCTACTTCTTACTAGCCGACCCTCTGCACCAAAGGGAAATAGTAGGGTAGCAAGGGAATTACATGTAAATACCTTTTTATATATGTCATACATTTATGCCAAACAAGGTAACATTTCTAGTTGTTGGGGTGTGCGCATATTCCTATTTACTCAAAGGGAGGGATTCCCTTGAGGCCAGTTCCTTGAATATCTCGGAAATGGCTGAGTGGATAATTAATCAAAACAAAACAGGCAATGCGTTTCAGGATCAGGAAAACTGGGCACGTAAATGGAAGTCAGCAGGTTACAATCTGACTACCTTTGAAGGGGGATACGAACCGTGCTACAATAATTCCAAACGGCCCCCATTTTTTGTTGTCACTAATACAACGGGAATAGGAAGACCGGGGGAATCGGTCTGTCTGATTATAAACATGAAAGGAGGCCAAAATATGGGGTATAGTAACTGCTCCCGGAATTATAATATAATCAAGCCACGGAACCGTCCAATCTGGGCCGATGTGGGAATTCTTAACCTAACGGGGATTCTGAATAAAACGGATGGAAAAGCGTGGACAGGCCCCGGAGTGTTGCTGACAAAGAAACAGCTAACATTCATTGCCTATAATGGCACCTATTGGGTGTGTGGCCACAAGGCCTACCCTTGGCTGCCCCAGAATTGGACGGGATCCTGCTATTTAGCCTACATTGTGCCTTATATGTATCATATAAAGTCACTGTCGGAACACGTCCTAAGAGAGCTATCACAGAAACAGAGAGGTTCTTTGCCATTCTGATTCCCAGGTATGGGATCGCCAGACTGGCAAGAGAATCCATTAACATGGCATCCGTTGTGGAACGGGTAGCCAATGATACCTCAGAGGCCCGAGTTAAAATCAATGCAGAAATGGTAGCAATCCGCACAATAGCCCTACAGAATAGACTGGCACTTGATTACATCCTGGCTGAAAAGGGAGGTACTTGCGCCCTACTCGGAACTGAGTGTTGCACATATATCCCAGATAGCTCCGAACAAATTACCCACTTAACGGAGCATATCCAAAAGGAGGTAGAAAAACTTAAGCAACCCCCATCATTCACTTTGTGGAGTGGAGCTACTGAATGGCTAGGTTCAATAGGAACTTCATTGGTGGAAGGTTTAATTCTATTTGTTGTAATTATTTTACTTTTATATTGTTTGTTTATGTTGATTAAATGTTGTTGCGACCAGGTGGCTGTAGCTGCTGTCCCGCAGGTGAGACACCTTGCAGGTCCCAGCAGACCATCTGTACATGGCATAGAGGTATGTTATGCTTAAGGGAAGGTTGTTTACTGGTTGAATTAAGATATTGATTTGGATTAAATTGGAATAAGGTTAATTAACCTACTAAAACCAGACTCCATTGTGGCCACGATGGAATTCGGGTTGGTGTAAATTTGTGTCGAAGCTACTAGTGGCGAAACACATCAACAAATTTTAGAAGGAGACTCTATTAAAATCTATGAAATTATTTTGTAGAATGTTGAACCAGTGATAGCTGATGTTTTATGATTCAGTTTGTGAAAGAATCAAAGGGGTGATGAATCGAGAATTCAAACAGGCTGCATTTAGACAGGCTGTGAAAATTCACAGACACCAATCAGAGATGCGACGTGA